>NC_092797.1:43283144-43587342 GCF_918797505.1 Bemisia tabaci | reverse complement strand
AGCTCTCTTAAGTTTAGTTTTACTGTGCCGAGGCAAGTGAACGACCAAAACTTTCATTATTGCTATACTAGAGGTTGTTTTGCAAAACGAAAAAAATTCCGCCTGAGGTTACTGTTTTACGACTAATATTTATAATCCGTCTTGGTCAATTTTGCTCTTTCAATGACAATTTGTATTGAAAGTGTTGATTTACAACATTATGGTAGTAGTTTTTGTGTAATTTTTGGTTTGTTGGGTAGCCAGTGCTATGGGTTAAAATAAACTGTTAACTCACGTTAACTTGAAATTCAGGTACTTAATAGTCGAAGCTTTTCGGCCTCAGCCGTCGTCAGGACTTAGCAAAAAACACAGTTTGAGACAATAAATGATTAATTTTGATTAATATCAGTTCATACATATGATGAACGAGTGTGTTTCGGTGTGGTTGTGTTTCATTGAGTTTCTTATTGATTCAATGTTATTTCTACCGGAATAAATGATGAAAAATGGACGGCTCGTGCAGTGGCGTGGCGTGCTTTGCGATATATCGATTTATCGGCCATTTAAACCTATGGAAAAGGATCGATAAACAGGGTGTTCGTAGCGAACACCTTAATAATCGATTTTTTACCATGGATTTAAATGGCATAACAATCGATAAATCGCAATTCACGCCACGCCACTGGGATCGCGAGTTCTTCTGTCCTCAGGACTTTTGTCTAGGAATGAGATTCTTGATTACAAATAAGATGTTCAACATTTTTCTATTGCTCACCATTTTGAGACTTTTCCTAACTTCGAATGAAGTGACCGAATCACTTCCTTCGTCAATTCTCTCTCGTGACGGAGTATGCGTTTGCCTTCTGAAGCACTGTCAGAAGTCTATTACTGGCTACTAGATTCCCTGGGGATCAAATAGACTATATTCTACGATAAAAAAACTACTATTTACGGCTCATTCGTGAAAGTACCTCTTCGTATAGGGTAAAATCAAAGTTTGAGGAGAGGAAGAAGAATAGAAAGAGGAGGAAGAAGATAAGAGAAAGGACAGGAAGAAAAGAGAGGAGAGAGAAGAGAGGAGAGAAAAGAAGAGACATGGGAGAAGAAGAAGAGAAGAATAGAGAGAACATAAAAGAGAATAAAACAGTGAAAGCACACAGTAAAACAGTGAGAGGGAAAGCGAGAAGGAAATTGAGAAGGAAAGCGCGAGAAGGAAATTGAGAAGGAAAGCGAGAGAAGGAAATTGAGAAGGAAAGCGAGAAGGAAATTGAGAAGGAAAGCGAGAAGGAAAGCGAGAAGAAAAGCAAGAGGAAAAGCGAGAAGAAAAGTGAGAAGAAAATCGAGAGGAAACGTGAGAAGAGAGAGAAAAGGGTCTGGTGCCGGAGCCTCCTCGTGGTGGACCTGGGGCGGGTCTCTGACCCGTGCCAAACGCCGGCAAACTGTTGTGATTCTGCACCCTCCCTCGCCTCTGGTTGTTAGCCCATATCTCTTCACACATCGTAACGAGCAATTTAGGATCAAGCGCATCCTTGGTACGTTATTACCTTGGTTGTTAGCCCATATCCCTAATACGCTCGGGCATGGATCAACCACTTCCTCGGTGCCCTGCTTCGCGCGCAGCAGGGCTGTTCACACCTTGGATGTTAGGCCATATCCATTGCAGCCTTGGATCAAGCGGAACCTTGGTACGTTATTACCTTGGTTGTTAGCCCATATCCCTGGCTTACGGAAGAGATCAAGCGGAACCTGAGGAACATGAGGGGAACGATGATCTTCAGAGGACCACTGATAGTAGTTAGGCCATATCCTTGAACCGCGAGGTGCAAGGATCAACCGGTGCACAGTGGTCTGAAAATCCCGATCTGTGACCGACTTTGCGCGATTCGTCAGTGACCAATTGCAGGGGTGACCGATCGAAGCCTGGCAATCCTGTACTGGTCAACCTCCGGTATCTGCCGATGCTTGCGCATTAAGTCTAAAGCCGTCATCCCCCCCGGGACACTTTAGACCAGGCAAAGTCGGAACCGGAGGGTCGGACGCCTCTCAAACGGGCTGGTGGTTGGGGCGATGTTGCAGATTGAAGTAGGTTTTGATGCAGGACGAGCCGAATACTTCACGAGAGTCCCGGGGTCTCGTGGCTCAGGGTATTCTGTTCTCCTGGGCCGAACAAGCCGGACAAAGTTTCAGCAATCTCTATCTCTGTAGAGAGTATCCAGCTACGAGTTTGTTGTCTCACTGCTGGATCGCACGGTGGTAGAGGAGTTCCCTGCATTCAGTCATTGGCGAATTGTTCACTGTTGTGAGTGAGGGTGCGCCCAGAACGCCAACCCAACTCTTCATGGCATGATATCTTTTATAATTATTAAATTTTAAAAAAAAATTAAAAATAAGGTTATCCTTATTAAATCTCACTAACAACAAAGGCATGAGCCCCATGCTTTTGTCGTTTAAAATTTCTTCTAAATTTTTTCTAAATTTCTTCTAAACTTTTTCTAAATTTCTTCAAAATTTTGAATTTCAAATTAACGTATGCCATGGGAGTTGTAAGTTGGACGGTGGAAGCGTGCCGTCTGATGTCGGTTCCTCCTCGTGGTGGACGGTGGAAACGAGGGTTTTACCCTCGGCTAAACGCCGACAAAATATGTACTGGTTTGGTAGTAACACACACACAATTCTTTTATTTTTATTTGTTTACCTATTAAATTTTTTTCTCAGTACTTGAAAAAATCCCAGACTTTTGGAGCAAATTCCCTGACTTTTCCATGTTTTCCAGGCCATTTTTTTCCCCCTGACTTTTCCAGGTTTTCTAGGTTTTCCAGATCGCTGGGAACCCTGTAGTAGTAGATTTTAAGGTTTCTATTCGCGGAATCCTTGTGCCTTTTTCGCGCAATCCTCATATATTTTCTTAGACCTTCCTCGCAATCCTGGATTACCGAAAGTTCTAACTCATTTCCGCCACAATCAATTTCATTCAGACGGTATCATTCCGTAATAGGATAGACACATTCAAGGGGTCGTTGAAGTACTACGTAAAGCATTTAGGAGGGAGGGGCTGATTGAGCCATAGCGTTACGGTGCGTTACAAGAGGGGGGGGGGGGGGTTCAAGCCCAGCGATTATGTGACAAATCCGAGCTAGGCGAGGAGGAAACTTTGAAAAAAAAAAACGTGAAAAAATTAAGATTCCCGCCCTCTCTGAATGAATTTTCTCAAACCTTTGTTGATCTCCTCCCGTCGTATTTCAGCGAAATATTCCCCCCAAAAAAACTCGAATTTTTTCAAGCTTTTTTCTTACCGTCATTTTGATTTTAGAAGATGGGGGGGGGGGAGGGTAGGGGCTACGTTACAGGTGCGTTACAAGGGGGGAGATGGGGTTCATGAAATCGGAAAACGTGAGTTACGGAATACTTGAACTGCCCCTCAAGCGTCACTGTGCTTTTAGGGCACGGGGGCAATGCCGACTCTGCAAGAAAGAGATTGAGAGGGCGGTCATTCCGAAATCGGGCTATGTTTCTGTTTCTGTTTCCGCGGTGCATGCAAATCTCTCCATCTGACGCTGGATCCTCAGCTTCGCTCGAAGCGCACGCCGGTCCTGCGCGTGAGGTTTATTTGGGTTACCGGCTCGCAGAAAGGTTGAACGGATCGCTCACTGCTCCCTCGGTCGGGGTCGTGGAAAGTCCAGCCTCCGCACTCGAGTTACCTCCTTCAACCAATTCAAAGTCTACGTCATTCGGTATAACATGTATTCGATGCTTCGCTGGTAACAGTGACTTTTTGCATTTTTCTTTCCTTTTTTTAAGCATGTAAAAAAGCTCGTACGTTTGAAAGAAGACGGATCTTTAGAAACTGCTGGAATTTATGTTGTAGAAAACCTTTTCAGTTATTTTTTTAATAAAAGAAAAGGATAAACTTCAAGCAGTGACTGTTTACAATTTGTTTCTTTTTTTATTTTAATGCGTAAAGAACTCGTGAATTTGAAAGAGGACGGATCTTAAGGAGCTACAGAAATGTATGCTGTAGGAAACCTTTTTAGTCATTTTTTAAATGAAATAAAGAGGTAAATTTCAGGTAAAAATAAGTTCACAGAATTTTTAGAAGATCGATTCTGTAGTTTTTAATATTTGAAATAATTGAATCATAAATTTTAAAAAAATACTTTAAAATTGAATCAAAAGTAATTATTCTTGATGTTTCCTTAATTTTTTTAAGCGTAAATTGGCTTTTAAAATAACCCGAAATAGAAAATCTAAAAAAGTAAAAAAAGGGAATAGTCCTAAAAAAAGTAAAAAATCCCCCCCCCCAAAAAAAAAAAAAATCAAAATGTAAATTTTAACATTTTGTTCCGAAGCGTTACGGTTCTCTCTCTTTTCCCCTGGAATGTATTTGCCCAAGAAACAATGCAGTCAGGGTCTTGTAGATTTTTTCACCGCAAGATTTTAAAAATATTTGAATCTATTGACTATGTTAAGTTGATGAGAGTACAATTCTTGGTAGCAACCCTCTCTTGAATTCTCTATCTATAATTTAATGTCGAGGTTTTTTTTGGGGGTGCTTGTCACACTAGGTGGTTTTAAAATTTCCAAGGAGACACTCAAATCCGTAGAAACATTTTGCCTAACAACAAAAACGCACAAGAAAAGAATTGATGTAAACTTTTTTCCCCTCTTCTCCATACAGAATTGAAATAGAAGGACGACATAGGAATCGCAATTATGATCAGTTCACGCACTCAATACGAAAACAGCAAATGAGAGTCAACAATCGTTGTTCAATAATCGTAGTTTCATGAAGTTGAGGGTTATTTTGTGATCCAAGCGAGATGGTAAAATAGTGCTGGGTCCACTCTATTTCGAGTAAAACAAGGTTAAAAAGTTCCAAGTTTATGATCCAAATGTGTACCGAATTCATGCACATCGTTCAGACAAACAGATAATTTTTCCGCCCCTAATCCTCGCCGATTGCTGATAATAATTACACGACTCGCGTGGATTTCAGAGCACCACACTCACAACACGAATAACTTTCATTTGCCGGTCTTATTTTCAGCGTATGAGCTTGGTATTAGTTCAATGGCGCATGAATGACGGACAGTGGCTGCCACGAAACAGAATTTTCGCTTCCGTTATGAGAGCTTCCATAAAAACGCGTACCTGCTACTGCGTTAAAATCCGAAACACGATGTTTTATTCAACCATCAATGCAGGAAGTTCAATGGGGCTTGAATGACGACCAGTGGTTGCCACGAAATAGAGTCCATGCATCCATACTTAAAGTTTAAATGAAAACGCGTATCTGATGATGTGTTTCAATCCCGAAACACGATGTTTTTCTGTACCATAAATGTAGGTAGATAATTTCTGCTCGGTGGCGTCGAAATGATGAATTGAATGAGCTATATGCAACTATATTCGAAATGTAATTTGAAAGATCTATATGCAGTCATTATGATCCACCACGCGGTATCCGCGGTGAGTATAGAGTACAAAGAGTCGTAGTATAAATGGGAGGGCTGATGGCGCCAGTTCCAAGCATTTTTCCAGGTCCCGAATTCGGTGACTCCCGTATCACGCTGGGTCACTTTTTCGATACAAACTCGATCGCTTTCGATACATTAAGACCCAGCCATCCGATGTAAACAAAGAGGATATGAATTACCAAGTACTCTTCATCGCCATTTTGTATCGAAAATGTATCGAAAGGATAACCGAATCTCGGCACACGCCGGGCTCAGAACTCGTAGACCAGAACAAGCCCTCACCTCACTTCATTATATTCCGACTCTATGCACTCTATGGCGGTGATGTGCTACCTATTGAAACTTATCCGTGCAGTTGTTGGAAACTTTTCCAAAGGCGTGGCGTGCTTTGCATCTATCGATTGATCTACGATTTAAACCTATGGAAAAGGATCGATGAATAGAGCCGTCGCAGCAAACACCTTACTAATCGATTTTTTAAGACCACAGCTTCAAATGGAGAAATATCGATAATCGCGCGACCATTCACGCCTCGCCAGTGAACTTTTCCTTTCCCATAAATCAAGTCTTTTCGATAGATTCAAATATTCTGCGAGGTTCAGCTCGCGGGACGTAATGCAAAAGTTTTTCACTGAAACTCTGCCCCGAAAACGGGCGGATAAGATGAGGGATGAGAATTTCATGAGGGAAGCGCTCTCTGCATGCAGCGGAGTCCGAAAAATACAGCACCGTCGTTCCACCGGGGCAGAATAAATAGAAAAATTGCGCACACTTGATATATGCAGTTTTTCCTCTGATTATTTTATCCTGCATGTCTGCCTAAAAGGGAAGAAATATAGCAGTGCTTGACCTTAATGGAAAAATGAGCAATTCAATTTATTTTAAACAACTCTTTCGTATTGGTTACGTGGGACAACCCCCCCCCCCCCTTAATCTTTTAATAATGCGACAGCTTTATGGCCGTGGACGAAAACAGGTCCGTGCTGAATAAATATTTGTGTGCACACAGGGTTTCGTTTCGGGAGACAAGCAAAATTCTGGGACCAAATCCATGAGCTATTAAATTGGTGTGGTTTTACGGGTGTCAGCCGGAAATTGGGGGAGCAAAGAACAGAAAAAATGGGGGAAACACCAGGAGAAAATGGCGGAAAAAGAACGAATAAACTACAACCGACAATGCAGTATTTTCCAGACTAAAAGATTCCAAGGAACAATAACTGTCTTCTCTCGAGCTTTATGTAGACTTTGAAATTAATTATCCATCGGGAAAACTTGTTTGTTCTCCTTTTCGGAAGGAACTTCGGATGAAAAACGAAATCAGAACATGGACCGGGGACACTCTTAAATTAAGGCACGACTTTCCCAATAAGAAATAAGAGTTAATGGCTACGGAATCGAGCGCCTTCAACCGTCCTTCATCATCGCTTCCCTTTGAAACATCCGTTTCCTTACCAACATTTTCGCGTAGGTCGAACGCGGAAATACATGAGTAAAAGGGGGAATATATGAAACTTGGTTTTGTGCATTACTTCTATGGTATACTTCCATCTCAATATGACACGATCTTCCTCTCGCCTGATTTGTGCGTTGCAAAGAAGATTACATCAGCTTTTTAAATTGTATGACTTGTGCGAGTGCCTTGTCCTTTTTTCCTAAGGGATTTTTTTTTACCAATTGACAAAAAAAATAAATAAATAAATGAAATGCGCATGGTATACAACTGAAGAGACAAGAGGCAACATTCAAAATGATATTTAAAGTTATGTTCTTCCGCGGACGGATATGAGCGCTTGTTTTCCCAGAGTTTGGTCGAACACACTCCAACAAATCTCGTATATTTCCTGATACCACTAAACATGCTCGAGAGTATCCGCTCTTGCCTACTTCGTCAATGTTAGGGGATTTTGATGGCTCAGCGGTCGCTGCTGGCGGAGAATTTAAGTGGCATGACGGCTTCCTATCAGTGATAGTATTTAGAGTCTTTCCCACTGGGGCAACATGAATCACTGCCTGGGTTTAAAAGTATAGCTTTTTTGTCATAACTTACCCCCAACGTCAATTCGTGCATTAAATTTTCTTCTTTGTACACTACCAAACATTCATTGAATATCCGAAAGCTAATATAAGATGAGTATACATTAAAAAAGGGACGGGGAAGGATGGAGGAAGAGAGAAAGAAAGAGTGAAAAAAATTAAAGGTGGCCTTATCTTTTTTTTAATTTAGGCACAGATTTCTTCCGTTTATTCACTTTTTTTCCTCTCAGCGTGAAAAATATTTCGTAAACATTTCAATCAAAAGCATTGGTTTGTTTTCTTTTGATAAAATAAAATGAGAGCGAAGATTTGGCAACATCGCAAATAAGATACGTATTCTTGCAGTTCACTTTCGATATGTCCTGGTTATTTTATAAAATAACATTTAGGACATTTTGATCTCATGAGACACGTGTAAGGTGACTCTGAAGTATACTTAATTTAGTCTTCCTCTCAAGGTCGATTTTTAGCATTTTTGCGACCTTGATTTATGTTGCGATCTGACTCCTTATAATTGCCCTGGTCCATGATTAAAAATCTCCTAGGCTCGTGCAATTTTATTAAAAGGGTGATTTTTCTCTAAATGACGTCATGACTGATCGACCTCGAGTCCTGCATAACTCCACACCCAGCAGTGGCCCACCAGCCTTGTTTAACTTCACACGTGAGTGTCACGCGGTTAATCTAATAACAATCAACTTTTCAAGTAGGACTTTTTGAGCTCATTTCATTTCTCTCTCGTGCCTTATTGCAGGCTGGGTCTCAAGTCTCGATGGACTAGAGTGTGAGAAATCTAATTTTTGGGGATCTTGGTGGGTGCGACAAAATCATTTAAAAATAGAGAGAAGTTGCCGTTATAACACTGTTGAAACACATTAAGGCTCAGCCGACTCTCCTTCCCTTCATTCACTGTTTCTTTACATGGATTACATTTTGCAAAAGAGAACCAAGAGTATTCCAATGTCGCTAAAATTGTGCAGCTTATTTCACCTTACAAATATAAGTTGATCATCTGCACACGTTTTACCTTTCTTCCCATTAAATTATGAATTTAAGACAAAAATCACCTTTGTAAATTTAACTTTTTGCAAGACCCCAGTAATTTTTTGCAAAGAATGCAAGTCGCACAATCCCAGCAACATTAGAATGCTCGTGGTTCCTTTCTGCAAAATGCAATCCAAATATCCTCCCAAAGCTTCCTGCTACAATGAAAAACACCTCATGCTGATTTGAAACAGGTAACTCGTCGTTTCTCGCCCAAAAGTAACATAACTCCATTCTATGGTTGCCAAATTGGCTCGAACAATCTGATTTTTTACAGGAAAATACAGGAGCAATATTTGTTCAAATTTTTTCTGATTTTAACATAAGATCAGAAGAAAAATCAGTGGAATTTTCAACAAAAAGTGCCCAAGATTCTCCTTGAAACAATACAATTTGCGGAGGGAAATTTTGCAACATTAAAATGAGGTTGCGTTCTTTCGTGAGGGGAAACGTCGAATTTACTATTTACAATCGCATCGATATTAATTTACCAAAGGAATTATGAACTTCAAGAAATCGTAAACTTAATTAAAAGCTTTAAATGGGGCATCGATGTTATTTTAAACATCATACAACAAATCAAGGAACGGTATATTTTTCCCTCAAATAATGACGTTTTCCCGAGATTCCTTTCAAGTGTTTATCTCTCACGATTATTCCTCATGAATAATCCTCTTTCCAGCCTCTCAGAATAAGCTTTTTTCACCCTCTCTTGACCCACTGTCTGGCTCTGAATTTACCCCATTTCATTGAGCTTTCTCCTCTTTCACGAGAGGGTTAATGCCTTAATGCTCAAAATGCCACCCTTCTTTTAATCCCTTGCCTTCGTTTTTACGCTTTCTCCATAAAAGCCCTAAGTTCCTGACTTCCGAAGGTAACTTGCAACGACTCCTTACCTTTTATTCTCTTCGCAAGGTGAGGCAGGATAAGCAAATCTTTAACGGATTCCATCCCTCTACTTTTTTGACGGTTACAATGTTCTACCAAATTGTCTTTAACGGCAAGGAACGAGCAATGGAAGCTTTTTTTCCTGCTGGTTTATTGTCCAATATTCCTTTAGGACCTAAATCTATCTATGGACGGTATTTTATTGTCTGTAGACATTAAGGGATTGGCACATCCATACTCCAGGTGTTTTCAAATTTTCAGGGATGAAGGCCCAGTAGAATCTGTTTCTTCAGATCCACTTGTCAGCTCCGTGAACATTTAACGCCATTATACCGGGATTTGAGCCCGGGACCTATTGACCTAGAGTCAGGCGCGCCGACCACTAGGCCAGCGTGGCCGGCCAACGGAGGTTTCACATGAGAGGGGAGTCTATACGTAAAACATTCCAAAAATTACATTTCTTGGGATGTAATTCCAATGTTATTAGTTGGGTTTAAATAGGTATGGTGATTTCAACTACATTTCTGGCTGGTTTTGGCGCCCGCCGGAGATGTGGTTACCTCAACCAGAGGTATATGGTTGATTCAACCGCATTTCCGGCTGATTCAACCATGTCTGGCCCGCCAAAATCAACCAGCAGGACAGTTGGAATCATTACACTAATTTCTGTAAGCTTCTGGAGGGGAATGCCTTTTTACTACGTTTCTTAATGAAGCCTCATTACTAGTTCATTACGTTTTGTGAACAGTAAAAACTACCATGTATAAGTAACACGAAAGAATGAATATTACCTGTCTTTTAGAATCCTTTTTTAAAATCCTCAGACACTTTAGTATTCTCGGAGGAAAAGGGGCCACTTAATCCAGTTTTGCCCATCGAATTATGTTATCACAAGAATAGTAATTATTATTTCACTCACACACGGGTAAAATGCTTCTCGAGTTTACCCACTCGGTAAAACCGACCGAATTCGGATATCAACATTCCGCCACGACGGGATGGGGCGGATTCCCGAATAACATAATCGTAAGCAGGAGATGTACTGGCGGGGATGAAAAAGCTTCGCACTCGCGGGAACGAATCAATTTTCCGCGGAGGAGGAAACGCGATTAGACTTTTCGAACGGACGGCACGTGATACAAATCACTCGTCAGAAACGTCATTTTTCAACCGCACTATTTTCACTCGGAAAACATCCGTCCGGCCCGAGCGAATGCGGAACCACAAAAACTCGGGATCCCTCGCCCTCCATCAACCGCACAAAACGGAACCACAACGCATCAGAGCAATATCTGGGTCGGGCACCCAACGCTCCTCATAACTTTTCGGTATTTTTAATTTATTTTTTTTCTTTTCAATTTTTCCGAAATAAAAAACACCTCCGTGACGTCGCAAACAAGTCCACGCGTCAAAACCAGTCAGTGTGTATCTAGCAAAACCTCCTTCCAATTGATTTCGTCCAAACGTGACCACAATTCATAACGAATATGGAACCTCCTTAACAGCGGTAAGGGTTAAAAACTTTTTTTTGCTCCAACACTATAGGAGTTGAAACGCAAGAGAACACTTTTTTTTTGCTCCAACACTATAGGGGTTGAAACGCAAGAGAACTAGTCAGAATTTCACTAGCAAAACCTCCTTCCAATTGATCTCGTCCGATCGCAGCCACAATTCATGCCGAAAATGAAACGGCAGTAGGTGTTAAAAACTTTTTTTAGCTAAAAACTGTAAGGGTTGAAACGCAAGAGAACTATCCAGAATTTAATGAGGAAATTTATTTTTGATTGATTTCGCGTAACCACCATTCATTAGGCAAAAATGGGGCAACAGCAATAAGGTTGAAAACTATTATTTTCACCGCAAAATATAAGGGTTGAAACGTGACGCAATTAAATTTCCTCTCGGTTGATCTTAAACGACTATCTCCAGGAAAAATCGTGCCTAAGAGCAATGAGGGTTGAAAACTATTTTTCCCCACTAAAAATAAAACATCCGAAACCGAAACGTTACGGACGAGGGCTTCCGAGATCGGTTCTCGACGAAGAGGCAAGGAGCAGGCGCGCCGACCGAGCCGTAACGCAGCGACGTAACATAGTGCGTAACGTAAACTACGTAAGTTGCGGAACGTAGCGTAAGCCGCTTCGCGGTTGGCGGACGCAAAACGCGGGAGGAGGCGTAGAGATGACTGAGCGGGACATCGGGATACGATGCCGGCACCCCCCGCCAACCCCTAACAACAACCGCACCCCCCATCCCCCACCCCCGCCCCGCGCCGAGCGGGCGGACGATCATATCTCGGGGAGCCGCTCTCGGTTGATGCGCGCCACAACCCGCAACCCGCCTCGCGTGTTGCTGGAGGTTATGGCTCGAAACGTCGCTCCTCTGACGTAAGGGCGTATCTCACTTTCCACGTGAGCTCCAGAGATCATGGGTTTGTATATAAAACAGGGCTCAAGTGGAAAGCTAGGTACGGCCTTGCGTCACGAAAAATGTTGCGCTCGAATTTTCCGCGACTGGATCCGCGGGTTGGTGACTGGATTCCTCAGGCGTCGGAAGCGAATGCAACTAAAACAAAATTGAATCGGGTTCCGTTGGGCGGGCGTAAGGCCGAAAAATTATGAGCCCTGGATTTCGTTGATCACGCAGGACACTAGGGTTCATGAGTTTTTGGACTTACGCTCGTCGTACAGAAACCGATTCAATTGTCGTTATAACCAAAATCGCCGTGTGAAAATTCAAAAAATGCAAAATTGACTCCGATGAAACGCTGATTTTTGGGGGGAGTCATGAACGTTTTACCTTTGAAATTGCAGATACTGTAGATTGAATGGACCGTATTCAGTAGAAGGGAACCAAGCCATATCAGCCATTGCCAAATTTAACCGGAAAATTTTAATATTTTACAAGGGAACGTTTACTCGGATTCCTTGAACATTTTAAGAGAGCTTCGTCCCGTGCAGAAAATTTACTGGAATTTGCACAAAAATCCGCATGACCGTTTGCATAAAAAAATTGAAGTTCTCAATTAAATTTTTTAATAGCTGATGTGGCTTGTTTTCTTTTGCTTAAGGCGGGCCATTCTTCCTTTACATTTTCAGATACTGCAGATTAAATTTTTGGTCCCAAGATTAATCGTGAGAATTTTCAGAAGGAATCGCTCGAGAAGCTCCGGTTGGAAACGCAATTAGTGAGGAGAAATTCAGCGACAATTAAATGCAGTTTCATTTTCACGCGAGGAAAATGACGAGTAGAGGTAGAGTGTCTGAATTGAGAGCGTAAGGGATGGATCGTTTCATGCGGGTCATAGGGCCAAAAAAGGCGGCCAACCTCATCACACAGAATACCCGAAAAGCAGTCGTTGCCAGCGTTGCTCACGCAGCCTTTGAAGCACCACCATACAAATAACGTCAATCCTCTGACAAGAACGCCGTATGAACCTCCAAGCGTTACCAAATTTCCTTTGGTAAAACACGAATTTTCTAGAAAATTTGTAATTATTTTTCCTCCAATTTTTTTCAGATAATTTTGTTCGCAATTTCACCTAAAGTTTCTGAAAATTTCAAGGAAAAATATTCAAAATGTCCTCAAAAATAACTTTTTTCTGAGAGTTAGCAACTCTCGCATGTTCATACGGCGTTCCTCCTTGGCACAACAGTACAGGAGTATCTCTAATTCGATGAGAGCCGTGAAGAGCATAGAATTATATGCACTGGAAAAAAAAACACATTGGATCTAGAGTCCAGACTCTTGAAAACATTGAAAGAAAATACTCATGATTCAATCAGATTTAAGCTTAAATCAACAGGAAATCCGCTCAAATTAAGAGGCTTGGTTCTTTATTCAAGCTTAAATCTGATTGAATCAAGAGTATTTTTTCTTTTCGATGTTTTTCAGAGTCTGGACTCTAAATCCAATGTGTTTTTTTTTTTTTTTTTCCCGTGTGGAGAAAGAGGCTCATGTAGTAATTGAGATATGCCCTCACGTCAGCGGGACGACAATAAGACCGACAGATCAAACACAATATGTGGATAGAGCGATGGAAACAACGCACGCGGAATACGGCGCAGAGATACAACTATTCGTGCTTGATGGATGTCCGCATTGCGTCTGCAAAATTGAAGGCGCTATGGCGCGAGGCGTGAACTCTCAATACTCCGCTCGATGCCGCAAAAGAGAAATCGCTCGGATCCGGGAGACATGTTAAAAAATAAGAAACCAATTGCGTCTCCCTCATCTTCGACTGTGTTGACACTCGATTTTTCTTTTTTTGAAATTCAATATCTCATTCTTTTTTTAGGGTGTATTTGTCTACATTTATCTAAAGCTCGAATACGACCGATGTACGACCTGCGGAGTACGTGTTTTTCAGCAAGCCTCAGGTCAGTCTGACCCGGCTCAAAGGTGAAATGGACTACATTTTGCAATAAGGGATTACAAGTGTTGACAGAGTTTCGAAACAACGTGTGACATTAGTCTCCCTACGTACGTACGTGTTTTTACGGGTGAGCCAGAATTTGTAGTTTCTAATTGGACTGCATTTTGCAATTTGGAACTATAAATTCTGGCTCTTCCGGAAAAACGCTTATGTGCTTAAGGAAACTAATGGCACCTACGTTGTTTTTAAAGCGGGCTAGAATTTATAGTTCCAAATTGCAATATGTAATCCAATGGGCCTGTTGCAAACTTTTGCTAGAGCAGAATGAAGAGTTGTTTCTTATAGATAATGCCTCAAAAATCACGATGAGCGCATCGGCAAAGTCTGAAATGCACTCATAAATTCACAATCTGCGTAAGAAAATTGCGTTATTTTGAGCTTCCCGCTTCAAAAACGATACCACTGCACAGGGGAACATTTTGTTAGAGGAGTCGCTCCATCGTCGGCAATATTCATCATGGCCGACGCTTGCGCAGTTCCTCGCGTAATTCGAGGAGAGTTCAAGGTCAATTAAGGCGGGCGAGGAAAATATGAACGTAAACACGCCGATTGTTATGTGGTTTAATCCTGTTCAGGTGTTATCTCGTCCCATCACACGTGTTTTGGCGGACTGGCGTCGGCCATGATGAGTATTGCCGCCAATGGAACGACTCCTCTAACAAAATGTTCACCTGTACCGTAGTATCGTTTTCGAAGCGGGAAGCTCAAAAAACCGCAAATTTCTTACGCAGATTGTGAAGTTATGAGTGAATTTCAGACTTTGCCGATGCGCTCATCGTGATTTTTAGGGCATTATCTGTAAGAAACAACTCTTAGTTTTGCTCTAGCAAAAGTTTGCAACAGGCCCATTGCAAAATGAAGTCCAAATAATAATCCTTGTCTCATCAGACTGGTGCAAAGCTGTGTCTCAAGCTTTATTTAAGAATAATCTATGATGCCAAAAAAATTTGACAGACTTTTGCGGTTCTCTGAAATATAGAAAAAGTGACAATGTGCCCTTAGATCCTACACACTTCAATTGATGATGAGTCAATTGCCCGTGATTGAATGGCTCTGATGCACCGACCATTTTCTTCTGACCCCTCCGGCGCGTCCGAATTGGAAGTTTTTCATTCGTCCAATTCTTTCTATCCCGTCCACTTGAGTAAAGGAATGGGGAGGGGGTATCGAGGTTCCATTCGTTTCCCTGACATTGGCTCTTCGGCGTTTGTCTGGTCAGGAAAGTTCAAGCCGCAGTAACTCATTCGGGCAAATTGGCACTAACCATCAACCGAACTACCTGCGATGTTGCCTGCTCTTATCCTACGTCTCGTTGCTCTACAAGAAAACTTGAAAAATTAAATTCTGTTTTGAAATTTTATCGGTCGAAATCAAATGTAAATCCATGGTAAGTTTCAAAGCAGTTTGTTGGTCAGCTTTTAAAGTTATCACTTTATATATTATTTTGAAAAATATTTTCAAATGTAGTTCGGCAGAGACAGTACAGAATTTGAACGGAATGAACCGAAATCAGCATAAATACATCAGGCATTGTCTGATTTGAATGTATTTATACTAAAAGTTGCACGCAAACAAGCACATAGTTCCTTTGAGCGTGAAAAAATGGAACGTTTTCTGATTATCAATTTTTTAAACATGGAACTAAACGACACCGAAATTTTTAATAGTCTGAACAATTTCTGAAGAACCAAAGAAAAAATGAGGAGCCAATACGCTGAGTACATGATAATTTTACTCAAATTACTCGGCTAAAGTATTGTAAGTAAAATGATCATGTTCTCAGCGTATTGACTCCTCCTTTTTTCTTTTGTTATCTTGTGTAACGCTGCTCACCCTACCATGTTCCGATAATTTCTGAATAATTTAGGCTGAACTCGAAAAAACTGTAAAAACGTTACGCAGTATGGATCTCCGTTTAAAAAAATTGAAACATGAAAAAACTTGGGCAATGTAAAATGCAATAATGGCTGATTTGGGTTTAATTCGTCAATTTGTGAATTATTCTTAGTCAATTGAACATATACCCCATTCCTTTACTCAAGTGGACGGGATAGAAAGAATTTGACGAATGAAAAACTTCCACTTCGGTCAGAGGAAAACGGTCGGTGCATCAGAGCTATTCAATCACGGGCAATTGACTCATCATCAATTGAAGTGTGTAGGATCAAAGGGCACAATGTCACTTTTCCTATATTTCAGAGAACCGCAAAAGTCTGTGAAATTTTTTCGGCATGATAGATATTTCTTAAATGAAGCTTGAGACTCAGCTTTGCACCAGTGTGATGAGACAAGGATTATTATTTGGACCTCATTTTGCAATTAGAACTACAAATTCTGGCTCACCCGTAAAAGCACGTACGTACGTAGGGAGATTAATGGCAAACGTTGTTTCGAAATTTAGTCAACAATTGTAATCCCTTATTGCAAAATGTAGTCCACTTCACCTTTGAGCCGGGTTAGACTGACCTGAGGCTTGCTGAAAAACACGGACTCCGCAGGCCGTATCGGTCGTATTCGAGCTTTAGATAAATGTAGACAAATACACCCTAAAAAAAGAATGAGAACTTGAATTTGAAAAAAAGAAAAATCGAGTGTCAACACAGTCGAAGATGAGGGAGACGCAGTTGGTTTCTTATTTTTTAACATGTCTCCCGGATCCGAGCGATTTCTCTTTTGCGGCATCGAGCGGAGTATTGAGAGTTCACGCCTCGCGCCATAGCGCCTTCAATTTCGCAGACGCAATGCGGACATCCATCAAGCACGAATAGTTGCATCTCTGCGCCGTTTTCCGCGTGCGTTGTTTCCATCGCTCTATCCACATATTGTGTTTGTTCTATCGGTCTTAGCGTCGTCCCTCTGACGCGAGGGCATATCTCAATTTCTACATGAGCCTCTTTCTCCATATTACATATTTAATTCATTACTAAATGAAACCGAAGACTGGTAGGAAAGAAGGGGTGTGCTCGTCATTAGAGCGCCGTAAGAATGCGTGGGTATTATAATGCGCCAATGACGTCATCCCGAGGAATCACACTCGCTTTTACATTGTTCCTTGTCAAGCTCAAACGAGCACACCCCATCATTATATAGTTCCGTTCAGTATAAATACGTCCAATTTTAGTCATAAATTCTGCTTTACTTGGAGCATAAAGAAGTTGCGGTAAGAATATGAATCGATGACCCATTTTTCTTATTTTAAATACTGTCCAGATATAGATGAATTTTAAAGAGAAAGGAAACACCTCATTGTTTAACTGAGGAGAAAACAGGTCCTGAAAGTGTTTTATGGTCTTATAATCTTGCTTCCGCTTTGATTCCGAGCCAACAACTAGACCCTCGCCACAGTGCGTCCATTTATTTATGCAAGGCTTAAGTGTTCATAATTCAAGTTAAAAACTTATGAGGAAAATAAATCTCGGGGTGATTTAGCACTATTGCTTTATAAATATTTATCCGTGAAGCTGTTTTTTTGTTCTTAAAAGTACATGAAAATGTTTAGTTTATTCAAATTTACCTACTTATTTGCCCTATTTTATGGATTCATATTGCTTTTTAGTTCAGTTTATTGCAGATTTTTCGTCTCCAAGAGTTTCAGTATTGATGAAGCATAAAAATTTTATCATCTTGAACCGAATAAGGAGCGCATCGGTATAAAAAAAAAGTGATATAAGAGCAAGCACCGTCTTTCATCCCCACAATGGAAAGACAGTTTTCGCACAGTCAATTGTGATTATTCATCCTTCATGGAATACATGACTGTAAAAAAACAGTCCTACAGGGTGATCCAGAAATCCCACACAACCCTTTCATCCCGTGGTTTTTTGCCCCTTTCTAACTACGAAGATAATTTTCTGGAAAACTGGATAGAAAGTATTCACAAGTTTTCCGGAAAATTAGTATTTGGCTGAAGGAAATTTGACAACTTACAAAGGCTCATGCACTGGGAAAAAAAACACATTGGATCTAGGGTCCAGACCCTTAAAAACATCGACAAGAAAAAGCACTCTTGATTCAATCGGATTTTTGCTTCAATCAAGAACCAAGCCTCTTAATTTTGAGCGGACTTCCTTTTGATCTAAGCAAAAATCTGATTGAATCAAGAGTATTTTTTTCTTGTCTGTGTTTTCAAGAGTCTGGACTCTAGATCCAATGTGTTTTTTTTCCAGTGTGCGGCGTTTTTCATTCGCACGGCAGTAACTGCTCACCGGATGTCTGTGTTGCATATGCAAACCAATGACGGGGCAACGACTTTCTTCGAGCTCGTAGCAGTTCCTCATTGCCGCTGAAAGATGGAAGTTTTTCAACATCTCAAACTCGCAGATCGCAAACTCGCTTCGTGGTTGCTCTCGCATTTCGTCGCATTTTCTCCTCTTTACGCGTCCTGGCATTTTAGCCGACGCCGTTCCTTCGATGAATACCCTAGAATTCATCATATGAGGACTTATATGAAACAATGACGGATGTGAAAAATTACCTTTTCGAAACACGTTCAAGAAACTGTTTCGGCATCAAGAGAATTTTGAGAAAATACTTGAGATGTGATCTTTGATATCTGTACAATATGTCAGAGCCAAACATATTACATTTCTGTGTGACCAAAACAGTTTTTTTTAGCGTTTTACTAAAAAGTAATTTTTTTCCATCCGCCATTGTTACATATAAAGCCTCATATGAATATTCCTTCGAGAGCCTGTATGGATTTTGCAAAATAACCGCGACCATTACACATCGTCATTTGAATCGTTTTTTCAAAAAGGAATGGAGAGGAGTTTCAACTCTGAGAAGAAAAAAATCCAGGAAGTACGAAAAACTACGCAGGGGAGCAAAGGAATTAAGGAATGAAAAAGGTTTCTGGTGTTAAGGGATTAGTTCCGGGGCATTGTCAGCTCTAAAGTGGGGAAATGACCGCCACATTTGCTCAACGTAAAAATACATAATAAAATTGCAAAAGTTGACCGTTAGGCCTGAAATTTGTTATTTATAATTCTCTCGCACATTTGAGGCGCTAGGCGCCTGGGGGCTTGAAGTTTTCCTTTTGACATTTTTTTCTATCGCTTACTTTCACGGAAAAAAGGTAGGGGCTAAGTCCCAACTTGGACATTTCCAATCAAATGGATTGCACTTTGCAAAAAGAAACCGGGAGCATTTCAATGATGCATGCTTGTGCAACTTCATCCTTTGCAATAAAATTACTGAAATCATATGAAAATGAAAATATATGAAATTTATATGATACTTTTTGTTTTAAATATACAGTTTTTAGCGAGTAAAATAGTGACTGTTAATGAATAATCAGGTTTTTCTTCCAATAAAAAAGATGCTGCACAATCTTAGCAACATTTCAATGCTCCTGATGCCTTTTTGCAAAATACAATGTAATTGTGCTGGCACCCCAATAAATAAGGTTCCTAACCCAAACGTTGCGGTACTACCAACATCAGTTGGAAATATCTCTATGATCCAACAAATTGGGGTAGTACAACTATTTTAGGGGATAACCTCTATCACTTTTTTCTACGTGTTGTCTAGGGGCCGAGCATAAGTAATTACGTGACGCTCTAAGGGGGAGGAGTGGTCGAAGAGAGTGTTATGCCGTTTTTTTACGTGTTAAAGAATGGAGCCCTGCGTCACAAGTGCGTTACGAGGAGGTGTCAAAAATTCTGAAAAATTGCGTCATGTAATTTAGGGACGGTCCAGGACCGTCGACTCACGCGCATAAAATGGCAGATTCTCGATGTTCAGTCATAGATACGGTCAAACGGACGAAATTATTGCCCTAAAGGATCGCAACTCGTTAATTCCGATGGGAAACCATATACATCAAGCCTCAAATGTCCAATTTCAAAATTTAGGTCTTTTTAGGCTTAGGCGCGCCAGCAAGAAATCGGAATTTCGGCCTGAAATTCGTTCTACATTAAATTCAGCCCATTTCTTTTTTTCACTACCCGTCAAAAGAATTCCTAAAAAAAAGTCGAAATCACTCCACCCCAGGTCCCCTATCAATTTTAAAAATCATCCCGCTGGAGTATTGAAATAACGGACTTTTTTAGACTTTCCTCACTGGATTGTTCATCAACTTCTCACTCGAATAAAAAAACAAGCAGGAAGCTCCAACGCATTGGCGTCGGAGAGCGGCTCTGGGGGCAGTAGTTGTAGTCAAGAATGAGGGCCTAGACACATTTTGTCATTGATGTACAATCCGACAACTGTCGATTCATGTTTTGTAACTTAGCAGATTTACGTAGCCGGTGTATAAATGTGTATTGGGCTTTGATATGGCGAATACATGGCATTATCACTTGTTGTATACTTTTAATTTTGAAAGCTCTTTGGAGGTCCGCTTCCTAAAAAATCTCTGGTTGATAAGTCGTTTAGCGAGGCTGCAAAAAATTTTCATTTTTATATCTGAAAGTGTAGGTATTGGTTTTTTGTATAATTGTTTTTTTGGATTGCTGGAAAAGTAACGCATACTTCTATAATTTAGGACTGAGTCAGGGAAATATAAGGTTCGTTAAATAGTAAATATTCCTAGTACCGTGTGACACTATTGTTAACGAAAAGTTTTTGCAACTTGTCAAAGAGGTTGTTGAATGATCTTCGAATAACTTTTGATGAGCTAGAGGTAATGGTTCTATCTGCAGCTCGTGGACTTCTGTACGATATTGTCCAGAATCATCTAAATTTTCAAAAAGTGTCCGCTTGTTCGATACCCAATTTGCTCATTCATGCATACAAGGAGAAGCGCATGAAAGCTTTAGCAGACATTTTGGAGATGAATCAAGAATTAGATGAAGAATTTATGACTTAAATCACGGCACCTTAATCACGGGATGACCTTAATTACGGCAACTATTTATTGTCCATGAGATGCAGATGGTTCCATTTCCCTAGCTCATCAAAAGGTATTCGAAGATCAATTTCATCAGCCACCCGTACGAACCACGTTTCTAGTGACCCGTACTTGCTTCGCACGTATGAAACATACAATCAGAGAAAACAGAATTCATCTTACAATAATCAATAATCAGTAGGACATGAATCGTTGCGATGTATAATACGACATTATAATGCGGCATTACTATTGTAATTCATTTTAATGTTTAGGGGCATTATAAATCATTATTGCCACGTCGGAATGAAATGTTGTAGACTGAATTGAAAAGCATGTTGGCAAAATTTATTATAAAAATAGTATAACATGTAGGTACATAACATAAAGGTAATACAAATTAAATGATTAGAGCGTGTATATTTCATTACATTATAGGTATATTACAATCATTTTTGTCATTGTTGGAAATTTTGATAGTTTGAATTTTGATAGTTGATAGTTGATAGTTTGAGAGTTGAAAATTTGGTTATTTTATTTAGTTAAGGTGATTCGATAGACGCCATATTTTGTGTCAGAATGGCATGCGACATATCCCACCAATTGGTTCCATTTTTTCATTTACTCATCATTTTTCTCCAATTTTAAGTTTCGCAATTCTGTTTTCAGGAGACTAAAGCACTCACTTATCAATTTGTATATTTATATTGAGTTAAGGGTAGAGACGTATTCCTCACCGGAATTGAGGAATGGAGGTGTTACAGTAAGTCCGGCATTAGGTTCCATTTCGACATCAGCGACGATCAACGCTACGATACTGGAAGCCAGTCTTCCGATATTAAATCCCTAGCGGGGAAGAAAAAAAATGCCTAGATTTCGCTAAAAATCCCTAAATCCCCAGATTTGCTCAAATATACTTAAAAAATCCCTAGATTTTGCAAAAAGCGCCATTTTCTTATGAAGAATCATGATGTCATTCGATGTAGCGATTTGCAATATTTAAATCTGATTGGCTCGTTTGAATTTTGGCGCTCTCTGAAAGCAGTGCTAATCCAGACCAATAAAATGAAAGAATATTAGTTGATTTCTTATTATTAACAGGTTGAATGCAGTTGAATGTCAAGTACATCGAAGGACGCAATCGTTTTAATTTCCGGCTTATTTGCGGGGAAAATAGTGTTGCCAAAAAGGCCTACAAAATATAGATGAAAAAATGTTTTCGATTGTCGAAGCTAGAATTGAGGTTAAAAAGTTGATTTTTGGTAACTTTACCTCATCAAAAAAAAATCCCTAGATTTCCTGAAAAATCCCTAAATCCCTGGAAATTCCGGAAAATCCCTAAATCTAGGAATAAACTCTTAGACATCGGATGGCTGTTGGAAGCATTAGAGTCAACATTTGAAACGCTGCTGCAGAATTTGCCGGGAGTATAATCGAGTGTTGAAAGTCAGTAGAATTGAACAATGTAATAATTGCTTTCCGAAATAATCGTTATAATAAAAAAACAACGAATCTGAACTGTTAATACTGGAACACACCTTCTGTAAATGTACCTTGCGAGAGATAAGTAAAAAAATAGATGTACTGGAGGAGAAGTGCTTCTCCACAGAGTTTGAAGAAGGAAAAAAAATGCCCAAATTTACTTACTTCAGCATTTTCGGCAAAATCACTGCAATTTCCGAACCTTTTTCTGGCCAGGGGCCAAAATTAAATGATTATGAAGGGCCACTTAGATGTTGTAGATAAAAATAGGACTGTTGAAAAAGTCGCCGTTTTCAATAAATATGTACCCGGAATGGAAGACGCATCTAGGGGAAAATTGTTACGATTTTCCGATGCAAATATTTTCCTACAATCTATTTTCCTGCGTTTTGGGATTATACGTACTAAGCAGGCTAAGGGCCCGTTCGCCAAAACTAATCGGAACTGTATGAATGAATTGCTCCTTTTAAAAATCAAAACAATATCGAATTGCGATATATTACACAGTTAAGATAGGGCTATGTCCTGTCGTAAGCGGCGACATAAAGTCGATATCATTTCAATAATCGCCCCAATGGCCACGATAGTTGTTAGACGTTTACGGTTTCCCTGGTAACCTTTGTTTGCTATCAGCTGATATCGAGTAAATGACTAGGAAGCTCCAACCCAGTGGTTAAAGCTTCCTTAACCGCGAAAACTTTAAAATTCAAATTTTCAAATTTTGAACGTAAAGTACATTTTTTCCATCACGAGATAAAAGCACAAACAAGTTTTGAACTGTTGACTGTATCACCATGATTCCAAAAATACAATACACAACATAGCATTGACTAACAATAAAACAGTATGCAATAAAATAAAGTCACGACAAGGAACATAGCCGAAAATGGCGCCGATTCCCATCAACCAACGCGCGGTCTCTACAATGTAACATGCTGCATTGATACTCCCCAGCTGGGACCGTCCGGAATAGCAGCTCTAGTGCAAGCACCAGAGCCGCTAAAAAAGCAGAGTACCTAATTTACCTCTCGTTTCCTCAGTGATAACATCCTCGGAGTCACCTCGGTCGTAAGTCTTGTTCAGTATGGATGAGCATCCCCGACGGATTCCGTGGAATCACGTGCGCACTTACAGGGGCGTGGAGCTTAGCTTAAATCCGGCGCTGAGCTCTTCTTCAATAATTTGCCCTGCCTTTTATGAGCCAAGTCTACCCGCCCCCGCCGCCGCCGCGGTGCACAATATCCGCACGGCGCGGCGCGCCTCGAAATTCGAGATCAAAGCATCGCCAACGGGCCCACACAGATCAAATAAAGCGTTTCGCCCTCGATCCGCATCCGCGCGCTCGGATTTTTACGGGGATGCTCGACTCGCTACGATTGGGTCAATATACAACGGAAATATGGGCCACAATGGATTGTGTTCGATACATCAAACTGCGGGCCGATTATTGAAACTGATAGACAAAGCTATAGACAAAGACGACAAAAGGGATTTGGAGGGATCCTATTGGTGGAAGCGGGTGGTGCCAATGGACATAGGAGGTAGGTAATGGACTAACTAACGGCAACCCACCAAAGACCCAACAGTTAGTCCATCATTTTCTTCCTTAGTCTATAGGAACCAACTATAAGTCAACCAATAGGATCGCTCCATACTCCCCATGTCTTCTTTGTCTATCGCTTTGTCTATCAGTTTCAATAATCGGCCCGCAGGTGAGATTGTATCGATATCGATTGGTTCGACGTGTAAACGTAAACGTTTCTGCGATATACTTCGTGAGACAGCGGGGAACGACGGCAAATAAAAACGCCTTCAATGAATTGAATAGGCATATTGAGCTCCTAGGAGGTCGAATAGTTGTATCACGCCCAAAAGCACGTATCTCACGATTATGCATCATGAACCGTGCGGTTTTTTGGGTGATTTTAACGGTAAACGTTCTTTCGTAAACAATTAATCCGCCCAGTTTTTGGCAAAATCATATGTGACTTTGGTTCCTTTCTACTATACGCGGTCCAATGGAGATGTTGCATGTGTGAGGAATTTGCGATTTGACTACTGGTTCTTACGTAAAAGTTTACGAAAAATACGATGGTGCCACTGGTTTTCTCTGAAATCAACTCCCAAGCTCCAAAAAAGCTCTCAAGTTGAGGCCAAAATGGAGGGGATATCCCACGCTATCCTGAGAGTCCACGTCTACATCAAGACAAACTCTCCATGCGAAGATAGGGAGCAAATACATTGACAGGGCTGCCACTTTATTTGGGGACTCCAAAACTGAAATCACGGCAACCCTGTCAGTGTATTTGCTCCCTATCTTTGCATGGAGAGTTCGTTTTGATGTAGAGGTGGACTCTCAGGGTAGCGTGGGATATCCCCTCCATTTTGGCCTCAACTTGAGAGCTTTTTTTGAGCTTGGGAGTTGATTGTAGAGAAAGCCAGTGGCACCATCGTGTTTCTCGCGAACTTTTACAAATGAATCTACAGTCAAATCTCAAATTCCTCACACATGCAACATTTCCATTAAGTCCGAAAGGGTATAACGTAGAACCGCACTCCAGCGGTTTTGCGTCGGGTAATGCAGTGTCGGAAAACTGCAAACCATGCACCATAAATCCGGTTTGTTTTGACATTTTTGGGCACTTTCAGTTTCGAATTCTTCTATACTCCGGACTCCTTTCCCTCGTTGACGGTTACGAGCGGAAAATGAAAATCAGGGTCCGTCTAAACGCCGAACTTGTCTCTTCGGTATCGACCGCCATTTTGCGTGAGCTTCCAAACTTTTCGTCGGACCGAGTAATGAGATGTGAAAAATTCGAGCACTTGAAAACTTTCCGATTTCCCGAGTGAGCTCCACTTTCTCCCACGTCATCCGACGTTAAATAAACTTAATCCCCACCCGAAAATTGGCAATCCGGGCTCGGGAGTCCCCTTGCTCCATGTTAAACCAATTGGACCCATCCCGTACACTGGACGTATTTTACAATGGAAAAAAAATACATCGGATCTAGAGTCCAGACTCTTGAAAACATTGACAAGAAAAAATACTCTCGATTCAATAAAATTTAAATCAAAAGGAAACCCTGGGGGGTCCCAGCTCCGGTCGTCGCTCAGAAAATACAGGCATAAAATGTATTTCATAAAAACCGGAGGTTTTGTACATTTTTGAATTTGTTATGACTTCGATGAACATAATTCGCCGAAATTCGCGGAAATAATGATTGATTTAAGTGAAGAAATCCCGAAAACCACGCGCAGCCCGCGTTTCTCCCGTAAGCCGCCGTGTTAAAAAATGCCGAACAGTCAGATGGCTCCCACTTTCCGGTGAACAAGGGGCTCGGAATGGCCCGTTCGTGGATTGACTTCATCGGCGCTCCAGTACATTGCGACTTCATTGTACTCCATGACTCACTAAAGGTCCAATATCTGTTCACAAGAAAAGATGAAAAAAAATACGCGCTCGACCAGATCCGTCTGTGGGGGAGTGCGGTCATGTTCCGACGAGAAAAATCGAGTTTCGATGTTCTTGGAATCATCTCCTTTCCATTTGCTCCATTTGCTGCGCGAGATAGATTTTCTGCGCCGAATGATCCGGCACAAGAAAGGCACGCGGCCAAAAACACGCCCTTAACTGCCTTCCCCCTCGCACGACACAAAGTCCTCCGCACGAACCCTTAACTTTTCGCTAGCTTTTCACGTTCGTTTAGGTTTTAAGTCTTCCACACTAAATAGCCCCAAGTGAATTTAATGTGATCGGACTTTAGAACTGAATCATTGTGTCAGCGCCAAGGATTTGGGAAGGATTGGACGGCGATTCGTCCGGAACTTTTCACGTGAGCTCCGAGGCTAATGCGCTCTAATACGAAGTAAGACTCACGTGTGGAGGGACTTAGTTCGATTTGACGAAACATCGCGCGATTTAAAGAGATTTAGGAGAAACATTCAAGGGTAAAGAATTGCGAGGCAAAATGCAGTTAATACATCCGTATCGACGGAGATTGGCTCTACGATTGGATCTGCGACGTTAAGCAATCCCAGTAACATGTTTCTTTCACTCACAGGCGATCCGTAACAGCACACAAAAGAATAATTTGTGACATGGTAAATGATACGTCAAACGAGCTAAAAGCCATAAAATAAAATAATAATTCATTGTGTTTTTTTTTCGTTTATTTTCCTCGGTTGTTGTTTCGTTTTTAGTTCGATTCTGCTAGTTTTTCGGTTTTAGTTTCTTAGTTTTTAGTTTTTTCGTATTTCGGTTTCGGGATATGACGTGTCACCATGTGACTAATCTGCATTTTCATCCTTAAGTCTGGAGCAAACAACACCTGATGATGGAGGATTAAGTACTCCGAAATGGCCATCGTAACAATTATCTGAAGTTCCACTACTAAGTGGCGAATGTGTGATCGAGGGTAAGCTTCCACTTCCGTTTTAATTCAAAGTATTCAACGACCTACTTGATGTTAACACGAGCAAAAGATGAAAATACAACTCACATACACATTTCTTTACAGCAGGCGTTTCGAACCCAAAGGATTTTGGTCTTCTTCAGTGCAGGAATAAAATAATGATAACATTATTACAAAGAAGAAAGATGAAAGAAAAAAGCAGAAACTGCAAGTTAATCTTGCAGCTTTGGAAGAAAGTTACGTCCATACATTTTGCAATTGTGAGCCACAATTTCTGGCTCATGAGTAAAAACACGCGTGTACATTGGGAAACTAAATTGGCACATACGTTGCTCCTATACTAAGCCAGGTTTTTTAGTTCCTTCTTACAAAATGCAGTCCACTCATAAGGGGCCGTACTGCCCTTTTAAGGAAAAACGCTGTATAAACATTTTCGAGAATTGCCAGATCTCCCCGGATGAAACATCTATTTTTAAGGAAAGTTGTGCATTATTTTCCTTGAAATGTTCAGATACCTTCAAATAAATTGCGAACAAAATTGCCCGAAAAGACTAAAAGAAAAATAATGAAAACTTTTCCACTAAATTCACATTTAATCAAAGCAATTTTGGCACCGCCTGAAAATTCATACGGCATTTTCCTTAGCACGGCAACGCAGCTCAAACTAGGAACACTTCAGTGGCAAGGCGTGAATGATCGATGGACCAGACAAGGCACGAATTTCAGCATTCTGATACACGTTTTATGACCAAAATTTCACGAAGAATACGACGCGCACAACGAAAATTACCGAAATTAACTCCTTACGAAGATATTTAATGATTCTTTATGCGTGAATTTAAACCACCCGCTCATGAAAACTCAATGCTCTACGTGACTCACATCGCGCGCTTAGCGTTATCATGACAGTCTCTGCGATATAAACATCTGGCAACCTCAATCTTGACGCTTTGGCTCAGTTATGGCAAGTTGTTTATTGTTTGAACAACACATGGTGGAAATGAACATTGCTCGATTGAGAAGCTTGCTAAAACCGTTGTAGTGCACGATTTGACTCACGTAGAGCTTTTGAGTTTCTTATGAGCGGGCAGTTTAAATTCCTCGTAACCAATGTGAAATTAAAACGTTTTTTTTTTTTTTTTTTTTTTTCTGCTGGTTTAATGGCTTCGTGTCTATTGCACCTTCAGCCAACTTTAGACAATGTTTAGTGTCCGTAGACATCAGGCTCCATGCTCCAGGCTTTTCTAATTTTCAGGGATTAGGGCCGAGGAGAATCTGTTTCAGCAGATCTACTCGTCAATTCCGTGAAAATTAGACGCCACCACCGGGATTCGAACCCGGGACCTATTGACCTAGAGTCAGACGCGCTGACCACTAGGCCAACCTGGCCGGCAAATTAAAACGTTAATATCTTTGTTAAGAGTTGATTTCGGTAATTTTCGTTGCATGAATCGTAAAATTCTGGTCAAGAAATATGTATCAGAATGCTTAAATTCGTACTTTGTCTAATGCATTATCGATATTCCCGCCCCTTTGAAACTATGGTAAGGAATCGGTTATTGGGGTGTTCGTTGCGCATCGATCCTTGTCCATAGGTTAAAATGGCATGTAAATTGATGGATCGCAAAGCGCGTGACGCCACTGAAACTATTTTAGAAAGAAAACTATACATCGAAAAAAAACCTCATTTTGACGAATTGAACACACTCCTTTATTCAGGTGGCTTAATCCTAGGATACTCTGTATTAGCCAAGCCCTTGAAACTCACCTGCCCTAAGGACACCTTCGTTAACACGAGTGGTCATAAGTTAAAATGGCATATAAATCGATGGATCGCAAGGCACGTGACACCACTGTAACTATTTTCGAAAGAAAACTTTACATCGAAAAAAACCTCATTTTGACGAATTGAACACACTCCTGTATTCAGGTAGCTTAATCCTAGGACACAGTGTATTATCCAAGCCCTCAAACCTGACCTGCCTTAACAGCACGAGCAAGGAACTGAACGTCAACAAAGCCGGAGTGAGCGAGAGCAAACAAGTTCACCGCCTCAATTCAACCCTGCCATTCGAATTCGTGTTCGCGAATTCCCGGGCCCGCTTCTTTCCCTTACGAAGAAAACCCTCCAATTATTGCACCGCAAGTTTATTTTGTTCCCTCAATAGGCTCCACATCCCTGCTGCGATAGCGAAGAGAGCAGTAGGCGCATTTCCGTATGAGCCATGATTAACACACGTTTTTATGTGTCTCGAGGTTCATTCCAGCGTGCACTTACTGCTCTCTTCGCTATCACGGCAGATCTGGAGGGCAAGCCGGATGAATCAAGACTTCGGGAAACGGTCGTGTTCGGGCGGTGAGGTTCGCTTTCATCATGTTGCCCCCAACAATCGACTTTTCAATTCTGCCGTGCTAAGGAAAAATGCCGTATGCGCCTTCCGTCCTTGCCAAATTTCTTGGGATAAAAACGATTTTTTGGGAAATTCGTCGGTATTCTCCTCCCCATTTTTCAGAGAATGGATTTTAGCTGTAAGAATCCGTGTTTTTATCATTTGAAATAACAGATACGTACGTCGTGTTCAGAGATAAGAAATAACATCAATTTGGTCAATATTTTTTGTTTTGTTTTGTTTATTATCGCTTGAGTATATAAAACAGATACATTTTTTTTCACTTACAATGGAAGTGACGATTGAAATGAAAGACAAGAATCATCGGGACCATAAAAAACAAAGATTACCAAATGTTGAGATGAAAAACATGCACAGAAGGTTACTTAATTCAACTCTGGTCGAAAATGTGCGATACCGGAATCCGCCTTTTGGCATTCATCGGCAAATATTTGGTCAATATAGGAAGTGGAATACAAAATACCCAGCCTTCGACGGTTTCCTAGTTTCTTCATTGTTTTCTACGCTATAGTTACCGACTACACCGAAATCAACACACAATTTATAGCGAGAGTTGGAAATGTAGCCCCTCACCTCCCAACTTTAAAAAAATCAAGAAAACGCTAAGAAAACAGATTGAATGAAATTTGGGGTTTTTTGGCGATATTTCGCTGAAATTCGACGGAGAGGGATCAGCAGAGGTATGATAATACATTATAAGATTTGTTTTTTTTATAATTTTACCCGGAAAATGCACAAAATTCACTCGGGAGGGGCGGTATACTCAATTTTTTGCGCGTTTTTTTTTCAAAGTTTTTTTTCCCTCGGCTTAGGATTTGTTACGTAACACTGGGCTTCCCCCCCCCTCCCCTTGTAACGCACCGTGGCGCTGACTCAACCCCCCCCCCCCCCCCCAACTGCGTTACGTAATACTTGAACGTATTCGTAATATTTGTGATTTCTCCTTCGCACGGCAGAATGCGACCAGACAAGAGATGCAAAATGCAGTTTCATTTTGCTGCGAAAAAATTCATAGCATTTCGAGAGCTTTCGACATGGAATTTCAATTTATACATTTTCGCGAAATTTTGCATCTCCGGTGCAGACCTCTCGACGTTCCGGAAATGTCGAGGAAGAGAGCGAGGTGCGCATATAAGTCCCTAAAAACCACTATTTATCAGTGGCGTGGCGTGCTTTGCGATCTATCGATATTTCCCCATATGAAGCTGTGGTAAATAATCGATTATTAAGGTGTTCGCTGCGAACACCCTGCTTATCGATACTTTTCCATAGGTTTAAATGGCCGATCAATCGATATATCGCAAAGCACGCCACGCCACTGCTATTTATTGCTGTGCGAGTGCGCACTTTGATGTCGAGAAACACGAGGAGCTCGAAGAAAATTAAAAAAGTAGCCGCGAGCTCCAGCAGCTTCTTCGGATGAACATCCGGCGAGGGGAGGATTTAGGGGAAAATAATAAGAAACGAATGACAAGAGCTCGCGAAAAGATGCGATGATAATACTTCCTAGAGACACGGGGATCTCTAAGAGAATATGAAGGAAAGCTCAAATATTTTTGCTCAGCGCAGGTCGGAATGATTCGGCTTCGCGTGGCCCTTAAGACCATTAGAGATGGCGAGGCGTAATAATCGACTATCGATATTTTCCCATTTGGAGCTATGGAAAAGAATCGATTATAATGGTATCCGTTGCAAACGTCCTGGTAATCGATCCTTTCTCATTGGTTTGAATGGGCCTGTTGCATGCAAGAGATACAGCCGCGCGAATAGATTTAATAGAGGTTAAATGACACGAAAATTACAATGGTCACATTAAAAAAGTCTGAAATACACTCCTTACTGCGCAATTTTCGTTGTTAGGAACGAGCTTTTTCAGTTTTCCCGCGCCTGGGGGCAGTTTTCTAATCACCGGAAACGTGCAAACGGCGGGCTCGGTGATTTCCGGAAGATGCCGAGTTGTTGTTGTTGTTATTGGCGCGTATACGTAGTATACCGCCTTTGCGATCGTTTCGAACCTTGCTCGATACAATAACCGAGTCCCTTAGTTCCTTACCGAAAAGTGACTACCGCGAACTTCTGAGATTTTCCAAAGCGCGTAAAAAGTTTATTTATCCGTCAATAATTATGATTTAAAGTTGTTTCTCATTCTGGGGCTCTCTAGTTTATGTGCAGTGAATACCAAGAGTCTACGTTACTTGGTTTTCTTAAAAAAAGCCTAAGAGTACGACGCGCTGATTTAAAATATGCATATATAAGCAGAATCAAGCGAATTGATTCGAGGATGGCTGAGCAGGTCGGCACTCTCGGAATGAGAATTTAACTCCTCCGCTTTGTTCAGAACGTTGCTTTGACAGATCTCCAAACCTCTGTTATACTTTAAAAAAGTTGGTACCCGTGCTCTGATAGTGCTGTTCATCTGACAACAATGTCAGTGTCAGCTGATAATAATATTTTTATCATATGAGGTTAATAAAAAGTTTTCAGTCAGTCTTTGACATCCTGAATAATTGTCTTAGTATTTATTTACTAATTTTACAGAATTATATTTTATTTCTTATTAAAACTAAGAAATACAGTGCAATCTGTGTAAGTGCAATCTGTGATGAGCCTCGAGACTCATTAGACCATTAGCTAACGTGGCTCATACAGGAATCCACTTACCCCTCTCTTCCCCACGCTCCTGATCACTGCGTCGGCGTCTCGACGAACAATAGCTAATGACGGTCGCCAAGCTAGGCCGGGATCCTCAGCTCCTCGCCCAATTACTTACGCTTCATTAACCATTTCACCGTCACGCTAGGATTCGCCCAATTTTCGAAAAAATTATTTCGCGAGTTTTTAGCAATTTTTTCCTTAGTCTCCGTTGAAACACGAATTAAAAGAGGTCTCATTCATAAAAATCGGCCAAATAGAAGAGAAGTTACAGTATTCGAAATCCGAAGAAATCAACAAAACTTCTCCAAACAAAAAATAAAATGAAGGGGAAAAAAAAGAAATGTATAAATTACAATTTAATATGATTGACCTCAGAATGTGACAAGCAATTCAATTATAAAAAGGAGAAAAAATTGAGTGAAATTACAAAAAATTAGCCTCTTGCAAGGGGCTTCCTTGTATGAGTTTTGACCTGAAGACAAGTAAATCCCGTTACATTATTAAAACGAAATTGACTCCATAGTTTAATGCCTTAGTTTCTTGAATACGATTATTTTAAGCTCTCGAAAATTTATACCAGCAATTTTACCCATGGGGTGATTTCCTGAGAGCTGATAATATCACGAATTTCTCATAGAGCCCTTCAAAAATGGCTTGCTTTTTGGGCAGCCGATTCGGCCATCAAACCGGGGTTTAAATGGAAGCTGATAATAACACAAAGCTCTGAGAAAAATTTTGAGATGAGTATAGGAACGGTTTGTAAATTACGAGGAGAGGCGGGCATTCTGTTCAGCATATCGATACATAAGTATTTTCACACGTAGAATTTAATTTTCACGTCAGGGAGTCGACATATTTTGATTTTTTCGATTTTATACGGAAAATGTATGGTTTTTCGGGATTGAAATTACTTACAATTGTTTCATGAAAAATGAATGCACCCAAAATGACTATAGCATTTTGACTTTCACATACGTGCACTCACTAAATCGATTGGTAAATTCAAAGAGTGGGTACATCGACCTGATATATCAAGTTTCTGCAATTTTTCACGGCAAATCGGTAGATTTTCGGGATGTGGATTGCTTACTTTCAATTCATGAATGAATAAAGCATGGACATGGTTAAGCTTCTTTGCATGAAAAGACGTTTAAAATAAAAAAATCAAGACATATTTAATACAATTGCATTTATATCGAGTATAAATCTCTTTTCAATAATATAACGGGATTTATAATACCGGTGATTTGGGTATTTTAGCCCAAAAATACCTTTAAATCGACTTTATCTTCTAGGAGTTCGACAGAATTTTTCCTTTCTTCGCTTAAATTTTTCCGTAGCACTTTTCTTCAAGAATCTGATAAGATTTTGCTTGAGGCAGATCAAAAAACTTAAATTTGTTCGAATAGCTTTCTAGATTTACAATACACGGTCTCGTCAAGGTGCCTCGTTGACCTTGCACTGTTGGATCGTTAATTCTCTTGTTGTGCTGCTTGCCTTTTTTGAAATCTCTGTAAATGAAAACTAAAGGGGTTGATATGTGCGAGTTAATGACGCGCCTTATCAACACATTGTGTTGGAGTTCACTGCTTGTTTTTTCCTTCAGTTTGTTCACAAACCCAACGTGATCTCTTATAGTGGTCCATATACGCTTTATGCGGTCACCAAATCGATCAACTTTTAAATATCCAACGCAATCCTTTTACATTTCATTTCACGATATCACGAGCTCCGATTTTTAGGTTATGTTGTCAGTTTTAGTTGACCGGAAATAGCCGCGAGTTGCCGTTAATTGTTTCCGTAAGAAAACTGCCCCCCAACGCGGGAAATTTGAAAAAGCGCGCTCCTAACAACGCAAATTGCGCAGTAAGGAGTGTATTTCAAACTTTTTTAATGTGACCATCGTAATTTTCATGTCATTTAACCTCTAAAAAGTCTATTCGCACGGCTGTATCTCTTGCATGCATCAGGCCCATTGCAGATCAATCGATATTTCGATGAATGGTCGGAATGATTCGGCCCCCCCTGGTAAAAATTGGCAGTAGAATCTGTGTTCCAAAATACCATAGACCTACGGCCGGCTGTAAGATTTCCAATAGCTTCTGTAGCCAGCTACACAATTTTTTATAACCTTTTATAGCCGTGGCGATTAAGCAACAGCCAGGCGATAAAGTGTTTGCTAAACGTCACTAATTACGGATTCTAGGACTTTGTGAGTTTTTGGATTACTGCTCTCTTTTTGGGCCGTAGTATCTTAATTTATTTTGCGAGGAAAGCTCCGTACTTTTGATGGATGCCTGCCATTCCTAATATATTAGACCGCCTTCAGTCTCGTATGATACTGTGTAATACCTCCGGTCTGGTGTGAAATAGTTGCTTCAAGCGCCGTGGCACACTGCGGCGCGACAGGCGGGCAGCCAGCGCAAAACGCGCATTGGCGCCTACAAACCTAACAGGGATACTTCACGCGTTGCGCAATGCGTGAAGTATCCCTGTTAGGTTTGTAGGCGCCAGTGCGTCACCGCTCCGTTTTGTGTTAAGCTCTAATATTTATAGTCCGGGAGCACATGTTCATTTTTGGGGTCCCGTGGGACCGTTAATGATACAAGTTGGCGAGATGGCTTGATCTCTTCGTCTTGATGTCCTGAAACAGAATTTCGATGCTGCCAGGCTCAATTTTTCCCGGAACACCCTTAAATTCAAGATGGCGCCCAAAATGGCCGCCACGGGGGTGAAGTGGGTGAAAGTGACTCCCATGGTCGACATGTATGTCGATTCCTATGTATTTTTGGTCGAAAATTTCAAATATATGCTTAAAAATGTACTCCGACTTCTTAAAGACCCTTAAATCCAAGATGGCGGCCAAATTTCCCCTCCTGAAAGTCAAACGGCCACGTGTGCTCCTATATGGCATGTGAGGTATCTTTCATACCATTTTTTGGGCCGTAAAATCGAAAAATGATGTTAAAAAATCCTTTGCGATTCATTTAAGGCCTCAAATTACAAGATGGCGGCCAAAATTGCTGAAATTTTGGAACCAAAAATTCTATAATAGCTTCTCATATCATGTGACGTATCGAACCCCATAGATTTCTGGTCGTAGAATCCAAATCTTGAATTCAAAATTCACCCCGGCCCCTTGGGATGTCCAAAATCCAAGATGGCCGCCGAAATTATCCCTTACAGGATCATACAGTCAGCCTTGACCTTAGAATAGCAAGATATGTATCCATTTACAGGTTTATTGGGTCGTAGAATTCATAAATGAAGGTTAAAGTAACCTTCCTTTAACAATTTGCGACATTTTAGTTTTAAGAATTGCGGCTAAAAGGCGTGACGCGTGTGGATTTAAGAAATATTTCAATTTTACACGTTTAAAAAATTAATTACAACTGCTAACGTCATCGCTTATTCTAATGGATAAGCCCTGATTTGCGATTCACTTATTTGTAGAAAACATGTGTCAATAGTTTCAAACTCGATTTAATCCTGTGAAACAGCAATTTATCAGCTCCGCCCTTAAAATGTAATTTTTTCGACCATTTTCCCTAGAATCACGAAAAAAGAGAAAAACCCCTAAAAACGTGACCCGAACTGTGTAAAATGGTGGCAAAATAGTGCTGGGTCCACACTATTTTGAAAACAAAACCAAAAAGTTCCAAAATTTTCAATTGGAGTCAAAAATTTTGAGCTCTAATGGATAACCAGTACGGCAGTACATAACTGAAGAGGAAGAGCGTTCAGCTCAGGCAATTAGCATCAGAATATGAAGAAGAGACCACGGCGAGAGATCTATAATTTTGGGTCTTGTTATAGACCTCGTCAGTAGATCACACTCGTCAGTGAGATCAAAAGCCAAAAACTTCAAAAATTTTCAATCAGAGTCAAAAATTTTGAGGTCCAATGAGTACCAGTACGAAACTTGCCGTCTTGTAATACAAAACTTGTACTTCGAACTTGAGCTTTGATGCCGTCTTGGATTTTGCGAGATTTTCAGTTGGATTCACATGACGAGTGTGATCTACTGATGAGGTATAAAAAGACCCAAAATTATAGATCTCTCGACGTTACCTTACCTTAATATTCCAATGCAAACTGCCTGAGCTGAACTCTCTCCCCCCTCAGTTCTGTACTGATACTCATTGGAACTCACAATTGTTGACTCTGATCGAAAATTTTTGACCTCTTTGGCTTTGTTCCACCCCCCCCCCCCCCCCCCAAGTGTGGACCCAGTACTATTTTGCCACCTTTTTACACAGTTCGGGTCACGTGTTCAGAGTTTTTTCTCTTTTTATCGTGATTCTAGGGAAAATGGTAGAAAAAATCACATTTTAAGGGCGGAGCTGATAACCTGCTGTTTCACAGGATTAAATCAAGTCTAGGAACTAATGACATGTCGACGGTGAAACTACCAAACCACGTATCTCGTTTGCAGTGTTTTAAAATCTACGCTCACATTTTATTTTTTTGAAGTAGACCAAATCAATATCATTCCTTGAAATTTTCACAGAATTTTCTCCGCGCGAAGAGGAAAAATCACAGAAATTTTCAAGACTGGACGTTAAGTAGTTTTTCATTTAAAAAATAAAGTATGACAGGAAGTCTGCGACGTCGCAAACCGAGATACGTGGTTTGGTAGTTTCACCGTCGATATGTTTTCTTGCAGTAAATTTTATGTTCTTTTCAATGAGCATGACAGTTTTCTTCTCAGATAATTGTGGCCGGAGGTATGTAGCAAAATTTCTTCTAAAATCAGCAAAAATACGCCTTTTTTAAGCTAATTTTTGAAGAAAACGTTAATTTCACGACCAAAAAATTAAGTTAGAAAAAATAAAAGAGAATGATTTCTATAGGAAATTTTATGCTCTTTCCACTGGTTTTTTGGTTTTTTCGTGAGATGAACCGTTGAGGAGATATTTGCAAATATCTAATCGTGAGTTTTCTTAATTTTGCAAAATTCAAAATGGCGGCGCCCTGAGGACCAGCCAATTTTCCTGAAGTTGATATGGCCATTTTCGGGCTTCTGTAGTACCTAGGAATCGAAAAAAATTGGTTTGGTTCGAAGGACGGAACCCATGTTGACCGGTGTTATCGGTGTACAAATAGTTAAAAACTCTAGACAAAATTGTTTAAAAAATAATTTGGTTTATGCCTCTCGTTATTGATGGGATGTTCAGAAAAAATTAGTTATCAGACATTTAAAAGATAATTTAGTTCAATTTTGAAAGGTCATGCTTAACTGTTTACAAGCCCGGTTTTTTTCTTCTTCTTGCTTTGTTTTTTGTTCCTTTCCTTGGTAACAGTTAATTAGCAATAATCGCGATACCAAGAATATCTTACATTTCTACGAATAGGTAGGTGCTACAAAATGCAATTGATTGTTTAGTGTTAGTGCTCTTGTTTATGAATGATAAGTTTATTACAAAGGATAAGTTGCGAGGCATCCTGAAAGGATCCTCTTCTAGTATTCTCCTTTGAACTATTTTCCTAATGCCCATTGAAAAGACTGAACCCAGAGAAAAACCAAAAACGCCCTAAATTCTTATCAAAAACCTGTGCTTGCTTCGTTTTTTTCCAAAAATGTACACCTTTGATGTGTGTATCATGTCGCTTTATAAACCTTTTCTCCTTTTGTTACTTTGTCTGTAAATAAAACCTCATTTTTATTTCTGCCAAAAAAAAGACAATCCTATCTCGTTTAGTGTAATCTTCCTAAAGCTACATAATCCTTTATTCATTATGATTTGCTATCTTGCCCATTAAATTTATGCTGAAGGGGGGGGGGGGTTCTTAATAGTTTGAAAGGTTGATTTAACCTTCATTTATGAATTCTACGACCCAATAAACCTGTAAATGGATACATATCTTGCTATTCTAAGGTCAAGGCTGACTGTATGATCCTGTAAGGGATAATTTCGGCGGCCATCTTGGATTTTGGACATCCCAAGGGGCCGGGGTGAATTTTGAATTCAAGATTTGGATTCTACGACCAGAAATCTATGGGGTTCGATACGTCACATGATATGAGAAGCTATTATAGAATTTTTGGTTCCAAAATTTCAGCAATTTTGGCCGCCATCTTGTAATTTGAAGCCTTAAATGAATCGCAAAGGATTTTTTAACATCATTTTTCGATTTTACGGCCCAAAAAATGGTATGAAAGATACCTCACATGCCATATAGGAGCACACGTGGCCGTTTGACTTTCAGGAGGGGAAATTTGGCCGCCATCTTGGATTTAAGGGTCTTTAAGAAGTCGGAGTACATTTTTAAGCATATATTTGAAATTTTCGACCAAAAATACATAGGAATCGACATACATGTCGACCATGGGAGTCACTTTCACCCACTTCACCCCCGTGGCGGCCATTTTGGGCGCCATCTTGAATTTAAGGGTGTTCCGGGAAAAATTGAGCCTGGCAGCATCGAAATTCTGTTTCAGGACATCAAGACGAAGAGATCAAGCCATCTCGCCAACTTGTATCATTAACGGTCCCACGGGACTACATGTGCTCCCGGACTATTAATCTGGCGGAGTCAGCGTTATTCAACTCATGATTTTGAAATGTTTGCACATCCTGTATGGATTATTCTTGTTTTAATTGATGAAAAAAAATATGTATTAAAGGAAAATATAACGTGCGTTTTGTAAATATTAAAGTGGTTCTGTATCAAACTTAATGATTTCCAAAGCACACGAATTTCTACACAATTTCGTATAGCCTTTTATAGTCGATGGCGAAAAAACAACAGCCAGGCGATAAAGTGTAAAGCCCGGCTATAGGAACTAGCCCGGCTGCATAATTTTTTAACGCTTCGTATAGCCCGGCCGTATGATTTTCTCCGCATTCTACAGCCAGCTATATGATTTTCTGTGGCCTTCTTTAGCCGGCTATAAGAATTCCTATGGTATTTTGAAACGCAGCTCCTATCGCCAATTTTTACCAGGGTCCCGTGGTCCTTATGACCAGTAGCAATCGACTATCGTTATTTTCCCATTTGATGCTATGGTGTAAAGAATCGATTATAATGGTATTCGTTGCGAACGCCCTAATAATCGATCATTTTTCATTGGTTTGAATGGTAGATAATCGATTAATCGCAAAATACGCCACGCCACTGCTCAAGTCAACTAGCAAGTGTGACAGAGTATAGGTAAGAAGGTCTGGGAAACATGTGTCAGCAGATCGATTATCGATTTGTTATCGAATGATTTTGATCGATATATCCCTATCTTTACAATGCTATGTATCGATCGCGGTCATTCGATAATGATTCAATGATCGAGCTGCTGAATGAAGGATATTCTGGGAACTGTCTTCAAGATCTGCACCTCTCGAAACATCGTCGTCCTCCTAACGTAAGGGCAAACCTCATTTTCCTCGTGAGCCATGTTTTACGTATAAATCCATGTTTTTGGGGGCTCATGCGGTAATCGAGATAAGCCCTTACGTCAGAGGAGCGACAATATGACATACTGCATCGAGCAGGAAGTTTAACTTGTTAAACAAAAATATGTTGCCTTGACTTCCTCAGTGAAAATAATTCCTCTCTCGGTTCTTACCCAGAAGTCAGAGTAAAATAAACTTCCATGTTTCCAAAAGAAATCAGATTGAAGCACCTGAAGTTTGCCCTGTGCCTTGTACTTTCGTTGCGGGGTATGCGTTGCGTTTTAACTTTTTTGCTGTGGATTTGGTTATTCCTATTCTAATAAAAATTAACGAGGGTTGTTCCAAAAGTAAATTTCCGTATTTTATTTCTGTAAAAAAGATACAGCTGGAACAAATCTATCAAAACATGTTTATAGGAGGTGTATTTAGCTGTCCAACGAGTGATAGTTTCTTTTATTTGGATCAGCGGTTGCTGAGATATTGAGGATTCCCCGCAGCACGCATTTCTTCACTCTGCGGGCCAAATTATCGCACCGTTGTATGGTTCTGTCGCAAACCTTCAGCCAGAGGAGAAGGAGGAGCTATTTCTTATCAAAAATTTCTTAAAAATGGCAACTAGCTCATTGAAAAGTCTGAAATACACTTCCAACTTCACAAGTAATGAAAAACATGCAAAGTAATGAATATTTTTCCTTACAATTTTCGGACTTCTAAGATCAGAGTACGAACAAAATCCTCTAAAAAATCGGGAGAGAAATATTCAAAAAGTTCCTTGAAAATATATTATTTTTTTAAAGAAATTTAACAACGCGTGATGGCTCATACGACGTTCTTTCTTAGCACATCAGAATGATGCAACAATTTGCGGACCCACAGAGTAAATAAGTATGTACGTGGGAAAACTTAAATATCTTGGCAACTACTTACTGATTCTTCTTTAAGAGAAACCTATGGCTTGGAAAACACATTTAAACAGATTTATATGTCAGTGGCACCGATGATGAGCCGCATTTAGCTCGAAACGCGTCTGCCGCCAAAGGAAAAATCGTCGCAAGTGAGTCAATAATTTGCTTTAGAACATTTTAATAAAAGATACCTATCTTCTCGTTTTCTTTTTTATTTCCGGTTTTTAATTGTTTTGCACCTGAAAGTGTCGCCGCGGGTTACCAAAAAGCATTTTATTCCGTTTTTTTAGCTAAGTTCACATTACTTTTTTCCTTTCTCTCCTTGTTTCGGAAAACACGGTAATTTTCTTACAAAAACAGTACACGATAATAATTGTCTGACACATAGATAATATAACTTTACCATTTATCCTTTTTTCTTTCTACCTCATGTTTTCATTATTAAACCCTTTCCAACTCATTCCTTTGCCTCAATTTAATCGTGTAATTTTCTAGAAGCTCTATAAACTTGAGAAACTCCATAAAACTACGTGAAATATGTGGATTACCGAGTATCCTTATCAAATTTAACTTTGTTTGATGTTGCATTTTACTGTAGTAAAGTCAAGGAAGATGGAGGCTTGTGCTTCAAAACAAGGCGCAGCACTGCAGATGGATCGCCGACTAACTTTCATGTTTCAGACAGTTTTCGAGCCCGATAAACTTCAATAAAATTGAGAGGAAGTGTTTACTTTCACCCTTCGAAAGTTTGGAAAGGAGGTTGTACTTGATGATGCAGCTTCTACGTCGCCCCTGCTTCTTCGTTCTTTTGATGCATCTTGTAATGCATCTTATTGATTTGAAGGCGCATGAATACTTAAATTCACTCTGAATCTGAGTGTCGAAGGAATGTTTCGACTACATGAAACTATAGCATATTCACGACACAAGTTGTATCAACTTCCTACAAGCATTTGCTTTTAGAGTGGTTTTTCATTCTAGTAAGTGGACATGGTTACGTAAGTAAGAAGAAAGGAAGGATGGATTAAGTCCAAAAGTGAAGCTACACAATTACTTATATTCAATTACTTTTCAACCTTAAAAGTAACAGCAAACGATACTGAGGGGTATGAAAGGCTATTCAAAGAAATACTTTTCAAAAAAAAAAAAAAAAAAAAAAAAAAAAAAAAAAAAAAAAGTTGGTTTTTGCAATCGCTAGCGATAGCAATATTCGTCATGGGAACTTTTGCTTCTGGGATATGAAAATGTTAAGGTACAGTTCGTTTGTAGTATCTTCAGGATTGAAGGGGCTATGTAATTTTGTGTCGACATCTCTTTTTTAACATTTTTAATTTTTTTTCTTTGCATACAAGAAAGCTGTTATATTTACCAATTATTCATTTTCGTTGGATTATGTATGGTTTTCGGAAGTTAACGCATTTAACTTTCAGTTTCGTTTTTTCGGCGTAAAGTATGATATTTTTACTCTACTCATATGCCCGAATACGCATCATAAGTGACCTATGTGCTTCCTAAGTTGCCATTTTTTTCATTCAAATAGATGTAACTGAAATGTTAGATGTGTACTACCTATACTACTTTCATGTCATTGCTTTATTTATTTATTTATTTATTTATCTATTTATTTATTTATTTATTTACTTTTTGCGTAGGTATAAATTGTTATTTTTTTCTGAATTTTGGAGAAAATATTGCTTTAAGAACGTGGAATGTAAATTAATTTTATTGAAAAAAGAAAATACCATCATTAATTTGGGCGAACAGAGAAAATGTACATCAATATTTGGGTCAACATCTCCCTGATTATATAACGGATGAATATATTAGTATTTCTGTATCAAAAAACTTAGCTTTTGTCTTCAGAGATACAATGATTCTAGTCCCAGTCAATTTGTTGTATTGAAAAAACAAAAAAACAAAAAATAAATAAAAAAAAAAAAACAACTGAAATGTTAGACATACTATTTTCATGTCTTTCTATTTGTATCAATAGGTACTTTTTGCTTAACTTACGAACGTTGAATGCAAATTAACTTTATTGGAAAAAGAAAATAACGTCATTAATTTGGGGAAACATGTGGCTGATTATATGAAGGAGGTATATTCCAGTATTTTTGTTTAACATATTAACTCACGAGAAAATGTTCGTACATTTATCATCTAGTATTAATTATTTTTTGATGATTGGTCTAAAACATTCAATACAACCATTAAAAATTAACTCCCATCGTCGGGTATCGAACTCCCGATCACCTATTGCCCGCACCTTATCAAAGATATGGGGCGCCTCAGTCAACTAGGCTATCACAGATCAGCGACAGTTCTGAGAAAAAATAGCATTTAAAAGACTCGGACGATGGGCGGGACTTATCACAAGAGTTGTCCTTGAGCGATTCGGCGATTCGCGTCTTCGTAGCTTCTGGAGAAATGAGCTAAGCGCCTTTCTCTGTGAGACATTGTTTGCCTATGCTATCATGTGTCTCAAGGTTCATATCAGCAGGCATTTGCCATCGCGGCAGTAAGCTGAGGCAATATTTGCGTATCCATGAATTAAATCAATCAATCGAGCTCTGATTTTGACTTCTTTATCCGTAACGAGTCCTCCAGAACAATTTTCCACCTTGTACGATGGTTATTATTTCTTTACTTCTATTTTTCAAATTTGAGGTGGGATAATGGCGGCTTCTCAAGAACACCGAGGTAGGCGATCTTTTGCACCAACGAACAGAAAACTGATGGCGAAAAATAACCAATCAGAACCTCCCAAAAAAAAGAATTTGCCTAAAAACGGAACTTCGTGGTTCTGCGCAGATTTACCAGTCAGACACGACATCTCAAGGTAGAAAAAAACTCGCTGAAAGCGAATTTTAGCAATCAACACAACTTGACGTAGAGACATGATTGGCTAAAAAATACAACGGTTTTTGATACATCGGAAAATCAACCAAAAATCGGAGACTGGGCGAAACGCTCAAGGTCGCAGAGGTATAGGGAATCCCATAGCGAAAGCAACGGAACGATTCTAATATCATGGGGAACTCCGTTCCCATGACAAAAAGATAGATGCAGACGTTCTCCCAAACGACTATCATACTGCAGTACCTAAGAAAAGCACGAAAACCAGAAATTTAAGAAACAACCTTGAACAGACACCAGTGGTACCTCACTTAGCCATCTTTCAGTTAAAATTGTTCTTCTCTTTTCTCCAATTGGTTTCCAGTAGAGTGTCTGCCATTGTTTCCCGTATTAGAATCCAGGAGTGTTTCACAAAGTTGCCTTACTGATTCCCATTAGAGATTAAAATTTCAAATTTTTTAGGTTTTTAAGGCTCTCCTAGCCATTACTTCTCGCTTCAGACGGTATAACATCGGTTCATCGGTCTTTAAATTGTAAGTTGATCCATAAAAGCCATCTTTAAATTTTCACACTTAACTCCTGCACTTTAAACTAAATCTTCGTGAGTATCTTCTCTGTCGCTTCATTTCTCAATTTTGCAAAATTTTCGGTCGATAATCTAAATTCACCATTTTCCGATTAAACTGGGGAACCCATACTTGTTCTGTAGCCGGCTCCACGCGGCCTGGTCATCTCTCTTCATAATTTAATACAGTCCACTTCCAAGTTTTTTAATGGTTCATTTTTTTGTCTTCATTTGCTTTTCATTCTTCAGTCGTTGACTGAACAATTGCTATAAAGTTCCTGGATGCTTTGTGGCCGGGGGCTATTACTTCCGGTGTCAACGGTGCATTGACGGGAGTAACTCGGCACTTTAATTTATAAAGAAATAAAACTCGCGGAAAGTAAAAGAAAGTTTTGAGGATTGACTTAACTCCGCATCAGGGGGACACTTTTCTGTTACCCACGGATACCCTTTTATGACAAGTTTCGTCGCACATCCTCTTTGTCCGGTGCATAAAATCGCGGAAGTTTATATTTTCTTGCAATTTGTCGCATACGACGAGGACAAGCCATATAACCTCTACGACTGTGGCTCAGGAAGATGTTGTTTATTCGTCATGTACCCCGTTTTACTAGTGGAGTGTTATAAAAGTATTATTAAATGTACTTTAAATTGTGAATAGAGGGTAATTTTGGTAATACCGAATTGTTCACGTACTACAGAACCCAAGTTAGTTCCGTGCACACGACCGGAACACTCGGTTTGCTCGGGGGAACTATTCTTTTGGAGTAATCGAATTACTGAATTTCTATTCTAAGAGCTATGTTCCATATCCCTCAAGTAGTTCAAATTTACCGAAATGTTTTTTTTAACAGGCTATTGTTTACGATAAAATTAGTTGGGGCTTGATTCAAAGCACAAATTAGCTGTACTAAACGTTTTTTTAAGGAAAAAAAGTCAGAAGTTGGAATTTTAAGATGAAAATGTTTAGATGACCAAAAATCATTGAGGACATGATTTGGGAGCTTATAACGTCTTATCTATGAACCAAAAAGTCAAGAAAGTTTGATGCAGATTTCTGCCAATTTTAAGAATAATAATCATCACTTACTTTTTTTTTTAAATATTCTTTTGAATCCTTATATTTTTCTATTACAAAAGTAATTCGTTGCGCTCTTTGCAGAATCGTGTTTTGTTGCTTGATCCTTGCAGATAAAGCTGCAAATGATAAGAGCTGTACGTTTCATGTTAGTCAAGATATCGTGTTTTGAAAAATGGTTTATGACGTCACCCACCGCGGTAGTCACACGCTTAGTTTCTTTCACCTTGCTTTCATCGGAATTTTACGTTAGCTCGACGTAAAACGTCATGAGTAACCAGTGCAAATGTATGTCTCCCTGACTGATGTAATCACGGTGATGTGGAAAGTTACTGCCTGGACAGATCTTATTATTTTCAGCTGAACTACAAGAACTATACGCACGAAACACGATTCTGTGACCGGCGCAACTGACCCATTAGATTGCTTTGGCTGAGGATTGCTAATCGCCTGCGACACTTAAATTCTTATTTCGAGGTCTCTAGGAAACATTTTTCCTAGCCTTACAACAGTATTTCATCGAAAAGTCTGATGCCTTGACGTTAACTTCTGCCGGCGGCGTGGATTCACTTAAACGCAATGAATGACGTCACACTGAATTTGTCATTTCATTTCGAGGAAAGCCGAGTCGAGGCGGTGCGGCACGGAGGAAAAGGCGGGAAGAATAAAATAGTCGTTGCCTAATCTGCCGTGCTAGGGGAAACGCTGTAAGAACCTTCATGCGTTGTCAAATTTCTTTTGATAAAATACCGACTTATTGAAAAAGTTGTGGATATTTTCCTTCCGATTTCTCAGATACTTTTGTTCGCAAGTTAACTTAATATATCGTATTCGATAGGGGTTCGATGTATTGTTTCGTTCAAAACAAATGTACAAAACTTCAAACAAAATTTTTACGTTGTAAATAGGAAAACTTAAAACTGAGAAAATCCTTAACAATTTTACTGTCCATTACTATTAAATACTCATTAGAATGAAGAAACAATCACTAGAAATCCCTTTCCTCAGATCACACAATTTACTTTTGAGGCTATGTTTACATGTTGAACCAATCAACCAATATCGATGCAATCTCAACTGTTCGATGTATCGAATACTTTCCATACACATGGAAATTACAAGTAAAAATCGTCACCTTTCGGCTAAGTATCGGTTGAATTGATTTGAAAAATTTGAAAATTTCACTGAATTTTATCTGCAGCACAAAAAAAATTGGGTGGAATTTTTGGATAGTTTCGTTAAACAATTTCTCTTTAAAAAAATAATATGGCAGCGGAAATTTTTAAACACCCCATGGTGCTTGTGTTTGACCGAAGGTGACAAAATATGCATGATGGAGGTGTTGCATGTGTGGGGGATTTGCGATTTGACTATTGATTCTTATGTTAAAGTTCGCGATAAACACGATAATGCCACTGGTTTTCTCCGAAATCAACTCCCAGGCTCAAATAAAGCTCTCAAGTTGAGGCCAAAATGGAGGGGATATCCCACGCTGTCCTGAGAGTCCACCTCTACGTCAAGACGAACTTTCCATGGAAAGATAGGGAGGAAATACATTGACAGGGTTGTCGTGTTTTCAGTTTTGGAGTCCCCAAACATGGTGGCAGCCCTGTCAATGTATTTCCTCCCTATCTTTGCATGGAAAGTTCGTCTTGACATAGAGGTGGACTCTCAGGACAGCGTGAGATATTTCCTCCATTTTGGCCTCAACTTAAGAGCTTTTTTTGAGCTTAGGAGTTGATTTCGGAGAAAACCAGTGGCACCATCGTGTTTCTTGCGAACTTTTACATAAGAATCGATAGTCAAATCGCAAATTCCTCGCACATGCAACATCTCCATTACCCTAAAAAATCCCCGTTTTATCCGGGGAAATTCGGCAACTTTCGTATATCCATACGGCGTTTTTCCTGAGCGCGGCGGTAATCATAATCCACGTCTCGGTCCCCGTTTCTCGTTTTCAATTCCGCGTCTTATTTTTCATCATAAACAGAGCTCGACGCGAGGACGCGGAGCCGTTGCGAACCGTTTCATTATTCATAGTTACTTTATTTAGTTACGGGCACTCGCTAATTCGCCCCCCGGGCCCCGGCTTGTTTAAGGAGATCCCAAGGAGGAGACGAGGGCGGGGGGGGGGGGGGGGGGAAGCAGCCCCCAGGACGCGACTCAAGTTAACGAGCGAGCGCCGGGTAAATCATAGACTTGCATTATCTCACGTTTTATGCACCCGCAAACGCAAACCCGAACCCGAACCCGGGCGGAGATGCGGGAGCACGGGTATGACACTTCTTAGCTCGCGGATCTCCTACGCGTTCGTTTTTTTTCGCCCTCTCCGTGCCATCGGTGGATCTCCTTTGCCCCGCCGCACAGTGGGTCATGGGTCAAGTCAATCGGAGAGGTTCGACAAGAAATTTTTGACTAAAACTGCAAATGGAGATGTTGCATGTGTGAGGAATTTGCGATTTGACTGTTGATTCTCATGTAAAAGTTTGCGAGAGACACGATGGTGCCACTGGTTTTCTCTGAAATCAACTCCCAAGCTCAAAAAAAGCTCTCAAGTTGAGGCCAGAATGGAGGGGATATCCCACGCTATCCTGAGAGTCCACCACTACATCAAGACAAACTCTCCATGCAAAGATAGGGAGCAAATACATTGACAGGGCTGCCACTTTATTTGGGGACTCTACAACTGAAAACACGGCAACCCTGCTAATGTACTTGCTCCCTATCTTTGCATGGAGAGTTTGTCTTGATGTGGAAATGGACTCTCAGGATAGCGTGGGATATCCTCTCTATTTTGGCCTCAACTTGAGAGCTTTTTTTTGAGCTTGGGAGTTAATTTCAGAGTGACAGAGTTTCAGAGTTAATTCAGTGACACCATCGTGTTTCTCGCGAACTTTCACGTAAGAATCAGCAGTCAAATCGCAAATTCCTCACACATGCAACATCTCCATTTCACGGGGTTCTTCTACAAGAAAATTTTACAAGAAAACAAATAAAACCACGTTTAGAATCTTAAAGCTTCGTATAAACTGAGTTATGAGCGTTTAAAGTTGCGGGCCAGGTTGACCTAGTGGTCAGCACGTCTGACTCTAAGCCAATAAGTCCTGGGTTCGAATCCCGGTGGTGGCGTCGAATTTTCGCGGAATTGACGAGTAGATATACTGAAACAGATTCTACTCGGCCCTAATCTCTGAAAATTTTAAAAGCCTCGAGCATGGATGTGCATAAATCCCTCGATGTCTACGGACAGTTAACATAGTCTAAAGCTGGCTGAAGGTGCTAGACACGAAGCCATAGAACCAGCAGAAAAAGAAGAAGAAAAAAGCGTTTAAAATTTCCAAATTTTGTCCGACCTCTCCTATTAACTTGATCCTTTGTGCGGCGCTTTGAGCCACTATTTCGCCACGAAGGTGTTGCACAATATCATACAAGATTGAAATTACCCCAACCTGTCATGATTGATGGCATCTTTCGAAAGCACAAAGTTCTCTTGCAAATTAAATCGAGTGAGAAACTTCATTAGAGGAAATAGTGACTTGATTTAAGCCAAAATTAGCTCAAATTTACCGCCGAAAAGTTTCCCTGAAGGAAAGAAACAAATGTTTTCAAAAAGAAGAAAAGATGCTTATAAAAAAAAAAAAAAGTTGTTTACATCAAGCAGAAACCAACTTTCATTCAGCTATTTTATTCTTGCTTCAAAATATAATCTTCTTGACGGCATACTCAAGAATGCTCCTGCCTAAATCGGGTCATTTTTTTCTCTAATGGAATTCAAAAATTAAGCTAAACGTCAGTTAAATACGGATGCTACGCTTAGTGAGTTTTTGGACTACAGCTCTCTTTTTGTGCCGTAGTGTCTTGATTTATTTTCCGAAGAAAGCTCCGTACTCTTAAAGGATGCCTGTCATTTTTAATAAGTTGGAGCACCTTTAATTTCGTATGATACTGTTCAGAAATACAATTCTCCTCTGTTTTGAAATAGTTTCTTGAGACGCCTCTCGCCGTGGCACGCTGCGGCGCGGAGGCAGATCGGCCAGCGCAAAACGTGCATTGGCGCCTACAAACCCAAGGGGATACTTCAAGCGTTGCGCAATGCGTGAGGTATCCCCTTAGGTTTGTAGGCGCCAGTGCGCGTTTTGCGATGGCAGCAAGCTGCTCCGCTCTATGTTACGCTCTAATATTTAAACTCGCGGAGTCAGCGTTTTTCAACTCGTTTTAAGGATAGAAATAAAACAAAATATTCACCAATGTTCACCAATTCACCAAATTTGAAAAGATGAATCAAATGAAGAAAATAACATTTCATTTAAAAACATTAACATTTAAAAAATGAGTTACCATAACAACACCTCCTTCTCTCTCAATTTTTTCATTTCGATTTTATTAATATAATTTTGCATACAGACTAAACTATAAGCTTGGACCAAGTCACTGTTGCTTATTTTACGCGTGGACGTAAACCACCGGACAAAATAGGAGCGCGGACAAAAAATCGCCACTGACGCATCAAGGTGCCGAATTCTGCCGTGGTAAGTAGAAACGCCGTATGCTTGATCAGCCGTAGTCAAATTCCCCTCGACAAAGTAAGAATTTTCAGGAGAATTTGTGTATGATTGAGCCGATTACTTTCCTGATCACGTTAGAGCCGAAATTGCGAATGCGAGAAAAACAAGAAACCCCGTTTTATTGGCTTTATTGACAATCATCAGATTCCAAAAAATGTATGATCTTTTAGACGGCTATTTTAAAATGAAACATAATTGATAATACTGTGGAGAAAACAAAGTAAAAATCAACTTATCTACCACCAAAATTGAGATTGGGGCCTATGTGATCGGGAAAATAATCGGTACCAATTCTCCTTCGATTTTTCACAGGATTCGTTAGTAATTTGATTAAAATTGAAAAAAAAATTATGCAAATTTCAATTAAAAATATTTACGACTTTCTTCAAAAATAAATATTTTTAAAGAAGAAATATGGCGATTCGAATGGTCATACGGCGTTCTTACGTGGCGCGGCAAACTTGCCGAAATGCTGAATTCACACAGTTGAAATTGAGCCTGTTGCAAACTTCAGTAAGAGCAATAAGAAAAGCCGTACAGGAAAAGTCGCAAATGGCTCAAAAATCACGATGAGTGCATTGGGGAAGTCTAAAAAGCACTACTAACTTCACCATCTGTGTATGAAATATGCGCTACGGCACAGGTGAACGCACTCAGAAGAGGAGTCGTTCCATCCAACTCTTGAGCACTGTGATACTATACAATATTCAACTTGGCTGACGTTTCCTTTTGCAAATCGTGAGGAAACACCATGGCTTGTAGCAACCCAGGAAAAATGTAAATATAAACACGCCAGTTGATAAAATCCTACCTCGTCACATGCGTTTTGGAACGTTGGCGTCGGCCATGTTGAATACTGCGTAGCATTCTAATGCGCAAAGGTTGGATGGAACGAGCACTCTTCTTACAAAATGTTCACCTGTGCCGACAAGTTCGATATTGCGGAATATCCTAGTGTGGTGATTTTTTAAAAATTAAGTACTAAGAAGTCATGGCATCGTGTTCGACGTCATGACCAAACAACTTGTTTGGTATGGTCATGTCAATAGGATGACTGAAGAGAGGCTGCCAAAAAAGATGCTTGATTGGGTTCCTCCTGGGAGGAGACGTAGAGGACGCCCAGTGAGAGGTTGGCGACAGGGGGTGTTGAGTGAGATGAGGGAGTGTCAACTCCCTGATGACCTGTGGGAAGACCGAGCTTTGTGGCGATTAGGCGTCGTAAAGCGCCAAAGAGCGCTATAAAAGCGACTCATATGCATGTAAGTACTAAGAAGTGAAAATTGCCATGGACAAAGTTTTAAAAATTTGTGATCAATTTGACGGCTAAAAAATACCCTTACGAACCTGTGCTTTGCAGATACATTAGATCAAATTTCAAATGCAATTAGGCAAAAAAAAAAAAAAAAAAAAAAAAAAAAAAAAATAGAATAGAAACAGCTTCAAAAAGAATTCGAGTTTCGTCAAAAAAAATCTGGCAACGTCTGGATACGGCGTCCTCTAAGTATGATAGCACTCTCGGTGAGGTCTTTCCTTGTCCGAGTCCAAGTGTAATATTTGCAGATGCGAGAAAGCCGCGAGAACCAATTTGGCGTAAGCCTCCTTTACCGAGATCAAGGCGAGTAAAAGTAAGAGTTCCCTATTTTCCCGCGAGAAGTCCTTTGATATTAAAAGCGGAATCTCAGGCGCCGCGCGTATCTATTTTCATATTACAAAACGAGAACTATTTTTTGTCGGAGGTCACCCCCCCCCCCCTCCCGCCCGGGTTCGCAAGGCACTGTGATTTCTTTTACGAAAAAAGCTGCCCATTGTCGTGCAAAGGAAATGACGTCGTTGCTCATTCTAAAAGCTGTGGTGGAGTTGGGAAATAGTGCTTTAAGGTGGAAACCCAAACTGTCCATTACACACAACGGAAAAACGGCTTTAGAGTCAAAAATATCGACTTTCAGTTTTTTATTTCGAACATTTGTTTGACACTTTGAAGATCATTGAGTCAAAATTTCAAGCAACGATTCGCAATATTACTAACTGGAATTATAATTAAATCGCAAAGAACGCCACGCCACTGCTCTCTCCCCATTCTGCCTCATACCTAAGGGCCGCGAAATAAGCAGAGGAAAAAGAGTATCGAATATTCACAACAACGGCGAGGCGTAGATGGTCGATTATCGATATTCCCCCATTTGATGCTGTGATAAAGAATCGATTATTAAGGTGTTCGTTGCGAACATCCTGTTTGTCGATCCTTTTCATAAGTTTAAATGGCACATCAATCGATACATCGCAAATCACGATACGGCACTGATTCACAGCACTCGCAACTTCCCAAAAACAAAATGTCTTTTCGTATTCTTTAATTTTACTCATAAAGAAGCATTTATCTTGACAGAGATTGCAAGTGAATTGAATTAGGCGGAAGAGACCGCACCAGTTGTTGTCAAAAGTCATTTCAAATTTTGTCATTCCACAAAAAAATAAAACAAAAAACCGATGTTTTTATTTAAGATTGTTTTTGGTCGTATGCATTGCACAGATTATTTCACATAATTCTCCCGTTATTGCTATATCTTTGGAGCAATTAAACGATTTTCTTTGTCCACCCTACGTTACTTCCTATTTTATTCCATATCTTTGCGGTATATCTTCAGCGTTTGTTTAGGTAAAACTGAAAATTCAATTTACTAAAAGCTTGCTCTAAAATAAGCGAATCCTATATACACTACATATGAAAACCAATATCGAAATTAAAAGTGCAAGCACGCGTATCTTGGTTTGCAACGGTGCAGGCTTCTGATCGTGCTTAATTTTTCTAGAGGAAAAACATAGAATTTCATTTCTTTAAAAACTATTTGACATAAACTGATCAGAATTGTTTGTTGAAAAATGGTATTCACTCCGGCAACTTAGCTCAATGCTTTAAAATACTTCACTCGCAAGTTGAACCTCCTTTAAAGCACCATAACGCAGAAAAAAACTCTTTTCGGCAATTTTTTGACTTCCTTTTTTTGTGGAGTAACAATTGTTGCGAGCATTTCAACTTCGGCTACCCGTAGCTGAAAGATCGAAGCTCTGGAAAAAAAGATACCGACGGAGGATCAGCGAACATAGCTTTTACGTGGGAGAATTGTTCACTAAACTCTGTTCATATTTCAAAGTTCAACGAATGCTATGTACTGGAAATACAATCAAATTCAAGTTGAAAAACGATATGACGAGAATTCTGTGCCGGCAAGTAATTTTCATTATCATGGGGTATTAATTACATTTAATTTTCCCTCTAATAATGGTAGAATTAATTCACAAAAATTCTGCATGGATTAAAAAAAAATTATCAGGAAAACATATTTTATCGATCCATACAAACGTCAAAGGAAACGGAAGATTGATGAAGTTGGACGGTCAAGCGGAAGGCTTTATTTACAGTAGGCCGAGAGATCTCCGATAAAAATATAATTTTCGCGAGGATCCTAAATAACCCCCCCCCCCCCCCGCCATCCCTCTTTTCTTCTCTCTTCTCCCTCTTTCTTTTAATGCCGATCATATCATTAACTTTTCATGATTCATGCACAACTAGACCTCAAGTAAAAAACTTCACAAAGTATTCAAGATGACTGCGCTGCAATTTTTTATGTACTTTTTCTGGGGGCAACGGAGAAAAATTATTAGAAGAAAAAAGAATATACTCAGAGTTGATTTTTGTATTATTTCCACTGATGATAAGCTGATGTGCTAAGGAAAAACGCCGTATGAACATTCGAGAGTTGCCAAACTTCCTTCACAAAAATGTTTATTTTTGAGGCAATTTATGAATATTTTTCCATGAAATTTTTTGGGACTTTAGGTGAAATTGCGACCAAAATTATCTGATAAAATGAGAGGAAAATATTCATAAGTTTACCAGGAAATTCGTGCTTTTTCAAAGGAAATTTGGCAACTTCTGAAGGTTCATACGGCGTTTTTCCTTAGCACGGCGGCATAACTGGCGACTTCGAGCTTCCTCAGGTAGCGGATCTTGCTTTGTTCGTAATAACCTCTTCCTTTCTGTTCTTCGGGCGAAGCATGACAAACAATTAATTCGACCATAAAATGTTTATGGAAAGAGAAATTAATAGCCACAGAAAGTAAGAGATTTTTGACGAGAGTTGCGGATACAATTTCTTCTCCTTCTTCCCTTGGAACTAGTGAAGTATCACATTCGAGCGAAATGATTGTTAACGCTCATTAGTGTAAGAGGCGGGAGGGATCTTGAATCGAAGATAAAGATAGACAAGAATCGTTGGTGAGAATAAGGAGCTATGTTCCCTTGAAAATAGTTGCACGTAGATTGTTTTTGCATAATACTGTCAAATTAATGGTGGATTCCAACGGAAGCGAGGCGTTTCCACGCAAAAAAACCGTACGAAACATGACGCTATCAAGCTCTGCAAATCAAAAATTTTAACTGGCATGACAAAACCAGTGGGTGACCAGCTGTAGACGAATATGCCAAAAGCGAGAGGCACCAAAGTATGTGTCAGAAATGAAAACATTGGTGCGAAGTGGTGTAAAAATCCTTCAGTCAATTTCAATACTGATGAATTATTCAACTCTAAAAATCAGGTACACTTTGAATTATGAAGAATAAAGTGAATAAGTTAAATTCAGATCCTAAGTTATTGATGTAAGCAAAAGCATACCATACGAGCCACACATTGACGGTGAAACTGCAAAAAAGCTCAACTCGATTTACGAAGCTGCAGAATTTCTGTCATAATGCATCTATTTTCTGAAAGAATAATTAACTGAAAATAACTAAATCCATGTAATGCATTCGTGTATAAATAGAATAGGGCAGAAAAAGGCGGGAACGAGGCTGTTAAAAATACTGAGATGATATTCTGTTCCTACGCATATTGAAGATAAGAAGAAATCAGCTTGAATTTGACTTTACTTCAATTCACTCCAATTGACTTTAAAATAACTCTAATTCTCTGACTCTAATTGACACCAAATAATTCCAAAAGGCCTTCAGGTTAGAGTCGCATTTAATTCAATCTGCGGTTCAATTCTCTCGCCTTCGCTTCAATATATGATGAAAACATAATATTATTATTTTAAACTGTATAAAGCATGCCATACTTTTATAAAAATCATAATACTACTTGGCAACTTATGGTGTGTGCCTGTCACCAAATATCAATGAAAGATGAATAAAATGAGTTATTACAGCGGCTTCCATTCGCATTGAAAATGTCCGTCGGCAGGCCGTCAAATGTAAATAAATCAATTTAATTTTCAACGAAAGAAAGTTTCACGCGTAATCTAGGTTAATAGTTAAACTCATTAACGACCGGTGATCTTTCCATCTCCCGATCGGCGCCTACGCTGAGGAGAATACATTATTTAACTACTTATTCGCGCAAAGACGAGAGGTGTTTTAACGATCGAGCCGTCGTGGGAGTGCGACAATCGAGTGATTGTGAGTACTTAATGGAACCTACGAGAAGGAGCTTCAGAGATGATTGAAACATTGATTAGGTGAATTGAACGATGAATGATTATCATTTTTTCGATTTTTTGCCAATTCTACACTAAGAATAAAATGAGGGGCTCGGAGGGCAAGGCGCATGAGTGCGGGTTTTGCTACTTTGAGAACTACCTGTTTGAAGCTTCGAAATGGCATGGATCCTTATGGCGGAAAGAAAGTTCAAACAACTTTTGGATGCTTAAAAATTGGAATTTGGGGGTCAATTTTTCACAGAATATGAATTTAGGCTCGCTTTATTTGGAATCATTAATATTTTATTTTTTTTTTTCAAATACTACACCTATGCTCCTTGTCCTCCAAGCCCCTTAAATGGACCGACATCATCAGAAAAGAACCAACCCATATTGAGAATAAAGTGCGAGATAGAGGTTTTTTTCCTGCAGAAAGCTCAATGTAGAAAATGAACTTCAACCCCTCTTTTCATAAACTAATTTCTTTTTTCCGACTTTCAGATTTTGCCAGGAGTAAATTAATGACTAGCAAAACTCAAAAGCATTCTTAACTCAATTTTTCAAAAAATTTGAGTTGGTTCTTTTCATAAACTCGGTCCAAATATAGTATAAAATACCGTATTAGTGGAGCTCCCGCTTACGAAATCTTAATTAATAAACTAGTCATAAGAAAATTTCATTTCTCTCGTCTCGCCGTGTTAACGGACAGGATTTCAATCGTCATTAATATTTCGACGGAGAGCTGTTTGCAAAATTAATGAGATGGACGCCCGGAGCCGACTTAATACCTCCGGAGGAAATTGAAAGTAACGGGAGAAATTAGCTCGAGCGTCCGATCAGCACGTCTGAGGGATGACTTAACAGCGGAAATTCAAAACAACGAAGGGTAGTTAGCAGTGGCGTGGAGTGAATTGCGATATATCGATTGTTGTACCATTTAACCTTATGGTAAAGAATCGATTATTACGGTGTTCGCTGCGAACACCCTGATAATCGATCTTTTTTCATAGGTTTAAATGGCATAACAATCGATGCATCGCAATTCACGCCACGACACTGGAAGGGTAGTTAGCCGGTGACGGGAAATCCATTTATTAGCGAGGATGAAGGATGGTAGGAAGCTGAGGTGACTAGATAGTTTGACCCATCTGTTTCCGACCCCCGCTCGCTCCTCGCGCACCCCGCATCGCCTATCTTAAAGGGGCAACACCTATTTTCAGGCGCCTGACCCCTAACATTCCTACGGGGTAAGTTTCGCAACTTCACTCTATGATAACAACTTGAAGTTCAGCCGAGCTACTATCTTCGTTAGTGAGCAAAATGTTCGGTCTCAATGACGGATAAAACCTTTCGGCAGTTCATGGAGCTTTAAGGGCCCAAAAGGGCAACCAATCTATGAATTCAAATTATCCAGAGTGATGAATTATTACATTTGCTACAGCCCGTTGTTTCTAAAGCACGTATTCGACTAAATGTTCGAATAAATTTACTCATTTTTGCAGAAGAACACTCTTTCATCAACATTCCTGGCCATCTTGGTTTGATTTTGAAATCGGAAGACTAGAGAATTTATACAGGAAGAGTACAGACTTGTAAAAATATGGAGCTCTTTGGACCCAAAGGAACCAGTCAATATTTGAAAACGAAAAAGATCACTGTCAATCTTCAGATTCCAATATCAAACAAAAATGGTCAAGAAAAGAGTAGCTATACTGGTAGAGTACGGATATGTCAAAATATGGAGCTCTTGGGCCCAAAAGGGCAGCCAACCTTCTAACACAACAAACGTTCAAAAAAAACGTAAAACGCCAACGTAAACGTAAAAACGTAAATTGCCAATCTTCAGATTCCGATATGAAACCAACATGGCCGAAAATGTTCATAAATGAGCTTTTTCCCACAAAAATAAGTGAATTTATGCAAAAACTAAGTGGAATACGTGCTTTACAAACGACGAGGCGTAACAAATCATGATAGACTGTCACGCGTAATTCATGAAGTTTTTCTCAGTCTTGTGAGCGCTAATGTGTGTATCACGTCGACCGCACCGTGTTTGGCGCGATGCGTGAAGTATTTCCACGGTCTCGTAGGCGCTAATATTGTTCCACGTCAACTGCAGTGTTTAACTGTTTAGCGCAATGAGTGAAGTATTCCTGCAGTCTTGTAGGCGCTGATATGCTATATGGATTATTAAGACTCACGTTCGAATAATAGCGTCATCGAATGATGGGGCTTAAGTCAAATATGTGAACGACGGATTGTAACAATCGAATTGATAAGTCAATCTAAATAATTTGAATTCATAGACAGACTGCCGTTTTGGACCCTAAAAGCTTCATGACCTAACCTCAAAATTACCGACATGTCCCGCACTCTCGTTATTATAGGAAGTCTACAGAAGATTGGCGGTGACAAAGTTGGCAACCCTTTTAGGCCCTAAGAGCTATACATACCTCAACATGTCCGTACTGTCCCTTTAAAAGGTGCTCCAGCTTGAATTAGCTTCACAAATGAAACAGGAAAGGCTGCGTTCGCACACAACCCGTTATTGTTAATTGATGAAAGCAATCGGATTAAAAGGTTTAGAGGGAAAGACATAAAGATGCTGCAAATGCCGCGACACAAAAAACCGTTGTTCCACAAAAAATTTCTCAATTTATCTCATGATATTTCGACTTTAATATTTTTCATTTCTCTGCTTAAAAATGAAACAGGACTGAATAAAAATGATTCTATTTAATCAATTAATTAAAAACAAGAAAAACCCAAACAAATAAAGAAACGGATACGACTGAATTTACTGTTTAAAAGAGTTTTTTATTCCGAGTTCAGAGTGAAAAAATACAGTATCTGTGATTGCAATTCTTAGGATCGTTTTAACTCGTGTGACTATTCGATTATTTCTCTACATAGCTGGTGCCTCTTTCTTGAGCACGCTGAGGTATTCGAGGGTGAAGTCAGTGAAAACCGAAAGTCGAGCAAACGTTGGAAGTCAACCCAGGCCAATAGTTCATCGATCACAAACGGGGAAAATGAATAAAATAAGCTACGGTAATCAAATGAAAATATGATTGAACTGTCAGGGGGAGAAATCTATAGAGTGTATGTATGCTAAATGAGAATTGATGGAAAGAGTTTAGTTAGCTTCGACCGAGGGTGACTTTTGATTCTTCACTTTCACCCCGTTTCTCGATTTCCTCCCTTTTCAGGGGCGTTGCCAGATGTGGTTGTCCTATTTCAAAATATTGAAGTATTCAATTTCCATGCATTGAAAGAAAGAATCACTGTATGGCGCGACACTCAATTCTGCTTATAGTGCTTGGTGCATGTTGAAGGGATCTTTGAATCATTCGGTGACATATTTATTGCTGTTTTTTGGGAAATATCGCTTTTGTTGCCCATTTCTTTGTGTGAAATTTTATAAAAGTCGCAAAATTTAGTTGATTGATAACGTGCTTGTATTTTGTTCACTATATTGAAGAATTTTTTTGAAAAAAAAAAAAAAAAAAAAAAAAAAAAAAAGTGAGCATAGAGGCCAAAATCGTTGGGAGTACATATTCTCCAACATTAGACGAGCATAGAGTCCACTTTAAAAAGACACTTTTATTGAAGTGAAGACGAAAACGATTTGCTCTTGTAGCAAACCGTGCGTTGTTAAGGTTAAGCTGCGTTAAGGTAGTAGGTAAGGTCAGGTCTGGGTAAGTTACGGTAGGTTAAGTCAAGTTAATTTACATGAGAAAACAATGCGATTTTCTGTTATAATAGAAAATAAGATTTAAACGGAGGAGGTTTCTGCGCTTCCAGACTCCATGAGTCCATATTCGAGCAAATATGAGATAAGTGAAAAGTTCAGCAATGGGTCAGTTGCGCTGGTCATATTAACATATTTCAATTATTTATTAGCAAAGAATTATTATAATGTATCCAAACAGCAACTTTCTACGGTCAATGTTAACCGAGATATCGCGCTTTGAAAAATTTGGTTTATGACGTTATCCACCGCGATAGTGAAACCCTAACAAATTTCTTCCACCTTGCTTTCATTTGTCAGAGGTACACACATTTTCACTGATGACTCAACGTGAAACTTGGGTGAAAGCGAGGTGGAAGAAGCCAAGAGTGTCATTACCGCGGTGGATGACGTCATAAGCCGAATTTTTCAAAGCGTGATAGATCGGTTAATATTGAACGTAAAAAGTTGCTGTTTAGACAGATCTTATTATTCTCGTTAAATCTGCAAGATGTCAGCATTGAAACACAATTCTGCAGCCAGCACGACTGACTCGTTAGCAAAGAGTTCAAGATTTTGGACGAGATGAGCAAGTAAACCATTGGCGGATCCAGCAAATTGGCAACGTTCTTTTTCTCCATTTAATCCTATAGAAATGTATCGATTCTTGTATGGGTCAGGTGCTGTGACAAGAATCGATTATTTAGCATAGGTTTAAACGGAGGGAATCCGATGTTGCCAAATTGCTGGATTTACCTCTGAATGAGCACACCCAGGGGTAGCGTGGAGTCCGATATCCTGGACACGGTGCTACATAATCGGACGTGTGCTCCTGTGTGACCTTAAAAAGTAGGAAGAGGAATTCTATAGATTAACCCGAGTGGAAAACCCCCGCACCCTTCCCCAGCGTTTCCGCTCGTTTCTCCATAAATCGCGATCCCAGATCCAGCTTTTGCACCGAGTAAATACTGGCAGTCCGACAGTGGTGCATTCAGGCGCCGGACGAGGGTATCTCTTATTCAAGCGCCAAAAGTGCTCACTGCTCCTTGCCGCTGGCGAGGCGTGAACGATCGATTATCGATTATCGATATTTCCCCATTCAAAGCTACTATAAAGAATCGATTATTAAAATGATCGTTGCGAAAACTCTATCTGTCGATTCTTTTCTATAGGTTTAAATGGGGGATATGTCGATATATTGCAAGGCGCGTCACGCCACTGCTCTTAGCCTCATTTTATCCGTCCGAGCCCGTTTTGTTCGAACTTGACGCCTTTTCCTGTTTCGTTTTCCCTCTTTGGAATCCTCGTCGAGGAATTTGAAACGTCCGGAATCCGATTGGCAAACGCGATCGCGCACTAACTCGGTGAAAAATTGATCTAAATCTGCGCTGAAGCGAGTTGGAATGGAGGCTCCCATGGAGCCTTTTGTTCCAGATGACATAAATGATCTACTCCGACGACTTTAGCTGCAGAGTGGAGGGGGAAGGGGGGCTGAAGTGAAAAAAGTGCGAGATTTCCCCGAATTCCGCAAACCGGAAGACAAATTTGTCGTGAAAACGTTTCATTTTAATCATGAAGTGACACATTTTTAGGAAATTATTAAGAAATTGTTTCGGCAATTCTTGAAAGCAATCGGGACATTCACGGTTCCGATGAACCTTTTGTTAGTGTTCAGAAACTAGGTATTTGATTTTAAAAATTGAAAATGATTTTTTTTTTTTTTTAAAGACTCATTTTCAAAAACACTTTCAAGTAAAGGATGAGATAAACATTTCATAAAAATTTTTGTATACACTAAAAATATTCTATAGAACTTTTTATAATGTTTTAAAATGATTAAAATTTGGCTCTACAAATTGTTTGTCTTTCAATGACTTTCGAGCATCACAATTTTTTTTAAATGGTGGTAAGTGGCATCAAAACGAACTAAAACTAAAATATATGTTAGCATAATTTACGAATCTCAAGTTCTTTTTGGAATCTTCTAGTTTCTTCGTGTTGTAAAACATTCTTTGTGAGATATTTGACTGTTTTGAGACATTTCGAACACTTCTTTACGTCATTGTGCTAGGGTCGTGAAGGTCGAAATTAAAGTTGCTCCTTAATCATCTTTATTTCTTATAGAAAGTCTGTAAAAAAACTGCGTTACGTAATTTATGGACGACCCTTCATTCATATTAGTGACTGCCAAAGTATTTTTCACACACGTTTTACTTTTTTGAAAAGCCTACGCTCTCAGTCACTTCTTTATCTCTGTCATCTACTTTGAGAATTTTCAAAAAAGCATCCCTTACGTCCATGGTGAGAATAACTTGGGGCTTTCACACCCGCTATTTGCTTTGTCAAGTTCTCGAGAGTCGATTTTTGCTGTATTCGTACGTTTTCCCTCGATTTTAACGCACAAATATTCATACATTCTCTTATAAATAAATTCCTTTACCCCTAGAAACTTTACATCGTCGAAATGCCCATAAATCGTTCCTCCTTAGCGCGTCAACAGTGACCAAACCTCCGGTCGACCGCAACCACGCAGCATCCCGTTCCGCTAAATTGATCTGATCACCTGCGGCGGCAACAAGGGGTGAGCAGCGGTTATCTCGATTACTCGGGGTGGATTTTGAGCCGTCACCGCTCAAAGCGGTGCCACATGCGAATTCGCAACCCTGATGCCACACCTCTCGTATAGATACACTCATAGAAAAAAAATGTGTAATATTTGGCAATGATGCTCGGATTCCGTATCCCCGTTCGGATGAATCGCGGAACCCACGGAGCAAGGGCCGAATTGATTGACCCTCATCCCCTTCTCGGCCCCCTCGGTGCCACCCCCGCCCGCAGATGGGCCTCGAACCCCGACCAACCCCTTTTTCCCTCGCGCCTGGCCGCGGCGTCTATTAAATGATTTCGCTGGCTTAATTGATCGAATCGTCGTATATAAATTGACATATTTTTGCGTGAGGCGAATTCCACGCGCGCGGCTGTAGTACGCGTTTGTATTCTGCTGTGCTGAGGAAGAACGCCGTATGAGCCTTCAGACGTTGCCAAGTTTCCTCCGATAAAAACCAAAATTACTGAGAAAATTGTGAATATTATTTTCCAAAATTTTCAGAAAATTTTGTAGGCAGTTTAATCCAAAATATCTGAAAATTTCAAAGAAAAATATGCATGAATGTTGTCAAAAATCCATGTTTAATCAAGGGAAATTAGGCAACTCTCGAATGTTCATACGGCGTTCATACCTTAGCACGGTAGTATTCAGGGCCGATCTGGAGGTATGCTCTTCATATTGGGGAGAATACAGTACGATTAATATTTTAATTGAAATTAAAATTCCATGCGATGAACTAATGAGCAAGCCCCCTAGCCGCTGTGCGGACCAGCCTCTGGTGTACGCATTTTCTTTACTGGATCACTTTCTAGGTCAAATTTAAAAAAATTAAGGGGCTGGTTGCGAAAAAGAAACTACAGGGTTGCAATTAATGGGAAGATCCGTCGCAAAACACATCAGGGAGGAATCTAGTGGGTGATTTCTCTGGAATTACCTCTAAAAAACTTGTAAGATTTCTTGGTACTTCAATGTATCCCCACTTAATTTTCTTCTGTATTCTCGTTCCTCCTATTCTTCTCTTCTCATCTTCCTTGTGCTACTTGTCATTTTTCCTATATCAAATGCGTTCGCATCTAAAAAGATTGGATTCACGCAAAGAAAATTCCTTAAAATTTTCAAAGATTTCCGAATCTTTGACAATTTTAAGGAATTTTCTTTCCGCGCGCTGAAATTTGCACAAAAATCCACACAACTCTTTTCATGTAAAAAAATTGAATTGCCCGATTAAATTCGGCAATAGCTGATGTGGCTTGGTTCCTTTCTGCTAGACGCTGTCCATTTTACCTCTCATGTTTCCTACATCGAAAACTACCTCATCTGAAAAGTTCGGAGTGGCACACCCGAGTCGATGAAACCGGTCTAATACTTCCGTTTGAGCGATGTTTGTTTCCGTTTCAACTCGGACTCAAGATCGTGACTTTAATCAGTGGAGCCGGCGGCCGGGGGGGGGGGGGGGGGGGGGGGGGGCTCGCCTCCTCCGGAATCTCCGTTGTCTCCGGCTCCGGGGGCAACCGCTGTTAAACGAGTTTTTAATCGCGGCAAAAAGCGCGACAATTCGCGCGGGATGCATTTAGCCCCTGCCCCCCTCCTCCCCCCGCCCGTGACGAAAAAGCAGAAGGCGTAAAAGATTTACGAGCGCGGCCGCGGATACCGCGGAATAATACGGAATCCGTGCATCCGCAAGTGCGACTTCGAAATGCGGCTAATTTCGTTATTGGCCGCAGTTTGTAGGGGATTGCGGAGTGCCGAGTGGTCCCGCTCTACGTTTCGAGCACGCTTTATTTCAGCTCAAACAATCGCTGAAATACGTACCGCTGCCACGTCCTTCCTCCATGCTTTGACAGGAGAAATATTGCATGAAAGCATATGCAGATGAATCTATTCTAAATATGCTAAGCCCCTCTCCGTCAACTTGTTGATGGGCTGCGGACTGATTATTGAAATTGATTGACAAAGCGATAGACACAGAAGACATACACGGAGAAAAAAAAACCTCGTGCGTGCGTGGGACCCGAAGTTTAGGTCATATGGATCTCTGAGGTTTTCGGATTGAGCATCTGAACACTTTAGGTCCAGCTGCTGAGGTATGCTCACGCATCTGAAGCTACAGTTCTTACATCTGAAAAACTTCAGAAGTGAGAACCGAAGTTTTTCGGATGTGAGAACCGAAGTTTTTCGGATGTGAAAATCGAAGAACTTCAGATGTAAGAACTGAAGTTTCAGGTGTGTAATCCAAACATCAGCAGCTGGACCTAAAGTTTTCAGATGCTCAATCCGAAAACTTCAGAGATCCGTAAAACCTAAACGTCGGGTCCCACGCACGAAGTTTTCTTCTCCGTGTAGGGAGTATAGAGCGATTCTATTGGTTGAAATGGTTGGTTCTCATAGACTAGGGGAGAAAATGATGGACTAACTATACGGTCTCTATCGGGTTGCCTTCAGTCAGTCTATTATACCTACCTCCATCGTTCATTGCAACCATCCGTTTCCACCAATAGGATCCCTTTTGTCTTCTTTGTCTATAGCTTTGTCCATAAATTTCGACAATCCGCCCGCTTGTGCAGCATTTGAACGCATTACCATTAGTAAACTGGAATTCTACAGGCAGGTTGAAATCGAAAAGAGCTCCCTACCGACTGGTCGCTTAAAAGGTAACAATTTTTGGTGGACGTCACTGACTATCAAAAGGCAAAAGTCCATACAGGGAATCCCAGGAAAATCGCGTATCCATCACGGCAACTTATTGTACCGAATGCCGTTTTTTTAAACCCTCTTTGCAGGTAAGCCTGTTTTTTTGAACGACGTCGCGTGGACACGTCATGTCAGTAGGGTAGATTTTTCCACCTCACATCACGCCTATGGAAGTGTGGAAGCGGGATGGGAGCGGGGGGGGGGGGGGGGGGAGCGTTAACCGGCCGATCTTGTCAGGTGCAGTGGCAAATTGGGAGCGTGAGTGTGCATGAGCGGAGGCTGCATCAGGGGACATCCACGGCTCTTTTCATGCAAAGCTCGAACACTGCCCTACTATGAAAGAACGCCGTACAAGCCGTCAGGCGTTGCCAAATTTCCCACAACAAATCAGAAATTTTCAAGGAAATTTGTAAAGATTTTACGTCCGATTCTTCAGGGGATTTCGCTCGTAATTTGATCTGAAAAGTCCGACAATTGCACAGGAAAATATTCAAAACATTCTTTAAAAATACATATTTTCTGATAGGAAATTTGGCAACATTCGAATCCTCATACGGCGTTTTTACTTCGCACGGCAAAACAGGCCGCAGCTTTAAATATTAAAGGGCGCCGAATGTTTGGTTTGTCGAAAATTCGAGGGAAGGGAGAAAATCCATCCTGAAACCGCGTGGCGAAATTATGAAGTTTGGAATTTTTTAAAACCTCCATCCCTCTTAGGAAAATTTGGGGGTCAAGTTCAGGACAGAAAGAAAGAGGGTTATTCATATAGGCGAAAAATGTACCCAGCCCGGAATGTACGAAACTTTGTGGGCTGATAGTACTAGTTGAGAGAGGCTTATCCCTAGCTCCGTTTTTGCAGGAACCCCAGGGAAACAGCGTTGCCATTTTTTAAAGTCGTAACCTTCAAACATCCATAACTTTCGCAGAAATGCAGTTACAGAGCTCGTATTTATACCAAAAGATGCAGAAAATTACGTTCTATCGACCAATGCCAAAGAAATTTTAATTTGACTCCATTGTTGCCACGTTTTGGCCATTTTTTTAATTTTCGTAATTATTTAAAATCACGTTACCGCCTAAAAAAGTGTTTGCGGTTGGTGAGGATTGAATAAAAACCCGTCGGAATTATTGTTCGTTCGATTCCGCATCCATCGATATATTATACTTTTCTAAGAGACTTAGGGACAACGAGTTATAGCGATTTGAAAATTCGGCAACACGCCCGATACCCCGATATTGACGCTCGTCTAGGTACGTTTCGCAACTCCGTGTTACAGCAAAACGCCTGGACCAAACAAAATTCGAAAAGTCAGTTCATGTTTTGCGCTTTTTTGAAACTTTCACATGATTTTTAGGAATTCAAGTAGCGGCGGTGTTGCCGGTTTTCAATGAAAACCACCGCTGCGATCACAATTTAAAGTAGTACTCATTTAATCTTATCCAGCTACATTTGTTAACCTAAACTGACCATTTGCGACATGGTGTTGACAACATTGCCTAATTTCCGTCGAAATTCGCGTAGAGGCGGAGTTGCCAGTTTTCATGGAAACCGCCACCGCAATCACAAAACAAATTGTATTACTTATTTAATCACGTTCAGCCTTATTCTGTAGTTGGAATTGTTTATTTATCAAATCGATGGTTTCTTCTATTTCTCTGCAACGGCAGTGGTGCCTGTAGGTACCGAGATATCGATATTGTATAGAGATCAAGAGCAATGGATCTAGGCCCCTCGCCAAAACTACTCATCGGACCGCTTGAGTGATTCGGTAGCTTTACATTTCGATATCTCGCTACCGTTTAGGCATTGGTCGATAGAACGTAATTTTCTGCATCTTTTGGTATAAATACGAGCTCTGTAACTGTATTTCTGCGAAAGTTATGGATGTTTGAAGGTTACGACTTTAAAAAATGGCAACGCTGTTTCCCTGGGGTTCCTGCAAAAACGGAGCTAGGGATAAGCCTCTCTCAACTAGTACTATCAGCTCACAAAGTTTCGTACATTCCGGGCTGGGTACATTTTTCGCCTATATGAATAACCCTCTTTGGAGAGGGCTTGGTCGGTGTATCAAGAAAAGGGATAAAGTCCTTCCTGACACCGCATGGCAAAGCTGCGTGGAAAGTAAAATTTTGTGAAATCGCTATTCCCTGTCGAAAAGTTAAGGTTGGAGTTCGGGAGGATCAGAAATGTAGGAAAGGTACAGAAAGCGAAGATATTTCGTCGCATTCTCTCGAAATCTCTTACTGTTAGAGCTAAATTTACTAAATCCTTACAGAGTCCTATCCCTTAATCAAGGTTGTAACTCACATTACTCAGATCTAAAATTATGAGACTGAACCCTTTCATTTTCATTGTTTGGGCTACTATATCAGACTTTGCCTAAATTTCTCTCCATTTTTCCAGCAGAAACTTGAGCAACCCTAAAATTTGAATTTTGTGAGTGTATTCCTCATAATTTAATTCTACGTGGACATCTTAGAGAATTAAAGGGCTTAAAGTAGTTTAATCCTCTGTTTCATGGTAAAAGGTTCTGATCAGGGATGGAGCCCTTGAGCTTGTTGATATACTGATATACTTCATGGTGAAAGCACCTCACTACCAGATGGTATCTATTTTATACGCTCCCGTCTTGCGAATATGACTTGTGTCTAGATGGATTCCATCCCCGGACATGTTGATGCGGTTTTGATGCAACAGGGTTCGAATTTTCCGTCCGTTTTATGTTTTTTTCTCATGTTTTATTCATCCCTTGTTTCATCATCCATCTTTTTTACCTCCACAACAACTGCTCCTAGTGACGCTACCCGGCGTTTTGGCGATGAAGATCCCCATTCAATTTTCTTCGTCTTGTTTTTCATATTCATTCGAGTCTACAGTCGGGTTGACACGGAAAATTTAGAGTTCCCTCATATGGGGTGAGCTTTCTGAACAATAGATGTGTGACAAAAACATATGAGGCACTACGTTATATTATCGTGACTTGCAGCTGTTTATGGAATAAAATTAAAAAGCGAAAATTATTTGCAATACGCGCACATAAATTTGCCTTCTCTGACAGGGAGGCTGTCCTTTCATTCGTTTTTGTTTCCTTATTTCCATCTTCCTATTTCTCTTATTCCATTTCATTCCCTCGGTCTCCCCCCCCCCCCTTCCGCGTTTTGCAACTTAAAACTCTGCGAACATTTAATTAGGATTTCCCTCTTTGTCTTTAATCTCTTGCAAGTATGTCGTGTCATTGCAATACGAGACATTTTCCTTCAATTTGCAGGCTATGCAATTTGAGCTGCTTGGGGGTCGATACACGACAGATTTGCGTCGTGAAAGATTTTTGCGACCGATCAACAAGAGAAGGCTTTGCTGAGGGAAGAATAGATTGGATGAGACCGTAAACCGTTCGACTAGATAAATGAGTTGAGCAATTTTGAAGAATAGCAAATTTCACATATCATTAACGAGAAAATAATGAATAAATGAAATCAAAAGGAAAGGTGCTCTCAAATGAAATAGAAGCAAAATTATAGAACTAAAAAATATTAAAGTTGAATTCAACTTACCGAGAGTAAAATTCACCATTTTGAATATTTGATGAGTTGCATGAAAAAACAGCATAAATTTGATAAAAGGAAAACCAAAATCATTAACTTACCGAGGAGCTGTATTGAAAATATCATTGGCTTTAATGTATCATGTAGCTGTGTCAATAGTAAGTTTATTAGCGGCAGTTCCTCCCGTAAAATTCCTGGAAAGGAACAGAAATGGATTATTCATTACGAGTAATTATTACGAATATGACAAAAGCTATGGGAGCAAAGTTAAAGCTTGAGATATCACATGTCTATTTAGCGCTGCGAAAGGTTCAACATTCGCAACAGATGAAATGTGGTCTAGGTACATTCTGTGATTCAATGTTGGGAGTTAAAGCTGCCGGCCGGAATAATTCGCATCATTGCCACATTTTAACACCGAAATCACACTACTAGGTAGCCAAAAACATTAAATGAAAAAAATACTTAATGTTAGTACATTTCATTCCTTGAATATCTGCCACGAAAAATATCAAGCATCCGAGTGAATTCAGAATTTTCAGAAATTCACATCCTATACAAATCGAGATAGTGAATAACATTAAAGTATTATACTCATTCATAGAACATGACAAATTTAAACGGAAATAAACTTCAAAAAAGCATTCCTCGTGGCAGAGGAAATCTAAGGGCCACTTGTATGACATTTATTCACATTTATAATAAAAGTAAATCCGTACTTTTGTTTGAAGCTTTACAAATGATTTACCATTTTTCACAACAGAGATAAAATGGATTATTTTAAACAATAGATTTCATGATTTTGCTACTCCTTGCAAAATCATTAGATCAGACAACGTATACAGGAATCAAGTTTGGTGCCTCTGAAAATTTTCGGAGAGTTAAACTCAATCCAGAGGAAAGAACTTCGTTTTAATTCCTTCCCATCTCATCAACTGCATGAAAAATGTTTCATGTAACCGCAACAGAAATCTCTTACCATCTGCAAAACTTTGGTACCTTCTTAACGGGTCCCGAACACACCAAAAGTGGTCTGATGAATGCTATAACAGTTGGATGCAATTATTCGTACTCAAAGGTAGTGCGGGTTGTACGTTTACGTAAATAAAGGTGCTTTGAATTTTGTAGCCTTTACAGCGACGCGCTTGGTGCGAATTTGATTACATCCCGATTCGACAAAATAGCACGGCATTTAAGCATAACGTCACCTTTCGGCCCAAGTATCACAAGCGCCATGCGAAGTTTCAAAATATCCGCCGCTATTTTATTTGTTTAAAAAGAAATTGTTGGTTGAGTCTGTTTGGAAATTCCACACTGCACTTTATCGGCAGTACGAAGAAAATTCAGTAAAATTTTCGGACAGCTTTGTCGAACAATTTCTCTGTACAAAAGATAAAATGGCGGCGGAAATTTTGAAACGTCGCATGGCGCTTGTGATACTTTGACCGGAAGGCGACAATATCACCAATCTGCTCATTTCGATGCCATTTAAATTGGCAGCAGGGTCGCGCAGTGTTATCTGCGGCTCAGCCACAGTGCTTCGCGGAAGTTTACCTGTCATCAGTTATTCATGGCTCATAACTGGGGCACCGATTTTCAAAGGGTTACTTACCCCTCTGTTCGTCTTGGCGATGTCAATTCCGCGATCAAAACGGGGTTCCTCTCTCGCGCTTTAATTATGCGTTTCAATCCGAACCCTAACTCGATATGCCTGAGGTTGGGAATTCGCGCTGACGCGCCCTCACGAACACGGGCCCCCTGTCACGAGTAGCTATTAATGCGATTCCTCTCGGTCTTTGGGGAGCTTTTACCTCGTATGGACTCCATCTGCAATACGATGGCTCATCTGTAAAAGCACCTGACTGCATTCGGAAACCGGTGACACGTACGCTGTTTCTAAAATGAGCCAGAACTAATCTAAATATGTGAAGTTGAATTCAGATCGAAATTGCGGGCGGACGGCTGGCCCTTTCGGGAAGAGCGTGGTACCTGCCACCGCATCGAGAAAAATGTAGTTCCGGAAAAGTGTCCGCGTTCCCTTACGTCGCATTCCCGATTTTTCCTGGCCCGAATACTGGATTTCCTGGTAAGCGGGTTGGGGAGGGGGAGGGAGGGGGCCTTCCGCTGGGATCTCTCCCGTTGCCGCTCGGTCAGAGTCGTTGCCATAGAACCGACGATATACCGTAAAACTCCGGTGTAAAAACGTAAGAAAATGTTCACCGGGAAACTATCTCGGAAAAATATTTAAATTCTAAGAAAACGTGAGGAAATTTTCTTCAGGATCACGGGAGGAAATTTTTCTCACGTGGACGAGACATTTTCCTCAAAAACGGGAAAACAGGAGAGACGGGAAAATTTTCCTCAGGAAAATGGGAGAAAATATTCCTTAGGAAAACGGGAGGAGATTTTCCTCAGGAAAGCGGGAGGAGATTTCCTTCAGGAAAACGGGAGGAGATTTTCCTCAGGTAAACGGGAGGAAATGTTCCTCAGAAAAATATGAGGAAATTATACACAGGAAAATATGAATGAGGTAAGAGGAAATTTTCCTCAGAAAAACGTGCGGAAGAGTTCATCGTAACGTAAGGACAAATCTATGACAATAAACTTTATGCGATAAATGTGAATATTCCACATGGGTTTGAACTGGGAAAATTGCTGAAAAAGTAACTTATCTGGCAACAGTAGAGTCTAGGGGGAATTACGAGAGGCTGCTTTCTTAGGAAACCCCATAATTTAGCCAGAAAAGTCATTAAAACAAATTGGTTCCGTTAGAAGCACCAAATGTATTCTAGGGAAAGCTATTTTAAAATAATAATTGCAAATGGCCACAGATGCTACAAAAGGGAAAAAATTAAAGGGAAAGGAAAGGAAATGAGGATATAAGAGAGAATAAAACACAAACATCAGAGAAAAGACAACTTAATCGGCCCGATACACTAACAAAGACACAACTTAAAACGGGACCAAGGCCGCAAATAATAAAAAGAAACACATAAAATAGAATAAAAAGCCCGGGACGTCCTGATGTGGATGGACCCAGTAGCATTTTATCACCGGTTCTTCCTTTCGGGCCTGGATGGAGCTGGAACACCTGAGTAATCTCTGCTTCGATGTGCTTTGTTACAAGTTGCACTTGCTCGTTTATTTTGGTCTATCAGTCTCACAATAACAACGATGAGGCTCATAGTGTCCTTCTTTTAATTTTCTTGTTTTGCCGGTTGAAAATGCGGGTGTGATCCCTGCGAAACGTTCCGGGCTTTTTATTTTATTTTGTGTGTTTCTTTTTATTATTTGCGGCCTTAGTCCCGTTTTAAGTTGTTTCTTTGTTGACAACAGAGAAATTAATATGCAATGAAGCTATAAGAAACAAACACAAGTGGGCTCATGGCGATTCGGAACTCGAACTATATCCTTTGCCCCCTGATACTCAGACGCCATTTTATGGACAGTCCCCATACATTCAAAACTACAGAATTGTTTAACGCTATACACAGGAGACGGATGAATTGATGATGCAATGATTCTATTTCGTCACCCCTCTTGCGTAAGGGCGTGTCTCGATTTGCGCATGACCCTCAGAAAGCATAGATTTACAAGTAAAACAGGGCTCACGTGGAAGTTGCGATACGCCCTTACTTCAGTTAAGACAACGATTTGCATGTTGTGGAGGGTCGGGAACAATCACTGTTTGTTTACAGTCACCCTGCACAAACAAAATTCTACAAGCAGACAGTTCACGAGGAAGCAGCCATTAGACGACGAGAACACGGTATCGGATGAAGACGCAACATTGCAGTGCTAAGGAAAAACGCCGTATGATCGTTTGAGAGTTGCCAAATTTCTTTCGATAAAATTTTAACTGTCGAGGAAAGTTATGAATATTTTTCCTCGGAATTTTCAGGAACTCTAGGTGAAATTGGAAACAAAATTATCTGAAAACTGGAAGAGAATTTTACATAAGTTTACCGGTAAATTCGTGTTTCATCGAGGGATATTTGGATCGCATTCAGCAAAAGGGAACCGGCGCGATTACAGTGTTGTAAAAATGTTGCATCTGCATAATTATCTAAATGATCTCTCAGAATTGCAAATATTTTTTGCTTCCCACCAAAAAATTTTCAATTTTTTAGGAAAATAATTGAGTAAATTCTAATACTGTACATACAGAGAGTATTTTCAAAAGGAAAAAAGAACACAAAGAAAAAACTTCGTACATGGGACCCGAAGTTGAGGTCATACGGATCTCCGAAGTTTTCTGATCACGCATCCGAAAACTTGAGGTCGAGCTGCCGAAGTTTGGGTCAGGCATCGAGGCACTTCGGTATGTACCGGAGTACTTTAGATGTGTAACCCGAACCCTTCGGTATATATCGAGGTACTTCAGATGTCTGACCCGAACTTCGGCAGCTGGACCTCAAGTTTTTAGATACGTGATCCGAAAACTTCAGAGATCCATATGACCTCAACTTCGGGTCCCAAGCACGAAGTTTTTTTCTCCGTGAAGTTGCATGATTTTGAAAACACTGTAATTGCACTGGTTCCTTTTTACTAAACGCGATCCATTTGGCAACGTCTGAAGGCTCATGCGGCATTTTTCCACAGCACGATAGAGCGGCCCCCTGGAGTCAGCCGCGTCATGTCTCAATCGAGAAGTTACCGCGGAACTTCGTCCGACAATTATTCAAAATTCCCGGGTACACGCGCGCGTTGCAAGGTGGGGTGCCTCGGGGGTGGGTTAGGTTAGTAATGGCCTTATTCGTGGACACTTAATCACGAGAATTATGAGTGGCGTAATTGGCGAGGAGCCCCCCGGGGGAGGCGTAAATTGAGTTAATACGTGGACGCCAGGAAGTTGCAGGATTCGGCAGTTTTCCGACATTTCGGACCCGCGGGGCACCTGAACTGCACCGTCATTTGCGCGCCGACCACATAAAATGCAACTCAAACACCCGACGTTTGCGGCGGATTACGCTTTGGTGTACTGTATCCATAAAACATGAAGAGGGAATTGCGGGTTCAGTAACAATTATACAGGGTGATCCACGGTTAAACGGCCAGACTGCAGGAGCCGTAACACCGCCCAAACCCTATCTTTAAATTGAATCGGTGAGAACGAAAACACATCAACTCGAAAAGGTAACGTTGCATGGTGGCAACGATCATGGTGTCAACAAACCAAAAATCTGATCATGGAGTCAACGATTGTTGACGTCGTGATCAGGCAGTAAAACGCAAAAATGGGCCCTGAGCATGGTGTCAACGATCACGGTGTCAACAAACAGAAAAATATCCTCCTTGTGAGTAAAATTAAAAAATTAAGTGTACAGGAGAGGTCTGGGTCACGTATAGTTGGATTAGGTTAGTTTAGGTCAGGACATGTACGGTTAAATTAAGTAGGTAAGGTTAAAGTTATGTAGGGTAAGGTCGGGGAAAGTTAAGCTCTGTGAAAGTGGGATAGGTCTTGTAAGGTGAAGTTGGGTAAAGTTAGGTAAAGTTGGGTAAGGTTAGGTTAGGTAAGGTTAGGTTAGGTAAGGTTAGGTTAGGTTAGGTTAGGTTAGGTTAGGTTAGGTTAGGTTAGGTTAGGTTAGGTTAGAGTAAATAGCACAAGAAAAACAAGACTTGAAATTTAAAAGGTGTTACTGAGGCAAGTTTTAAGTTTCGTTGACGTCGTGATCGTTGACACCGTGATCATTTTTCATAAGGGTCAGAATTTTTTATTTTTGGATGATCATGGTGTCAACAAAAACTTAGAAAAACTGTTTGTTGACACCATGATCGTTGACACCATGCTACGTAATCCTCGAAAAAACGAAAATAATCAGGACACACACAAAACTGCACGGTAAGTGTATGCGCTGTCAGTCATCCATTAAATACTACGTACTTAATTCTGAAAACCAGCGTAGCTCCTCCCTTTCTAATGGATCAATCCTGATGTAACATTCCAAACGTCACCACATCAAAAAAATACAAAACACGATGAAATCAATTTCATAATTTTTACAAACTTGAAAGTAGGTCGAGATTTACCTTAATATTTTCAAAACCCGCGCCAAGCCTAGCGCCTAGCTTATCCGCCTCGCCAAGCGATGGCTTTAATTAAAGCAACGGCGTCGATAAGTTCCTCCCAAGAAGTTAGTCTAAGAAAAACATTTTTGGTGTCGCAAGACAAGTACTAAAGGACACTTTAAAGGTCCGAGTTTTAACAGATTCCCTAACTTCAATGACCTTTATTAAAATTCATTGTCTTTGATGAAAATTGAGCATTTTCGAGTTACCGAGTTGGTGTGTTTTCGTTCTCACTGATTCAATTGAGATTTCGATTTTTTTTTCTTTTTTTAGATTATGTACAAATTCAGGGCATAAAAGTACAGGTACGTAAATAAGTACAAATTTTCATGAGATTTCGTTCACAGCCATTGCCAAAATTCAAGAAAAACGATTTACTTTCCTAAATTTGGGGGGAAGGGCGTATTTACAACTTTTCGAAAAAACTTTTTACGACAAAAAAGTATCATTTTGACCCATAGAATACGCTCCTGCAGTCTGGTCGTTTAATCCTGTTATGTATATTACAGTGGCACTTAGGTTTACGAGTGTCCACTGTCCTTGCCGTTTTTGGTAAGACATCGAAATGGTTCGGTTAGGACTAACATACAAAAAGGCGACTCTTATCGAAACCGTTTGTTCCCTACTTATTTAGACCATGTTCAGCAGAAAGGAATTAAGCCATATCATATATTAGGATTCTTTTGAACATTTTAAAGAAATTTCCTCGTACTATGCAGAAAATTCAGTAAAATTTGCAAACAAATCCGCACAACTGTTTTCATGGTTCCGTTCATCAAATCGCCCAGTTAAAGGCAATAGCTGACGTGGCTTGGTTACTTTCTGCTTAATGCGGTTCATCTGATGTGTGTTGCAAGGACAAAAAAAGAGTCTTCTTTAGGAAACTGCGAGAGTCAGAAAATATGAAAAACTGTCTTCAATTGCAAAATGTATTTAGGGCAAGACGTATAGTTTACTTTGTTCAATTTTTTTTTTCGGGCACTTCTGGTTTACCATGAGCATGTGGCGTTTTATTCTAGTGTAGACTTTGTCTGGTGGCCCACTGGAAGAAAAACACATTGGATCTAGAGTCCAGATTCTTAAAAACATCGACAAGAAAAAATACTCTTGATTCAATCAGATTTAAGCTTAAATCAAAAGGAAATCCGCTCAAATTAAGAGGCTTGGTTCTTGATTTAAGCAAAAATCCGATTGAATCAAGAGTATTTTTTCTTGTCGATGTTTTTAAGAGTCTGGACTCTAGATCCAATGTGTTTTTTTCCCGGTGATATTCAATTATACTCAAACATTGCCATACTTGAAATAAAAATAAAACAAAACAACAATAACATAAAAAACAGCACACGAATGTTGGAGCTTAGAGTCATCACGTTTTTCATTCTCGGCGTTATACTACGTGCTCGGAGCATCGAGTGAGGTATCACTGCACATTGCGGGCGTAACTTAAACAATTGACGCGAGCGAATCCTTGGTTTTATTTACTCAGCGGGTGTTACCACTTGTAACCCTTTCAACACCGCGCCGCTCCATCGGTCAAGTGGAACTACTTCGGGCAAGTTGAAAGTACCGCCCTCTGATTCACTGAGGAGGAAGTACTCATTAGTTTCGGGAGCTTCTCAAATTCATTTGCTCTCTCGTAAAATGTATCAACTTTCATCACATTCCCTACTCTACCATGCTGAAGAAGAACGCCGTATGAGCCTTCAAACGTTGTCAAAATTGCTTTGATATAACACAAACTAGCGAAATGCCCGTGACTGGAGTCACGGGTCTAGAGGCCGCTAAAATATCTACAACCCCGAAAAAATGGTGGTAGGGGAGCAAGACATGCCATACAAAAAAAATGATAAAATCGATAGAAAAATGAGTTATGGGGAGAGGGTGATGGAGCTAGAAAAATTAGCTGCGGGTGGGGGGGGGAGGTAGAATTAATGCTGGCAAAAAAATTAGAACTAACCTAGCAATGATTTATTAAAAAAAGTAAGAAAAAAAATGGAAAAAAAGAAAAAAATAAGTTGAAATAAAACATCAGCTGATAGCAAACAAAGGTTACCAAGGAAACCAAGGAATGGAACTTTCATAAAAACAGTTTAGTGGAAAACAGCGTAAGTAGGGCACTTACGTTAATTACCGTTTATAAGTAAACGGTAAATGCGATTTAACCGAAAATTTATACAGTTCTTCATAAGACCAAAATGGACAAAATTGCAAAATTTGAAGAAGCTAACGTAAATCTAACGATAGTTATCGTGAACGAAAGAATTGCTGACATAGGTCGGGTAACTATTATAGGTGGGATGGGATTATCTAAAAAAAAATTTAATTAAATTTCTTCCTAGAGAAAGAGAACTTTGTTCGTAATTTGATCTGAAATTTGCGAAATTTTTAAGGAGAGAGATTCATAACTTTCTTCCGAAAGAGGTATTTTCTAAAGAAATTTGGCGACGTCTAAAGGCTCATATGACGTTCTTCCTTAGCACGGTGGTACTAGCAAGGTCCGTTGAAAAACTCCCAAATTTTGAAGATACATTTCTTAAAAACATATTAAATGTTACATTTTAGGATGATTTTTGAGGCAGTTTTCAAGTACTGAATTCAACCCACTGCCTTGATCTTTCCAAACTTAGAGAAACAAAAAGAACTTATAATAAAAATAATTTAACGAATGAAGCTATACACAGTCGCGAGGTAGGCGAAGGGACCAAAAGGTAATTTAACAAGTTTTGTAAAAATAATACGTAAACGTGAATTCAAGCCTCAGGTGGGTTTGGCTTACTTCACTGCTTATTTCTAAACTCGCGTGGAAACACAGATGAATTCTGGTCATGCTTTATACGGATTGGGAAAGGTGGGAATCGATGAGAGTCATTGAATGCAGCAAGAAAAGACGCGACATACGTGAACTTTCAGAATGTCAAACTTTCTGCGTGAACCCGTGATGACTTACGCGAGATGTTGTTCTTGACGTGTTGCCAAGTCGAGAGATGCACTGATAAGAATCTAGACCGTAAAGCATTTCTCGATGAAATTGAAGGAGCAGACTTGAGTATCTCCGTTGGATGTTTTACTTTGCTCTAACAGCAGACAAAATTTCCACTCTTGCTTATTTTATTGCACTGTTTGTTTCATGGATCTGAGTGAAGTTTGATTTCTAATATTCTGTTCAAATCATACTCTATGGCATTAGATTATATGAGTAACGCGCACAGTGGATCGAGTCAATCGGAGACGTAGCACAAAATTTGGAAACTTTAAAAGCTTAAAACTCTGTTTGCACAAAATTTTAAGATTTTCAAAGTGATTCCATTCGTTTCCTTGTGAAATTTTCTTCTAGAGGCACCCCTTAAAATTTAAAAAATAACGAATAATAAATCAAAATTTGCAGTTCTAGTCAAATATTTTATGTCAGATTTCTCTGATTGACTCGATCCACTGTGCGGCGTACACCTAAAGCGCGAAGCGCTTTGATAGGTTGGACCGCCAATAAACGGTCAGGGGTGTAGCCCCTAGCAAATAAATAATTACTAACACCGCCTTCGTACGTAAAGAACCTAACCTAACTCGAGGCGTTGTGCTCTGCTTTCTACATGTTTCAAATTTCCTTTAGGCTTATTAAGTAAAAGGAACGGACACTACACAATCAAGAAGCTAAGCAAATTTATTGTAAAAAAAAGTTGTGAAAAAACTATAAGAACTAAACTAACTGAAGTTGTCACTACGAAGAGTCACTGTGATATAATAATACCTCCTGATAAAATCTCTACCACTGCTCCCAAGTTCCTTAACACTGATCTTTTGGTCGCTGCAGTCCAATTTAATTTAAAGTTTATGAGCCCCGTAAGTGCTCAATAATGAACATTACAGAGAGACCGTTAATTTGCAGACGTGCAATGCGATCGATGCACTAGGTACCCTTAATCTTAGTCTTATTACGAAAACGGCAGTACGGGACCATGGCTAAGTCTCTGCTGTAAAGTAAGGATTCTGCGGCGTGTGGCTATAATTTATAGTATTAGTGTCTCTCCATAGCTTAACCACAAGCTCTGAGTTACACCCGAACAGTTCACTAACACCTAATCCTGCTTTCGTATGCAGTAATGCAGTATGCTCACCCCATGAAGACTAATGTTCGAATAGGGCAAGATATGTAGATTTCCCCAATTGCGGGCGACCGGTATTCACCCACCAGTTAACTTAAGAGAACTGTTACCACAAGAAATCTCAATTTAAAGGGGAAAAAAATCAAATAGCCTGTTACGTTTTGTAACGAGAAGAACAATGTAGAGCTTGTCTTAAAGCGTTCGGCACATAAACTCAGCAAAAATATAAATTCTAGTGTAAAAATATTAATTCTGGAGTGAAGTATGTTCACACGTTTGTGTAACACACTGTTTCAAAAAGTGTCACAGAAAAACAAAAGTTTACAAGCAGTTCATGCAATAAAATTGCAATGAAATTTAATTAAACGAAATCAAGCGCAGGAAAAAAAGATCCAAGTGAAGTTCACTAGAGCCAAATGAGGGATATTGTGAGTCGCATGCTACATAGAGAAAAAATATTGGTTCATAAGATACGTTCGAATTCGGTTACTTGAAGTAGCGCGCTGCGAGGCTATAGCTGAGAGGGAAGCGCGAGCAAAAACGCCTTCAACTCTGCGATAGGCAACACGGGCATCCATCTAATCATTGAATTTATTGATAGATAGAGCAATAGACAAAGAAGGCAAAGCAAAAATGAAACGATTCTATTGGTGGAAGCGAGTGGCGGCAATAGACAAAAGAGATAATTAATAAATTTACCAACTCACGGCAACCCGTTAGAAACTCGCATATTTAGTTCATCATTTTCTCCGGTAGTCTGTAACTACCACTCATTTCAACCAATTCCCTATGTCTTCACTGTTCATAGCTTGTCTATCAATTTCAATTTCAATCATCAACACGCAGCCCTCTGAACGGAAAAGTGCCTTCATATTGAACTATTCGTCGGCTCATATACTCGAGGTTTTTTTCTTCTTGTATCACTGATATTAGCTCTCTGGCCTCCTAAATTTTTATTTTTTGTCACATTCCGTTCTACCGCTCTACTAGGCCGATGTTCATGATATTTGCAGTTATCGATAGGCGATAAACGAACCGACTTCATCAAATTTGGGAGCTATGACATTCGAGTGCTCTTCTTGGAGGGGCCCTTCAAGTATTACGTAAGCTATTCTGACTTTTTGACACCCCTCCGTTCTCTCCTTATGAACTGTAACCATGTAACCAATACTGCCGTGCTCAGGGAAAACTCCGTATGAGTTGCAAAATTCTTCCTCGTAAAATATTTGTTTTTGAGAAAGATTATGAATATTCCTACCTAGACATTAGTTTGAATCACACTGCAAGAAAATTCCTAAAAATTGGACGGAAAGCATTCACAAGTATTAGTTAAAATTCGAGTTTTATCTTAAGAAATTTTATAGCGAAGGTCCCAACGGCGTTCTTCCTTAACACGGCAGCATACAGTTCAACACTTTAACTAGATGTACGCCCTCTGGCCGCCACGCGACCCTACCTGTCGAGAGCGCCGACGCGCCCTTCAAGACCCGTTTTGCGTGTTCACTGGAAAAAAAAAAAAAAAATTGGATCTGGAGTCCAGACTCTTGAAAACATTGACAAGAAAAAATACTCTTGATTCAATCGTATTTTTGCTTGAATCAAAACGAGATCCGCTTCAATTAAGAGGCTTGGTTCTTGATTTAAGCTAGATTATGATTGAATCAAGAGTACTTTTTCTTGTCGATGTTTTTAAGAGTCCGGACTCTAGATCCAATGTGGTTTTTTTCCCCCCAGTGTTTCTTGAGCGTTGGACTAAATGAATCTGGCTCATTTCGGGACCACTTCCTCTTGATGGCCGTTAAAATCATGAAAATCCGAACTCTTTGTTGTGTAAATTTTAACTCTTTTTTCTCACCTCTTTCAAAGTGCTCTCGGTTTTACCGCGGTGCCACTTCAACCAATGAGAAGCGCGGCTTCATTTTAAGTTTTTAGCGCTTCGTCTTTATATCTTCGGCGGCAGTATAAGGGTTTGTAAGAGAACAGATTGGATTGTGGAAAAATGGAAATGCAACGCTGGTGGGGCTCGGGGCGCCAGGCCGCGGAGGAGCCGGACAGGGACAATGGAGCGAGGGGAGCCGGGCCGGGGCCGGGGCGGGAGGTTGTGCAAGGGAGTGCGGCGGGCGCGGAATTGACAATAGACTCATTAACGGAGATATCAACATATTACGGGATGGGGCCCGCGCCCGAGCGGCTGCGGCTCCGACTGCGGCGGCGGGCGTCGACGTCGACGTCGCGGCATCGGGATTGGGATGAGAGATCAACAGGTTGACTTGAGTGAATGTGACGCCGCGAATGCCTCCGACGCGACGGCACGTCCCGCCCCCCTCCCCCACAACCACCGCCACCGCCCCCCATTCATTCTCACCGATCGATTATTTCCAAAAGCCCCTTTCCAGGGAGATAACGCAACGCCATATCCTGCCCTCGACGACGCCTGTACTTGGGGTGAAAACGCATTGGTTCTTGTAATGGTCACAGGGGCCGTCTCTACATTGCGTGATGAACACGTCGTTTTGTTTTGTGTGTTCTAGGATAGGGACCTACGTCACGAAATGAGTGCAAAAAGGAAAGGGAGGGGGTCAAAAATGCCGTAAAAAAGCGTTACTTAATTCAGGAACAGCCCCTAACAACTACTGCGTCTGTCCCCCATTCATTGTCACCAATCAATTATTTCCAAAAGCCCCTTTCCAGGCAGCTAACGCAACGCAACGACAGATACCCTGTCCTCGACGCCTGTACTTGGGGTAAAAACCATTGGGGGTCGTTCATAAATTACGTAACGCTCTAAGGGAAAGGGTCAAAAATGCCATAAAAGTGAGTTTGGGAGGGGGGTCGAGGATAGCTTTACGCCGTTTTGTTTCTACATGTTTAAGGATTGGGACCAATGTCACAAAAGTGTTGCAAGGGGGAGGAGGGTTGAAAATGTCATAAAATTGCGTTTCTAAATTCAAGAACGGCCCCTATCAACCACTGCGACCGCCCTCATTCATTGTCACCAATCGATTATTTCCAAAAGCCCCTTTACAGGCAGCTAACGCAACGCAACGACAGATACCCTGCCCTCGTCGCCTAGAATCGGTGGGGAAAATCGTTGGCTCTTGCAGCGGTCATGGGAGGCCGTTTCTAAATTATACGTAACGCTCTAGGGGAATGGGGGTCGAAGAGAACACGCTGTTTTGTTCTACGTGTTGAAGGATAGGGAGCTACGTCACAAAAGGGGAGTGAGAGGGAAAGGGAGGTCAAAAATGCCATAAAAGTGCGTTACTTAATTCAGAAACAGCCCCTGGCAACTACCGCGTCCGCCCTCCATTTATTGTCACCAATTTATTATTTCTGTTACCGGCAAACCCCGTTTTTCAGGCAGACCTAGGTCTGCCTAGGCAAACCTAGGTCTGCCTAGGTAGACCTAGGTCTGCCAAGCACCTCGTTTGGCAAACCTAGGATTGCCTGAAAATTTTAGGCAGACCTAGGTTTGCCAAAAGTGATTTTAGGCAAACTAGGTTTGCCAAACGATTTTTTTGGCAAACCCCGTTTCTGATTTCTACCGCTAAAGTGACTTTACCGGAAAACTTTTTCTACCGCTAAAGTGACTTTACCGGAAAACTTTTTCTACCGCTAAAGTGACTTTACCGGAAAACTTTTCTACCGCTAAAGTGGCCTTACCGGAAAACTTTTTCTACCGCTAAAGTGACTTTACCGGAAAACTTTTTCACCGCTTACTTGGCAACAAGGGAAGCACTCGTGAGAAAAATTCGGCGGCGTTATCAGTGGACATTCCAATTAGATGACAGGGAAGACAAATTCTTGTGGATTAGGTGCGAACGGTAGCGCACCAAACACGCTTCGCGGAACGCGGCGTCCACGGAGGACAGTGATCAGTGTTTTGTTTTTGTGCAACGGAGTAATCATGGCTACCGCGAACGTTAATTTTGAACTTTTTTTACGTAGTTTTATAAATGAAGATAGTGAAAAAAACCAATTGCATGTTATTCCCAGAGAACAGTACAGTGATCTGATAAATGAAGTGAAAGCCGCGAGAAGTGCTCGGAATAAAACCCCCCAACAGAAGAGACGTGTTAGGCGGTTTAATGTTATTGAAATCGGGGGTATAGAAAAGTTGGTGAAAGCAACGGGAACCGATGACATTGTGTATTTTGTTCCATTGGAGGAAGTATACGGAACAATTGAAGCGACTCATGCTGCTATTGGACACGGAGGTCGAGACCGGTTGAAAGCAGAGCTTGGTAAGTTTCGTAGTTAACCATTATTTTTATCAATTTTTTTTTTTCTGTTTATTTTCTGTTTTTATAGCACGAGCCTTGACGTATTCTATATGGTAATTTTTAAAAAAATAATGAACTATGTTGGTCTCAGATTTATTTTAATTTTATTATGTCACTTAATATTATTGATTATCTCACTAATTTGTTCGGTAAATTTTTTGTTTTTTTTTTTTAAATTCGATGTAAAAATTAAGCGCCGCCAGTCACACTCGAACCGTGGACCTTTCATTTCGCAGTCGAGAATCCTACCTCCGAGCTGTCGCTGCTTATCTTACCGATCCACGATTTTCACTGTACTTAGCGGCACATGCAGCGGACAGCTTGTCTCAAGGCGCGAAAATAGGAGAGCGACTGGGTCAAGTATTTTCCCATCTATCTATCGCGGGAAAAATACTCGGCACTGGCTGACTTGTTTGAAATTACTTGTCCTTGTTTTTCTGCTTTCAGGTCGCAAATATGCTAACATTACGAGACCTATGATCGAAAAGTTTCTAGGGATGTGCGAGGTCTGTGCCGGGAAGAAAACCAAACGAAAAAGAGGACTCGTGACGAAGCCCATCCTGCACAAACAGCTAAACAGTCGCTGCCAGGTCGATCTTGTGGACATGCAGAGTCAAGAAATCCAAGGGAAACGGTTCATCCTCAATTATCAAGACCACTTAACAAAATTTATTCAGCTTCGAGCCCTCTCGCACAAAACAGCTGAGGAAGTAGCTGCGCACTTGAAGGACATCTTCTTAACTTTTGGGGCACCGTGTATCCTTCACAGCGACAACGGTAGGGAATTCGTCAATAATATTATTAAGTGCATGAAAATACATTGGCCGGAGTTGCAACTGGTCAACGGTAAGCCGCGCCACAGTCAAAGTCAGGGATCCATTGAGCGCGCCAACCAGGACGTGGAAAATATGTTGGCGGCGTGGCTAATTGACAAAAAGACGAACCAGTGGCCCGACGCGTTACCTTTCATCCAGTTCATGAAAAATCGTGCTTATCACGCCGGTATCAGAATGAGCCCATACGAAGCATTATTCGGAATGAAGCCAAGAGTTGGTCTCACTACAAGCAGTTTGACGCCGGATATGTTGGCGAATGTTGAGACGGAGGAGCAGCTGGAGGAGTTATTGGCTTCCTCACAGGTCAATGAAGAAAATGACGAAGAAAACGACGAGAATGAACCGGTGACAACTTCCGCCGGAAACACTACCCAGACTCAACCACCTCAACTTAGTCCAGTCACAACTTCCGCCGGAAACACTACCCAGACTCAACCACCTCAACTTAGTCCCGTCGCAACTTCCGCCGGAAACACTACCCAGACTCAACCACCTCAACTTAGTCCAGTCACAACTTCCGCCGGAAACGTTTGCCAATCGTGCGGTGCTGACTTGGACACAACAGAAGAAAAACCGGAAGGCGAACATGAAGTCTTGTGCGGCAACTGCGCGACGAGGAAGAACATCCGAAAAGCTCGGAGTCAGGCAGCTGCTGGTTTGGAACAGCAAGCTAAGAAGATGCGTCTGCACTCGGACAAAACGCATCCGCCAGCGAAGGTCGGCGACAACGTAACAATACCTATACCAGACGTGGACAAGCCTCGTGCTTGTTTAAGAAACATAATCGGCGTAATTCTCGACAAAAACGAACACGAGTTATACAAAATAGGGACCAAAGACGGCATCCTCCCTAAAAGGTACTGTCGGTCGGAATTCGACGTGTGCGCCACGGCCTTCATATCGGTCAGTGAGGTGCCAGCCGAAAAAAAGGTTACGGTACGTGCGGCCGCAGCCAGTGTTGCTGGGGGTTCTGCGCAGGGGTTCGAAAGGTGCAACTGCAAAAAAGGTTGCACCTCAAACCAGTGTAAGTGCCGCAAAAATGGCAAACTGTGCAACTCCAAATGTCACTCCAGCCTCAGCTGCAACAATAAATAAATTTCCTTTGAATGTACTTTTCCTCTAAAAAATAAAAAAGTGACAAGAAATCTATAATGATTTCGAATTGCATCAATTGTGTAACGTTTTCCCTCATGCCCTTTTTTAAGCACTTGTGATATTATGATATTATGTTAAAAAAGTGACAAGGAATCTGTAACGATTTCAAATTGTATCTTTTTTCAAATTGTAATTGTAAATTTTGCATTTTTTTTCCAATTTTTTTTGCTACTCAGATTTCTCGTGCCCTGTTTTAAGCACTTGTGATATTATGTTACACTGTTATTCAGCCTCACCTGTGATTCTTTTATAATAAACCACCGCTCGCCCCGGTCTGCGTGGGGATAAATAGTTGTTTCTCATTGAATTCGTACTGTCACTTTAGCGGTAGAAAAAGTTTTCCGGTAAAGTCACTTTAGCGGTAGAAAAAGTTTTCCGGTAAAGTCACTTTAGCGGTAGAAAAAGTTTTCCGGTAAGGCCACTTTAGCGGTAGAAAAGTTTTCCGGTAAAGTCACTTTAGCGGTAGAAAAAGTTTTCCGGTAAAGTCACTTTAGCGGTAGAAATCAGAAACGGGGTTTGCCAAAAAAATCGTTTGGCAAACCTAGTTTGCCTAAAATCACTTTTGGCAAACCTAGGTCTGCCTAAAATTTTCAGGCAATCCTAGGTTTGCCAAACGAGGTGCTTGGCAGACCTAGGTCTACCTAGGCAGACCTAGGTTTGCCTAGGCAGACCTAGGTCTGCCTGAAAAACGGGGTTTGCCGGTAACATTTCCAAAAGCCCCTTTGCAAGGAGCTAACGCAACGCCAGATATCCTGCCCTCGACGCCTGTACTTGGGATAAAAACGCATTGGCTCTTGCAGTGGTCATAGGAGGATGTCCTTAAATTACGTAACGCTCTAAGGGGGAGGAGGTCGAGAAGAGCGTTACACCGATTTATTTTTACGTGTTAAAGGATGGGGGCCCTCGTTACAAAAGCGCTGCGAGGGGGAAGAGTGAGGGGGGGCTAAAAATGCCACGAAAGGGTTTTACGTGATTTATGGATGGCCTCTGGGACCGTTTATAAGTATGACACAAAATTTCCGATCTTTCATGTGTTTTTCTCGTTTCTTGCCACTCTAGTGCTTAGTACCTATTTTGAAAAAATGTAAGATGAAAAAATACATGAAAAACTGAACAAGATTATGCCTTGAAACTTCTTGCATGCAATATTCCCCAAGATTTGTTTGTTGTGAATTAATACTTCACTCACAAAATTCAAAGTCAAAATTAGAGACAAGAGACCCTCCACCGGCCTGTTGAAGACAGGTGAAAGTTTTTACTTTCAGGGATTCAACACATCCTTATGGAAAATTACAAGGGAACAACAGTCATCTTACATACTGGGTGGACGATGCGGGTGACGTCACGAGGCGAACAAATTTCCCAAATTTCGAAAGTTCGTTTGCAAAACGAAACTTTCAACACGTTGTTAACCATAACCATCGACCTAGTAGATAGGTCAAAATTTGAATGTTGAAGTACCGAAAGTAAAAGATCCACCGATGATGCCAAGATACCAGTGGAGGGTCTCTTGTCGCTGGTCAAAATTCAATCGAAAGAATAAAATCGGAGAGAAAATAAGGCAAAGTATATTTAGTTTGGCCGATTCTGATTGAAGTGTTCGGAATATCAGTCCGATTTTTTGTTCAAACCCGATGTTCTTGTATGAGTATGACACACTCACGTTAAGGTCAAAGTCGCGAGTGACTAAGTTGCAGAGAAGGGAGTAGGCGGCAGAACTCAGAAGTTCCATTCCTCCATTTATGAGTATCTAACTGTGACAAAACACCGCTCCTCCGACGGAAGGACGTATCTCCATTTCCGCACGAACCTCAGAAAGCATGGTTTTAAACGTAAAACACAGGGTTCACACGGAAATCAAGATAGCCTTTACGTGAGAGGAGCGACGGAAGGGATGGATTAAACTAGAATTGGCGTAACGGCAAAACGAGGCTCCGTTAAACTAGGCAGGTACGTGGTTCCGATCGCGAAAAAGTGCCTTCAATTACCCAGTTATGCTAAACGCCTGACAGGAGGACACGAATAGTAGTATTATCGTTTTGATTAATAAAATCCTTGACTCAAACTTCAGAAGCATTAAGATTTTTGCTTATCAACCTGACCAACGCCTCGATGGATATTGCGTAGCATCCAAGTACGCAAGGGTTAGATAGGACGATTCCTCTTACAAAATGTTCACCTATGCCGTTATTGTTTTTGAAGCGAAAATGGTAGAGAAAAAACGCATAGTTCTTACGCAGATTGTGCAGTTAGTAGTGTCTTTCAAACTTTTCCAATGTGCTCATCGTGGTTTTTGAACCGTTGGCTCTGAGAAAAAATTCATCTTTTTGCTCTATCTAAAGTTTGAGGCCGTCCCTGAATTATGTAGCGCACTTTTTCGGTATTTTTGACCCCCCTCTCCCTTGTACGCTTTCATGCCCTGGTAAAAATTGGCAGTAGAATCTGTGTTCCAAAATACCATAGACCTTCAGCCGGCTGTAAGATTTCCAATGGCTTCTATAGCCGACTACACAATTTCTTATAGCCTTTTATAGCTGATGACGATTAAGCAACAGCCAGGCGATAAAGTGTATACTAAATGTTACTAATTAAGGATGCTAGGACTTAGTGAGGTTTTGGACTACCGCTCTCTTTTTGGGCCGTAGTATCTTGATTTACTTTGCGAGGAAAGGTCCGTTCTTTTGATGGATGCCTGCCATTCCTAATATGTTAGCGCGCCTTCAATTTCGTATGATACTGTGCAATACCTCTGGTGTGAAATAGTTGCTTCAAGCGCCGTGGCACGCGGCGCATTGGCGCCTACAAACCTAACAGGGATACTTCACGCTTTGCGCAATGCGTGAAGTATCCCTGTTAGGTTTGTAGGCGCTAGTGCGTCGCCGCTCCGCTTTGTGTTAGGCTCTGATATTTAATCTGGTGGAGTCAGCGTTTTACAACCCTGTGATTTTGAAATGTTTGCACGCTCTGTATGGATTATTCTCATTTTAATTGATGAAAAAAAATATGTAGTAAATGAAAATATAATGTGTGATTTTTAAATATTAAGGTGGTTCCGTATCAAACTTAATGATTTTCAAAGTACACGAATTTCTACACAATTTCTTATAGCCTTTCATAGCAGATGGCGATAAGGTGTATAATCCGGCGATAGGAACTATAGCCCGCCTTCATAATTTTTTATCGCTTCGTAATGGCCCGGCTCTATGATTTTCTCCGCTTTCTACAGCCACCTATATGATTTTCTGACGCCTTCTTTAGCCGGCTATAAGAATTCTTAAAGTATTTTGAAACGCAGCTCCTATCGCCAATTTTTACCAGGGTGATTTAGGGTCCCTATCCTTCAACGCGTATAAACAAAATGGTGTAATGCTCTCCTCAACCCCCTCCCTCCCCTCCTTAGAACGGCACGTAATTTAGGGACGCACAGTGGATCGAGTCAATCAAAGAGGTCGGACATAAAATTTTTGAATAAAACTGCAAATAATGATGTTCATTTCGTCACATTTTAAAGAGTAAGGGGTGAGTCTAGAAGAAAATTTCAGGAGGAATTCAGTGGAGCCACTTTCATAGCCTCAAAATTTTACAAATACGCAATTATAAGCTTTTAAAGTTTCCAAATTTCATCCGATCACTCGCATTGACTCGATCCACTGTGAGACGGTCCCTTTGCAACAGTCCCACTCCATTCAGTTATAGCAACCCGCGGATGTAAAAAGCCAGAGTTAATCTGGAGAAAAACCATGAGAAAAAATCAATAGACCCGCTGACTGAAGTATTTGGGCTGTTTCTCGTGAAATGCATCCAAATATCGGTCCAGCGATGTTCCTGTGTGACACACTCACGATAAGGTCAAGGTCGCGGGTGACTAAGTTGCCACTCGGGGCGTGGGTGGTCGGATGGTCGATCCGATGGAACTTTACATGCGATTTCGTTGCGACCGGAGCGAATACCTACGAAAGGAGCGGATGAACGGAGCTCGGAATTACGCGAACGGAGCCAAGAAGTGACGTCACAGAATTTTCACCCACACGTGGAAGGAACGAGCCAACGAGCGTCGCGCGGGCATCCGACCTCTGGACGGAAGCGGAGGGACCGGCGATCCGTCGTGCTGAGTCAAAACATCATATAAGATTTCAGATGTTGCCAAATTTCCTCTCAGAATATATGTATTCATAAGGGCACTTGCTCACATTTTTCCTTGAAATTTTCAGACTTTTTCGATCAAATTACGAATGGAATCCTGAGAAAAATCGGATCAGAAATATTCACAAATTTCCCTGAAAATTCGTGATTTAAGAAAGGAAATTTGGCGACACCTGATGGCTTTTACGGCGTTTCTACTTAGCGTGGCAGTGATTATGACCGATCGCGGATTGAGAGGTATTTCGTCGCCCACCTTGACCCAGATCCTGGCGACGGTTTAACAAGGAAGGACCAGACGATCGAGCCCAAACTTGTTACGTCATCAAACCCGGTTCAGCTCCCCGTTAGAGGACATTGGGTCCTATGGAGACCCTTATGGAGCGTTCAGAAAGTACGTAACGCTGGGGGTAGTGAAAGGGGGGGGTGTGTTGGAGGAAAGCGTTATACCATTTTGTTTTTACGTGTTAGAGGAGAGGGACCAACGTCACAGAAGCGTTACACGGGGAGGAGGGGGGGCGTCAAAAATGCCGCACTGAAAAAAAATATCGGTGTATTTACTAAGAAAAGGGTAAAATTGCCAAGAATTCAGGGTTCTATTTGATCCCAATTTTTTCTTGGTAAAATTACCATTTATGGAATTGGTATTTTACCGAGAAATCTCGGTAAAAGTTTTGAACTTTCTCGGTAATTTTACTAGACCTTGGTAAAACCGCCAATATTTTTTATCGACTGTGGTATAGTTACTCAGAACAAACGGCAAAGTTACCGGGAGTTGTTTACCAATAAAAGTGGTATTCTTACCTGAAAAAAACAGTAAAAACACCGGTTTTTAGGTAAGCTTACCAGTCTGTCTTGGTAAAATTACCAATAATCGGTAAAAAAAAATGAGATGTTAAAGATACCAACGGACCTTGGTAAAAATGCCGAGAATTTTTTTCAATGCGAAAAAAGTGCGCTACGTAATTTAAGAACGTACCCTATGGATACAAATATAGCTATGGGTGGGAAAGGGTTGTTTTCATTCATTGAGGGGCCGTTCAAGTGTATTACGTAGGCCATTTTGACTTTTGGACCCCCTTCACCCTGCTTGGAACCCTTTAGCCAACCTCCCCACGCCTCCTTCGCCTTTTAAATTCCATAAGACTGGATTGACCTGGATTTTTCCAAAATATAACATGGAGAGCCCGAAAAGTCGCTGGAAAGCTTTCTTCATTAATGCATGTCATTTTTTGAAAGAGAAAGGCAAGCCTACACTGAAAAATTTCCAAAGAGTAATTTTCGGACGTGAATTTTCGTTGAGTCAAAGGAAAATCTCTTAAAGGTGACAGAAATCCGTCAAAAAGAGGGGATTTCCTACTGGCTCAAAGAGTTTTTTCGTCAGGAAACATAAATTAGAATTTCTATCGATGCAACAGAACATTTTTCTGCATGTAGGCCTGCCCCCTTTCCCTTCATAAGGCCGCTTGTGCCGAGATCCCAAATGACCCCTTACGCTGTTGTGCTTTGCAAGGGTATCTCTGCATGAGCCATGGTTTGAAAGGGTATTTCTGCATGAGCCATGGTTTGCAAGGGTATTTCTGCATGAGCCATGGTTTGCAAGTGTATTTCTGCATGAGCCATGGTTTGCAAGTGTTCATAGGTGTCTCGTGGCTTAACCCGGGATGTGCTTACAGCTCTTTTCTGTACACGGTAGAACAGCTATCACCTGCTATACTTGTAACCATCCTCGCCTTAAAAGAGGTATAGCTTGAAAAGGTCTTTTCGAATGTGATGCTCAAGATTCGTCTTGAAACTGAGTAAAAACGCCTAAATTTTTAATTTTAGTGTATTACACGGTGAATGAAGCAAATGCAAGCGGAGGTACTCTCCTCGACACCAGAGTCCCTTTATACTGAGAGTCAAGACAATGTAAATCCATTTCTGATTGGTTCCCGTATTTTAGGCCTTCACAGTGTCACAAACGGGAATAAAGATTACATTTCCACCGATTGCAAAGATTATAATCTGGAATGGACCAGGGAATTACGGGTTCGGCAAGGAACAAACGGAACGAGAGAAGGAACGGAGAAAGGAATTTGAGAATGGGCCGATCAAAGATCACAAAAAACGTTCAATTTCTGTAATCTTTATTCCCGTTTGTGACTCCATTAGGGGGTGTTGTCTTGACTCTTAGTGTAAAGGGACTCTACTCGACACTAGAATGTTTTGCTCATTGAAGAACTATAAGAATGGGCTAATAAAACCAGAATCCTCCAGTTACTATACTTTTCCTTTGAAAGAACTCTGCCTCCGTCACGTTCTCACGGTACGGGGGCGGGCGTGTCGAAATTTTAAAACAGCGCGATCCTTAATTTATGGATGATGCCAAAGGATTAGCCTTTGTAGACAAAACGGATAGAGCAAGGTCGCCAAACTCAATTAGACGAACATGCGACGACAACGACGCGACGTGTCGGGTCCGTTTCATTTTCCCGCTTTAAAGTGCTCTATTCCGCTCCACTGAGAAAGAACGACGTATGAACCTTTGAACATTGCCAAATTTTCTTGGATAAAAGAGAATTTTGCAAAAAAAACTCTCGTAATTTTTCTGTCTTTCTGTATATTGCTTCAAATTTCTACTTCAAAATAATTTTTCTGTCTTTCTATATCTTGATTCAAATTTCTACTTCAAAATCTTCAAATATTTCCTCGATTTGACTTGTGAAGTAAAACGTTTAATTACCCTTCACAATCGAAATTTGAAGCTAGCAAAATAAGTAAAATCTTCAGCGTCTTAAAATCTTAGTGGAACCATTAGTTATATTTGATTATTTCACGTTAAAAACAAATTTGTATCTAAAGACTAAAGAAGTCTACAAATGTGTATGGAAATGTGTTCAATTGTTAATTTACAAATAATTTTTAAAAAAACAAACAAAAAACAAAAAAAACTGAATATTATTCTTCTAATTTTTTTACGTAATTTTATTCCAAAGCATCTGAAAAGTTTCCGAAAAAATATTCATTATTCCCCCCCCCCCCTTAGAAAAAAAATTTACGTGTTATTGAGATAAATCTGACAAATCTCGAAGGTCCATACGACGTTTTTCCTCGGCGTTCCGCGCCCGCGGTTCGAGTTTAAAATTCCTCGTCTTACCTGGGCTCTGGAATCAGGCAGGAAAGATACCGGAGATTATAAATTCAATTAGACAAGCACGTCTACTTTTCAGAGTTGTTGGTTTAGTGAGATGTCACTGGAGGTTGTGCGTTGTATTTTTCTGAATGAAACGGCGTGGGCTTCGTCTCAGACGGCCACGGCCGACGCAGTCCACGGCGTTGCCACAAAGTGTTGGAAAATCCGCATTTCCCCTTTTAAAATCCATGTGCAATATTCACATTTTATCGCAAAATCTGGCAGCCTTGACACAGTGGGCTCGCGTTCGGATCTTAACGTCCTAAAATTACCAGCCAAAAAGTATAGTCATAAAACCATCAAAAGTAAGGTACATCCTCATTCCGAACTAACACGCTCGATCAATAGACCTCGGTGAATCCGGAAAATTTCGTCCAATCGAAAGTTCCGGATTTTGAGGCATTTGCGTTGAGTGATTTTCTCCGATCCTGCGCCGCCGCACAATGGTTCAAGTCAGTGGGAAAGGTCGGACATGAATTTTTTGACAAAAAATGCAAATTTAGATGTTTATTTCCTGAAATTTTGAAGTCTGAGGGGTGCTTTCTGAAGTAAATTTTACGAGAAAACCAGTAGGACCACTTCTAAGATTTCCACATTTTGTAAAAATGGAATAATAAGCTTTTGAAGTTTCCAAATTTGGTCCAACTTCTCCCATTGCCTCGTTCCATTGTGCGCCGATCCAAGACGCTACTTCTTTTGATGCGGGAAAATATGGCCGTGCCTTCGCCCGCACTCGACATGGATGATTCATCTCGGCGAGGAGAAAATCAGTGTCGTGTCGTGCTTTGCGATACATCGATTGACCAGCCACTTAAACCTATGAAAAAAGATCGATAAAAAGGGTGTCCGCAACGGACACCTTAATAATCGATTCTTTAACATAGTTTTAAATGGAGAAAAATCGATAATCGGTCATTCACGCCTCGTTACTGGAAAAAATCAAGAATCGAATGCTGTTCCTCACCAGCTTTCGGGAAAGGTAAGGCCGCTTATTGTTACTTATCAACTTCTCGTCATCTGATTACTTCTGAATTTTCATCCGAGGCATTTCCGTCCATGCAAATGTGATTTCGTTAGTATCATATAAAGCGTGAGTGACATACACTAAATTATTGAGGCAGTAGAGTTTTTTTTCTCTTTTTTCAAAATAAAATTATCAGCGATTGGTATCAGTCGAAACAGTCGAGAGCATTACAAATTTCATAGCTTTAAAACCTCATCTATTTAAAAGCTTTTAATTAAATCATTAAACATTCTCTTTAAGTGCACGCTTTTTATAAACACTCAGTTATCATGGAGAAGTTCATTTTTGGTAGGCTCTTAATCAGGCTACGGCCTTTGAAAGCGGCAGATTAACCAGTGGCATGGCGTGCTTTGCGATATATCGATTGATCTGTCATTTAAACCTATGGTAAAGGATCGATAGGTAGGATGTCCGCGATGAACACCGTAAGAATCGATTCTTTACCATAGCTTCAAATGGGGAAATTTCGATAATCGATTATTTACGCCTTGCCACTGACTGGTATGAAGGGCAGAAAGCGGAGGCGAACTATTTAAAAGCGAGTAAATAAATAATTAAAATCGCCAAAATTGACCGGAACCACGACAGGTTTTTCATTTCAATATATCGCATTGACCGACTCGGGTATCCGAAGGGAGAAAAACAACCACTTTTGGCAAGGCTTTCATTTTGACGTCAGAGGCGCGAAGTGTCTGGAGGTAGTTCGGTAGTTGAGCCGCAAAGCGGCCAGGGGGCGTACCCCCTAGTTTTTAATATCGATTGCAAATCCTTAAATTTTTCGGCATTCAAAGTAGATGCCCTCGAGAGGCTAGGACTTCGGTTCACCGCTAAATTGCGCAAGTTCAATTTCTTACGCAGAGTTTGGTAAAGCGATGTCGGTTTTTGTTCGAATGCTCCGCCGCTTGAATTATTCATAGGATGAAAGTTTTGGGCAAAGCAATTTCAACTTTCAATGGTATCGTCTAATCCTGTCTCGATGCAACACTCCGCGTTAGACCGGGATTGACGCCTGACGGGCGTTCAAAGTGTCCACGTATCACTCGGACAGGTGTCTGACCTGAGGTCTTAGAGATATATAGCAGCACGAGAGAAATTCACAGCGAGCATGGCCACTTTGGAGCTCAGATCGTGACGATGGTGACAAAGGATAGCGGCTCATTTGTTTATTATGAGTAACTGCTTTACAGCCGAATACACCTATTCGGGGGCGTTCAAGTATTGCAAAAGCTCTACTCGCCTGAAAATGAATGCCCAATGGACCCATCGAAGAACACTGATACGACAGGGAAAATGGTTGGATAAATAGCGTTCTATCGCAGCGCTGAGGATATTTTCAGGGCTACCCTAAAAATTGAAGGCGAAATAGCCATACGTGATAAAATAGGACAAAATGCACCTTAAGAAGGGACAAGGAGGGGAAGCGACACGACTATATCAAAGCCCTAAAGGGTGTTATTTCACAACAAAAAATTCGAAATGATACTGAGTGTGAGTGTTCTTGATTTACGTTGAAATAATGATCATTTAATTCTAATTCTCAGCGCTCAAAACCCATGTTTATGGAAATATTTCTCACCGACGGTATTCGATTACCAGCTGAGATCAACTATTTTCGTTGAATATAGACTCATCTACTGTCAAACCCCGGCGTTAAAAAAATCATGTTCTGGTCAAATGCGCCCTTAACAAGCTCGATTGCATTGAACAGCGAGTAATAGCAGTTTTACACACTGGAAAAAGTATGGTTTCAGGTACAATGATGTAAATGCGGTATTCACGAACTAACAGACTTTCCGGTAAAAAAAAAACCATTTATACCGTAACTCTAATCGGATTTACCAAAATTATGGTAAATACTACCAGATGTCTGGTAATATTTACCCTACAAAATCTTTGTGTCAGAGATGAAGTAGTGTAATGATAGAATTTACATACTTCTGGTAAAATTCACTACGATTTTTTTTCAATGCGGTCATGATACATTAACGATGAAACTCCCAAACTACGTATCTCGGTTCGTAGCTTTCTAGACTTCCTATCATAATTTATTTTTTAACTCAAAACTAACGCAACGACGATACATCGATTCTTCAGACCTTCTTTGATACTTCTTCTCTGTGCAAAGAATATACTGTAAAAACTTCAAGAAATGATCATGATTTGTTCTTTTTCAAAAAAAAACAATATGGGAGTGGCGCTTTTAAAAAACCACTGACGAGATAGTGATTTGGGAGCTTCACCGTCCTTATATATTTTTACTCAATCAATTTGAAGCAATTAAAGCTTGTAATCAATGAAACGGGCAAGATGTAGACAATCAATGAAAATTGATCAATTTTTATTTTTATTATTTTTTTACAGGCACGCTACTGCAACGCATTCTATGTTGCATCTCACCAACTTGTCTGATTCTATTCTCAAATCATGCGGTTTTAAGTCAGGCGTGGACGAGGAGCATAATTTCACTCGAATAAATATACTCCCGGAGACATCTATGAGCTATTGAAAGAGCAGTGTACATCCCATGGGCCGATTATCAACCCACGTCTGCAGCTTTCAGGAGGCAAGCGGATAAAACGGACTTATTCATGCTAAAAGAACCTAAGTTGCAGGCAAAACCTATGCACATAATTCCTTTCAGCGAAAACGCGTCCGAATAGCGTGTAATTTTTTATGCAACCGGGCAGTGACTGCTCGGCAAACAAACGCTAATCCTTCTTATTCTTCACTTTCTGCACCGCTGTAAACACCCAATCAATATCGATGCGGCTGAAATCGGTTTAATGGAGTGTGGCATAATTGCAGCCTATCAGTCAATAATTATTTCGCTTGCTGTTGCTCGGGCGCCGCCGGGTATTTCCGCTTATTATCTCCTGTTAAAGGCATCGCGAAATATAATAAATTGACTCCCTCGTTCGGTGTTGAGGCTCCGTAATTTATTGTTTGCGTATAAGGTGACGGCGCGGCGGAGACGGCTCTTGTTGCCTGATCGTCGTAGAGAGACTGTAGAATTAGTCGTTGAGAAAAAGTTACAGAACTCGTAAATTTTAATATTGCAATTTTTTTTAAAAAAAAAACTGTGAAAATATCAAAACTAAGAAACCCTTTTTGTTCTTTTTTTGCGCGAGAAAATGCCACCTAGCATTTACGAGTGATTTATTATCACATCTTTTAAAACAATTTAACGGAAATTCTATACACACATTTTACATACTGAAACGTGATACGAATTTTATCCTAATGATTTTCAAAGCAAGGAAGCATTTTATTCAATCACTGTTGAAAGTTTTGGTGTGAAATACTGTGCCGGAGTCTTTATAGCGTTGAGGAGTGGGATACATTCTCCTTACGGAGTTACTTACACTATTATACGGAGCAGAGGCTACTCTATTTTCGTGGTGTCATGTGGTTTTATGATGCTAATTTCACTTCGCATTCATATTACTCGGTTTTTGGGATCATATGGACTCCGGCACTAAATTTACACCTCGAATTTTAACGGTGATTGATGAAAGCTGCTCGAGGTATTTTATCCCCATACTCAGGGCAAAACATGGCTGACGCTTCCGCGCGCAAATCGTGAGGAAGCACCATGGTCTTTATCGAGGCAAGGAAAATGTAAATATAAATATAAACATAAACACGCCGGTTGATACAATCCCGTCTCGTCACGTATTTTTTGCCGAATCGGCGTCGGCCATGTTGAATATTGCGTAGCGCCCCAGTGCGCAAGATTTAGGTGGAACGACTCCTCTTCTGAAATTTTCACCTGTGCCATAGTATCGTTTCGGAAAGCGGGGCTTAAAAAACGCATATTCGTTACTTAGATTGTGAAGTTAAGAGTGTATTTCAGACTTTCCCGATGCGCTCGCCGTGATTTCTGGCTAAAATTAGCAGCAAACCCATTAAAATAAACGCTACCATCCTCAGACAATGCGAAATTTACCTTGATCAACAACAGAATTTCTAGGAAAATTTTTGAATATTATTCTTCCCACCCTTCAGGTATTTTCATTTGAAATTGCATCTAAAATATCTGAAAATTTTGAGAGTAAGTATTCTTAACTACCCTCTACACAATTAATCGCGGGAGACGTATCGGCAGTGTAAACGCTGCCTCGCTAAGGTTACAATTTCAGGTACAATCAAGAGCATCAAAAGGTGCCGTGCTATTTTTAAAATTTTCAGATATTTTAGATGAAATTTCAAATAAGAATACCCCCAAAATTGAAAGAAAAATATTCACAAATTTCCCTAGAAAAACTGCAATTTATCAAGGTAAATTTCGCATTGTCCGAGGGCTCAAATGGCGTTTTTACTCAGCACGACAAAACTGCCGTGCTGAGGAAGAACGCCGTATGAGCATTCGAGAGTTGCCCAATTTTCCTCGATAAAATGTATATTTTTGCGGAACATTATGAATATTCGTCCTTGAAATTTTTAGGAAATTCAGGTTAAATTGCGCACAAAATTATCTGAAAAATTGAAAGGAGAATTTGCACAAGTTAACCAAGAAATTCGTGTTTTATCAAAGGAAATTTAGCAACGCCTGAAGGTTCATACGACGTTTTACTCAGCACGCACTGGAAAAAAACACATTGGGTCTAGAGTCCAGACTCTTGAAAACATTGACAAGGAAAATTACTCTTGATTCAATCAGATTTTAGCTTAAATCAAAAGAAAATCCGCTCAAATTAAGAGGCTTGGTTCTTGATTTAAGCAAAAATCCGATTGAATCCAGAGTATATTTTTTTGTCGATGTTTTTAAAAGTCTGGACTCTAAATCCAATGTGTTTTTTTTTCCGGTGCGGTAGAGTGCAGCCATGCCTTTAAAACATCTACGCGATTTTAGTCGTGCAATCTGGCTACCATCGCATGCACTCGTCAATTGCACGCATCCATTCACCCTCCCGCTCCTGGGGTTATGCCTACCCTCTTCAAAATGCCCAACTTCCGACAGCGAAAGGAAAACCTCACGACGAGCTTCCGTCTCGGGCGCGAGGCATGCAACCCGTGGATAAATTATTCCTACCGGTGCGATCGTTAGCGGCGTAAGTGGCCTCTCACCAGGAGGGGCAATAAAAAACGGGAACACTTTTTCACTCAATTTGAGGTGAGAGAGGAGGCGCCGATCACCGGAGCGCGGCGTCGAATTTTCCGACGCCTCAAATGAATGTAATTCGGGGGAAGCTGACGCCCAAGATTAGAGGGCGGCGCTCAAATTGCCAAAACCTGATATTTACAGGGTGTTCCAAAAGTCATGATACTGACTCTTGTAAGCGCGGACGAAAAATGCTCATAAAATGCTTGCGTGCAAACTGGATTGCATTTTGCAATAAGGAACCACTAGCATTGCAATGTTGCTAAGATTGTGCAACTTCTTTTGTCTTGGAGGAAAAACCTGATTATCCATTAATAGTTTCTATTTTACTCGCTAAAAACTGTAAATTTAAGACAAAAATTACCATCTAAATTTCATAGTTTTTCACGATTTTCGCAATTTTATTGCAAAAGGTGAAGTTGCACAATCTTAGCATCATTGCAATGCTAGTGGTTCCTTTTTGCAAAATGCAATCCAACTATGATTCAATAAGACCAGAGTGGCTACTTAAAATTTCACTTCGGATCTTCCTGATATTTTAAATGTATGCGAATTAACTATAGCACTTGTGTTATTCAGCAAACCATCATATTTGGTGAATTGAAGCGAATGTGTTGCTTTTTCCAGCCATGAACTGCTCGCAGTTGAAAAAGGCTCGACGCTTTCGGAATTTCTTTACCCAGGACCAATTTTTCTGGTTTTTTGCGATGCCATCGAAATTCCTGATAAACTTTGGTCCCTTCGATGTATAATAACGGTATACACTCTGCTAATTCACCTTAACTAAATTAGACATTTCTCTTATCATGTTTCATACAATCAGCAAAAAACGAATCTAAACTCAAACTTGAAATTGTGTGAGTATGCCGTTTACAATCTAAAAAAGGGAATAGAGATTTTCAGGGTGTTATGCTGTTCGGTTCTCTTTTGAATGAATAGAACTTGAAACAAAATTAGCCAGAAAAATGCATTTAGGCTAAAATTCTGGCTGAAAAATTTGCTGGATTACAGGTTGTTTTAAGCAACAATTTTCCGTTCGCGGGAAAAAGATGCTGCCATTTTAATTGGACTAAATTTTGCCATCGAGAACTACAATTTCTGGCTCATCTGTAAAAAACACGCGTGAAACTACACTAGAAACACTAGAAAAACTAGTGAAACTTACGTTATATCTAAACTGTGTCAGTAATTGTGATTCCGGATTGCAAAATGCAATCCCAATTTATTGTAATCTTCACTCATAAAACGCAATCTACTCAGACACTACACTGAAAAAACAATCTCGGTGTACTTACTAAGAAAAGGGTAAAATTATCAAGAATTCAGGGTTCTATTTGATCCAAGTTTTCTCTTGATAAAATTACCATTTATGGCATTGGTAATTTTACCGCGAAATCTCGGTAAAATTATTGACTTTTTCGGTAATTTTACTGGACCCCGGTAAAAACGCCAATATTTTTTATCGACTCAGGGAGAATTACCGAGATAAAATGGCAAAGTTACCGAGAATTGATTACCAATAAAAGTGGTATTCTTACCTGCAAAAAACAGTAAAAATACCGGTTTTTAGGTAAGCTTACCAGTCTGTCTTGGTAAAATTACCAATAATTGGTAAACAAAGTGAGATGGTAAAGGTACCAACGGACCTTGGTAAAAACGCCGAGAATTTTTTTTCAGTGCATCCCTCCCAAGCGCTGGGTAATTTACAAGCGGCCTCCATAACTTTAGGGACACCCTATGCAGATCTCTCCACCGCAGAGAGTCGAACCAGATTCGGGCCCACTTCACGGGAGCCAGATAGACGAGCAATAATTTTTTTTAATCAAGCGAGAGGGAGGCGCGGAAAACGGGGAAGCGCGCTTTTCCGACTCTCCGCCGCGAAGCGGGAGAAGTCATATTTCCCGGCGATTCCCGATGCGCGATCCATCCGCTGCGGGAAAATATTTTGATGAGCCAGGGAGGCGGGGGATGGTTATGGAGGCGGTGGCGGGGGCAGGAGTTGGGGGAGTGGGATAGGGGGTTGATAGCCGTAAGGGTGCGAGATGCAGTAATTGGAAAGCGCTCAATTGTATCAGAATACTTTAGCCCGATCAAATTGGCGGGAGCGTGTGGAAGACAGAGGGATTTTCCGGGAGGGTTATAAGTCGGGCCGGATATGAAACGGATCCGGCGCCCGGTCCGGTGTGTAGGTGCATTTCGGCGGGATGATCCGCGCATATTGGGTTGCGTCCGCCTGGCGACAGGTGAGTGCGGTAATTTTACGGGGTCGTTTCATATCGCGCGGCCACTTGTTGCCGGTTCGCGTTTCCGTCGCCGCGATGTATTCCGTTTACGTTCCTTTTCAACCATCAGTATCTACGGCCTTGTCTCCACGGGACGTTTTCGTGGGATTCGTCCCAAGTTCGAATCGCAGAAATGAAACTTCTGGGATTTTTCCCAGATACCGTCTCCAAGGGACGAGGCTCATACGGTCGGAAGATAAATTAGTTAAAGCCAAATATTTAACTGGGATTAAAATAATAATTGCACTCAATTGACAATAATACACATTATTTTAAATAAAGTAACATTAACAATGGAGTAATCAACAAAATATTGCACAGTTCGTTTTCACTTCATCTTCCTCTGTCAGTGGGTCCTAGAGGTACAAGGACCATTTTTGATACTGGGGAAAATATTGATTAACTCAATATTTTTTCCAACTTCGTAAGTGGGCTTTTTCCCAGGGACAAATCCCGTGAAACGGCCCGTGGAGACAAGGCCTACGCCCAATTTCATTGGGAACAGAGGTCGAGGTTTCTTCAAAATTCGACTGATTGCATTTCAAAAACGTCGCGAACTTACCACTGTTTTGTCTGACACGGAACAGATAAGTCCCCTTTCCATAGTTGATCGTGATATTCGTTGATTACATACCAACCGGATACTTTCTGAGAGCCTTTTTGGCTACTTATGGACAATTTCACGAGGATTAGCGGGCTTGCTAATAAGTATTTAAATACAAATTCAAAATGGTCTTATAAGGCAATAACAGAACTTTGGGGACCTTTGTAAGACACTAAATGCTAACGATCGGAATTAATATTCGACGGATAAAAAAGAGATAGGAATAATCCCCTAAATTTGTTGTACTCCTCAATTTTATTGGATGATAGGGGCATTTCTAATAAATTATGGTAGTCCCGCAACATTTGGGTTAGTAGCCTAATTTATTGGAGTATTTCCACAATTTTGAGCTCCCTGATCAAATTGGGTCTAAACTGCTACCTCTTTTTCCGTAGTTCCCGTCCTTTTGTATGCACTTGACCCACAGATCTGCATTCTCTTCAAAAAAGCGCGTAACGCCCTCTTAAATTTTCGTTTCAGAATGACTTTTAGTTGAAAAATTGCCACTCCACATCGATGTTTTTCTCGAAAAATCAAAACTATGCACCCATTTTAGCGTTACGTAACGTAGTTCTGGACTCCCGCCTCCTCCAATAGCGTTACGTATTTTACGAACGAAACCTTTGTTGGATCACATCTGGATCTGGACCCGGGAATGCAGGCGAATTCCTGAAATCCCGAAGACAGAGGCACAGCCGTTAATTGAAGGACGTCAAAGCTGGATTGAGTTATCATAAGAGGCAGCTGTGCAAACGCGGTTTCATCTTGACGGACACATAATCCTCCCTTTGTCGTGTCCGAGACCCGCGCTAATTATAACGTTCCGATATCGGTATTCGGTCGCGGTAATATTCAGCGGTGCTCTATTTGCGTTCGAGGCTTTTGACGGAAACACGGCTTTTGAGCCTCTGGTGACGTCAAGTGTGGTTAATCTTCGGGCCGGCGCACAGTGCAGCATCCTTATGGACGATGCGGACAAAAGTCAGTTCAAGACACTTAACTTTAAATAATGAAGATAGTAGCACCGACATAGGAAAACCCTTTGGCACTATCAAAGTAAAACACTCGAGGAATAAGAAAATGTCGTAGCTCAGGATTTTTTGCGTATTTTTCGAGAAAACTTCATTTGAAGTTGGCAACTTCGAATTAGCCCTATGTTAAAAATGTAAAAGCAACGTAAAATACACAAACTGTAACTTCAAATATCTTTGACAGTCGCAAAAAGTCGCAAGATCTTTTAGGTAGAATTTAAGTTGGGTATATCTGAAGATGAAGGAAATGTCAACCACCCAGAGCATTTTGCGTTTCACGCGAGAAATCTTCATTTGAAGTTGACGTCTTTTTCCCGTGTATTTCTTATGGGCCAGTGATTCTCGACCCATTTTCCGCCCACTCTCTACCCAAATTTGAAGTAGTTTTGAGCGAAAAATAGAGCATTTGCAGGTGCCGGACATTTGATGAATTTCATGTTTAAGTGGAAACTACTGAGTGAACTAAACACGAGGATACCCTTGGTTTATAAATTGAACAATTTTTGGAGATGATAATACAAAATGATCTAATCTGCTAGAATACGAGTGTTTAAATGGGAAATGCCGCCAAATGACGTCACCAGGCGGTGCATTTTCTCACTTTTAAATCTATTTTCATACTATTTCCCATATCAGAAAAAAAGTATAAAAAAGACTGTGAAATCATCTCTTTAAGCACATTCAGATGAAGCGATAAAAAATTTGCATGCAAATTCTCCATTTGGAAATGAATCATCAGTGTGAGTCAGTAATATCTTTGAGATGACAAACTCCAAAAAAATGTTCAGAAGTCGAGTTGTGATCTTTGATTTTTGACCAAAGAGGTCCATGGGAGTTTTGTCGACTGTGCGGCGGAATGCGTCTTGTCTTGTGTCTGCTACTCCTACTCGGCTAATTACTAACCTAAGTCACGGAACTGTAACATCCAAGCGAGGCATTGGTTAAACGCCAGCTCGCTTTGATGGATAGGATCGCTCTGTATGCGGGATCCGCGTCGATCGCCCGATTCAACGCGGCCGCGTCGCTCATTGCGCACCGCGTCCGACGCGACGGACGTCATGTATTGTGCCGTGCGTTACGCACCTGCCTCAGCTGCATCCATCTCAGATCATCGTCGAAACGATCTTTTGATTTTAAGACCTGTGATAGGTTCACTGCCTTGTTAAGGAAGAACGTCGTATGAGCCTTCAGATGTAGTCATATTCCCTTCGATGAAAAACCAATTAACTGTGAAAATTTTGAACGTTTTCTTCAAATTTTTTGGAAATTTAATGCGCGATTTTGTCTAAAATATCTGAAATTTGAAGGGAAAATATGCGTGATTATTCCTCAAAATACATGTTGTATCCGAAGAAATTTGGCAACTCTCGAATGTTCATACGTCCTTTTTCCTTAGCATGACAGCACAGTGTACTGCAAGAAATATCGGAATCTAATCCGGTGTGCATTTCACTCGGGAGTAGGGCTGCAAAATTTCAATGAGAGAGAAAATGGTGAGGATTCATTTAGAGAACCCATATAGGATATGTCGATGATTTTGAGTACAAGTCATGGAGCTATAAGGGCCTACAAAATCAACCAGCCTATGAATTCAAATTATTCAGAGTGATTTACTACGGGAGAAAAGTGTCAGGAAGGGATTTTACTCTAGAATTCTGGTACTACCCCAATTTGTTGGTTGGTATGGACATTTCCAATTATTTTTGGTCTATTTGTAGTACCGCAAATTTGGGTTAGTGACTTAATTTATCACAAGTAATTGGGGTACTACCAAAATTATTTGGAAATGCCCGGTCCAGGTCGACATACACATTTTAACTAAACTTGTAGCATACATTTTGTTCCTTTGACAACGTCCAGGAAACGACGATTATCTCCAGAGCGCCTTCAATTTATCTGTATGCAACACGGACACCCTTCGAGAACGAATAGTTGCATTGAAACGTTGTTATCGATGTCGCCAAACGTATCAGCATACGTTACGTTACGTTAAAACTCCGACATTAATCCATTGAAACTCGGGAGACAGCGTGAAACCTCACGACCTCAACCTTCGCTGTTTGGATGTCACAATAGAAACGCTCGCTTCGCATTGAAAGGTGTGATTAGGGATGGGTGACGTTGAACCCTGATTTCATCGCTCCTCTGACGTAAGGACGTATCTCTCTTTCCGTGCGAGCTCTGAAAAGCATGGAGGAACATGAGGAACAGGGCTATTGTAGAAATTGAGATACACCCTTATATCAGGGAGACGGCGATTTAATCTGATGCTACGCGGGTGAGATTCACTCTCGCATTTAGATGTATTTCTATCAAACGGAACTTTGTGCATTAAGACATGAGCCCTGAGACCCATAAGAATATATGCATAACAGGGCTCACGTCATAATGCACATAGTTCCGTTCGGCAGAAATACGTCCATTTAGAACAACGGCAAAGTTAAATACGAGTCCGGATGAAAACGAGGCCGGTGGAATTGTTTCCCTGAATTGGAAAGCGCAGCGCACACCACTGTTTGTTGACGCTTGTGCCCATTATGAGCTTCCCAGCAAACAAGTAGCGAAATTTTCAATTTAGAGGACTGAATGGAACGAGCTATTGGTCATGCCGCGGCAGGACTTCAATACAAAACACATTTCGAGTACATGGATCATCTTAAAACTAAAATTTCTAAGAGTTGTTGTTTTAATCGTGGTATTTTCACCTTCATTATTACATACATATGAGTCGCTTTCATAGCGCTCTCTGGCGCTCTGCGACACCTATCCGCCACACAACCCGTCGCGGAGTTAGCACTCCTTCATTTCATTTAAATCCCCCTGTCGCTACCCTTTCACTAGGCGTCCCGTCCCCTTATTCGTCTCCTCCCAGGAAGAACCCAATCAAGCACCATTTTTGGCAGCCTCTCTTCCGTCATCCTATTAACATGATCGTACCATACAAGCTGTTTGGTCATGACGTCGAAAACCTTTATTATTTCCCAGACAAAATAACGTGAGTATATTCCAAGGGTGAAACATTGGCTGATACGATTAAATTCCTTGCAAGAATAGGACGGTAAATTTTCCATCCAAAATTTTCTCAATATGTGCTTGTAATACAATCCTCCAATGGAATTTTTATAAAAGTTAGATGTTGATACTTTCTCTCGTCTACATATTAAAAGAAGAGAGGTTATCAACTTTTTTGTTCATAACGAATGGGAGTCTAGGGGTTTTGATTTTTAAAATTGTATTTGGTTTTTTTTTCCTGGTCAAAGATGGGGTTGAAACCACCCCAAAACGTCCCAGACTTGTAGTTGTTGTTTTTTAGCCATATGGCTACCCGTTTTCTTGTAATTTTTAGCTAATTTGATTGCATTGCTGTGTTTTCCTTGTATTACAACTGAGTTTCAGCTCATTTTTTTATCTTCTTATCACTACTGAGCGTTAATGTATCCGTTATAAATTGAAAATGTTGATTATTTTTACAAGGTAGCGCACGTTAATATGAGGAAATTTACGATACGCCCAAATCTCGTCTCCCCTTATCACAACAGATGGACATTTCTTAATCAATAATTGAACGTGTATGTTAAAAGAAACTACATACATAAAGTTTGCGTGCTGCATACTTCCTTCTAGCATAAATACATCCAATTGGACCACGTTATGAGCAGAAAGGAACCAAGCCACGTCTGCTATTGCCAAATCTCATTAGGCAATTTAATTTTTTTACATGAAAACGGCTGTGCGGATTTTCGTGCAAATTTCAATGAATTTTCTGAATAGTAAGAGGGTAATTCCTTAAAATTTTCGAAGGAATCCGCACGAACATTTGCTAGTAAAAATTTAAATTGCCCAGTTAAATTTGGTAATAGCTGACGTGACTTGGTTCCTTTCTGCTAAACACGGTCCAATTAATATATTGATGGACGTGTGATCGGAGCTAGACGGTCTGGGCAGTGGCGTGGCGTGAATAATCGATTATCGATATCTCGCCATTTGAAGCTATGGTAAAGAATCGATTACTAAGGTGTTCGCAGCGAACACCCTAATAATCGATCTTTTTTCATAGGTTTAAATGGCATAACAATCGATATATCGCAATTCACGCCACGCCACTGGGTCTGGGTTACGTAGCGGCCAGGAGACGTACTGCCGTGCTAAGGAAGAACGCTGTATGAACCTTCAGACGTTGCCAAATTTCCTCTGGCAAATCACTGATTTTCAGGAAAATTTTTCAGTATTTTTCTGCCAATTTCTCAGATAATTTTTTTAGTAATTTGATCTAAAGTGTCTGAACATTTCAAGGGAAAATATTCATAATTCACCTCAGAAATAAGCATTTTATCGAAGGAATTTTGGCAACTCTTGGATGTTTATACGGTGTTTTACCCTAGCACGGCAGCATACCCCTTAGGTTTTTATTTTTTTTTTTTTTTTTTTTTTTTTTTTATTTTTTTTTTTACGATTTCAATCGACGAGCTATTATGTGAGCAAATGTCGATCAACACCGATGCCCGTGGCCCGAGGTGTCAGCGACGCCGAGTTTCCGTAAGACTCGTCCTGGATGCGAGGATTCCATCTATGGTCATTGCAGGTCAGGTATAGACGAGAACAGTTATCTTTGTCTAAAACGGTAGGTGAGCCTCAGCTTAGACCAGACGCACGTCAAGTCTGCCCTCTCCGGAGACTGACGTATTGCCGATGCGTTCCTTCGGGTTTGGAGGACTCTAATGATCAAACGCAGACCTCCTACGAAACGCAGTGCACTCTCACGAACAGTTTCAGACCTACTGCCGAAAAGAGAGTTCGGTCGAAAATACCGAAGTCGACCATCAGGCAGCACCTGGTGTTAAATCAGACGTTAGCTATATTTTCCTCGACTTTACAGAGAGTTACAACACAAAAATTTGATTAATACGCTAAGCAAAACACAAAATAACCCTAGCTTTTGTTTGACAATTTCAAGAGAAGATGCCAGTTAGTTTTCTTGAAGTAATTTAATAAAAAAAAACGAGTGATGAATAACAACGTCGCAATCGGAGGAATACATTTTGCCTGTCTCTCCATTGTTTTCTGCGCTAAAGTTACCTATCAAAATCAACACAAAATTTGTGTTGGTTTGTGTTTCACTACCAAGAGTAACCAAAAGTAACACGAGCATAAATATTTTTATCAGTGTAGTGCTATAATTTCTCACAAGAAACGACAACACTATGACTCGAAATATAATTATCATACTCACTTCAATCCGAAGGAATTCTTCCGTAGAATTGAATGCAGTATGTTGCTTATTTCTGCCGTTAAAAAAAGAGGGGGATGCAGAAATTAGGTGACGTGATTTTTATAGATCTTTCTGGGGTGAGATTACCGAACGAAATCAAGCTGAGCATAATGATAATTATAGTATCACATGCAACGCGAACAATAAGCTAATTTCATCATAACGCTTGGATGCAACTATTCGAGCTCTACGGATGTCCGTTTTGCATACGCACGGATATGAAGGCGTTTTGGCTCCCAGGGCACTCGCCGCTCACCCATCGCGCCGGCGAGTTGTTCAGCGAGGATCCATATAAACAGAGTGCCTCCAATTCTACATTCACACTACGGAGATTTAAGAAAAATCTACAATTTACCCCAGAACAGAAGATATGCTTATTAATTTTATCACGCTTTTCCAAGTTGTCCACGTCACTTTTTACCTCGGTATTTTCACCAGGTTTTATTTTATTTTTTTGAAGATAAACAAGCTTAAAAGAATTACATTTTCCAAGGCAAAAATAAAGTATAACGGAGCTGCCGTACTAAAGAAGAGCGCCGTAAGAGCTTTCGAGCATTGCCAAATTTCTTCGTATAAAACTTAAATTTTTGAGGAAATGTATGCTTACCTTGAAATTTTCAAATATTTTAAAGCAAATTACTATGACAAGTGTCTGAAAATTCTGAAGAAAAATATTCAATATTCTTCCAGTAAAATCTTATTTTCTTGCAGGAAAAATGGCAACGTCTGAAGACTCATACGGCGTTTTCCTTGGCACGGCAGAGGAAGTCTACAACGTTCCAAACGGAGATACGTGTTTTCACTCTTTGGTCATGGAAATGATTGATAATATTTTTCTCATATTTCTTTTTATTGTAAATTTATCGGTTTCTCATATTTCCTTCCATTATTTATTTATTTATTTATTTATTTATGTATTTATCATGATATAGTTGAATAACGAAGGAGACAGAGCGAATGGACAACGAGACGCCTTAAAGGAGGCGCGCGACCACAGACGCAAAACGAAGACAGAAAAAGAATAGTCTGGCTAACCTTGCCGTCTTGCAGCTCATTATGAAACTGTGTCCGCGCGGACGGACCAAGAAAGAATCGGCAAGCCGCGACCGCCAGCGACCGATCAGTTCAACGGCAGACCAACGCACAGAAACAGCGTTCGGTTTCCTAGTCGCTCCTTTCGCAACCGCGCGCGCGCAAAAAAAAGTCGTACGAATCCACATCCAGTCCGTGTTTCTCGAGTTTTGGAAGTAGTGTTTCTCGTTCGCTGATTTTTGGTTCCGCGCAATAGGATCCCAGTGACTCGAACGCAAAGCTAGAAACGTGTACAATCGTGCTAGATCAAACCCAGTGGATATTCTAGAGGATATCCTAGTGGATATTCCAGATTCGGTGACTCGAACGCCCGGCTAGAAACGTATACAATCGTGCTAGATCAAACCCAGTGGATATTCCGGATTCGGTGTATTTTTCGACGTTTTTGGAGTGAGTGCGTGTGAGATAGTGGCGGCCAATAGAGTTGGTCGGCGTTCCATGTGTCGCTTTGTCCGGGGAGAATCGAGTGTTTCCGCCGCGGGGAAGGGTAGTTCTCGGGGGAAGGGTAGTTCTCGGGAGTCGCTGCGAGTATAATGATAATTTACCCACCTCAAACACCGAGCATGGCTTTGAGTAACAGTCAGTTCACAGGGAGCAAGTTCCGCGGGGGGTCCCGGGGTAACTTCAAAAAAGCGAGGCAAGCCCCGACGCCGTGCCCCAAGCGGCAGGTCGTTCACTGGAAGCAGAACAATATCAAACAAGGGATTGTTGTCGTCGACGAGCAGCAGCTCTCCAAACTAATTAAAACGGACCCGATTGAAAACCATTACGAGCTGGACCCGGAACCCTTTGCAACGTAAGTCTCCTCCTTTTTTGCCCTGTTTGTTTTGGTTTTAATGACGGACCGGACGCGGTCTCTTCTGCGAATCGCACTCGCCAAACACATTGTGTTGTTTTCCGGACAAAAGAACGTAACTTCCACACGGGATGAAAAAAATGTTAGAGGGACAATCCCCTAAAATTATGGTACTACACCATTCTGTTCGATTATGTGGGCATTTTCAATTAATTGCGGTGGTACCGCAACCGCGTTGTTTTCCGGATAAAAGAACGTAACTAAATTTTTCACACGGGATAAAAAAATTGTATTGGAGTAATCCCCTACAATTATGGTACTACTCCATTTTCTTGGATTACATAAGCATTTTCAATTAATTGTGGTAGGATCGCAACCGCGCGTTGTTTTCCGGACAAAAGAACGTAACTAAACATTTCATACGGGATAAAAAAATGTTATAGGGGTGATCCCCTAAAATTAAGGTACTACCCTACCCCATTCTATTGGATTATATGGGAATTTTCAATCAATTGTGGTATTACTGCAATCGCTTTATTTTCCGGATAAAAGATCGTAACTAAATATTTCGCACGAGATAAACAAATGTTGTAGGGGCAGTCCCCTAAAATAATGGTACTACCCCCTTTTGTTGGAATATATGGACATTTCCAATTGACCGTGATAGTATCGCAACTCAATTTGGGGTGGTACCGCAACAGTTGGGTTTGTAAATTTATTGGGGTGCACGGTTTTAAGCTCCCTAATCAAGTTGAGTTTTACCAATTGGCTACCTCTTCTTTTCCGTGCAACAACTGAGAGAGATAGTGCGGTCATATCATCATTTCTGTGACACAAGCACCTAAATTGACCAACTATTTAATAGGAATTGTTGACAATTTCTGGTTCAATTTTTTTTTAGATTTTACTTCCGACGACAAGCAAAAATCGGCAACATATGAGACGGACACACTGATCAAATTCTTGTGAGAAATTGAATTGTATGCGCCAATTTTTCATCCAATGGAGTTGTGTTCATTTGAATGGAGTTGAACTGCGTTGAGCTTTTTCCAAACCCAGTGGCGATTCTTAAAAGTTAGCAACACTGCTTTTCCTCCATTTAAATCCATTAAAAATGTCAGCTTTAGGTAAGGCAATTTGCCTCACCAAAAATCGGTCGTTTTACATACATTTAAATGAAGTAAAAGAGTGTTGCCAACCCTCAAGAATCGACACCGTCCAAACGAGGCAACGTTTGAACTTCAGTCAAAATTGCAAAAGTTATTCAAACAATCATTTTCCTTAGAAGAGGGAGACTTTGCTGTTTTTGTACAAAATTTATCTGGTACTTAGTGCATTCCAAGGGAAAATCAATGGAATTATGGTCAAAAGTGCCGAATGGTTCCCTAGTGAAAGTACAATATGTCAGTGGAAGAAATCTATATGAATTAAAACGAGGAAATTCGTTTTCAATGCCAGCCAATAATCTGACACAGTTTTAAGAACCTTTCCTTCTGATTTTTGTCCACAGAGCCTTCGATAAAATATACCAACAAAACTGAAAACTAATAAAATAATATAAAGCATGCCAAATTTATTCGTTCAAAACATGATTGCACTCAAATTCATTGTGGCCGATGTAATTACCAGAGCGTTTGAATTTACGGACTTGAAAACGTTAAAAACTTGCTCAGTAGTTATTTTATACCCTCGCACGGCGCGTTCCATACCTGACATTTTATGGGAATTTGTGTGACGTAGTGCTTAAATTCTCAATGCACAAATATAAACATTTGCCGAAGTTCATGTTCCTGGACCCGTATTACGTCAGCTTGAGTGCATTTGAGAGAGGCCTTGACCAATCAGAGAACCGTGTGGTGCAACATGTTTTCGTCAACACAGGCAACCAATGCTGATAAAATTCGGACCTTTGACATTGAATCATCAAAAACTATTTCACCCACGAATTATGCTTCCTGATCGAGATATTTTTTTAATCCAAAAGGCTGTCGGAGAGACAGCAAGCTTTTGGATCAGGGCTAAATTCGTCCTTCTCACGATAGAACGTAACTACATTTCAGTGTTGCCAACTTTCCCCTCGCAAATTGCATTTTTACCTGAAGAATATTGGGCATTTCCAATTGAAAATTTTACTGACTTTTCCCCGGATCTCATGCGAAAATCAGAAAAATTTTAGACTTAAATTGCACGGGTACATTTTTGTAAAAAAAATAAATTCTTTGGACCAATTTTGCAACCTTGGAATGGAGTTACGTTCCTTCGTCCAGGAAACGAGGAATTGAGCCATTTTTTGCAGGACCGACGCGACGCGTCAGCTGCAATGCTGCTCCAACTAGGCAACTTAAAGTTCGTTCAATATACTGCAAAGAAGATTGTGCAATCTAAGCAAAGCTTCCGAGCTTATGCGCTACTTTTGCAATAAATTATCTAACAAGTCAAAAACATGCGGTCACATATTGCTTTGCCACGCATATGGCGAGAGCCATGAATACCCATAGTGTGTTAGTTGAAGTTACGCGGTTTTCTCTTGAGTCTGCTTTGCGCCTTATCGATTGATCTGTCATTTAAATATATGGAAAATGATCGATAAACAGAGTCTTTGCAACGAACACCTTAATAATCGATTCTTCACCATAGCTTCAAATGGGAGAAATATCGAAAGTCGATCTTCCCGCCTCGTCCGTGATGAGAAATAACTAACCCAAGAGTTCCTTTGACACCCGATGCAGAGTGTAAGGCGTTACAAGATGATTGAATTTAGATTGAGTTTAGTAGAAAGTAGTAAGTTTTAAGAAACTTTTTTTTACTTATTGAGGGGACAATTTTCAATTTCGCACTTTTGATTTTAATTAATTGTAGGTAGGAGCTGCGTCTGTTTATTTCTGGCCAAACAAGTCGAAATCGCGTGATGATCACTATTTAATCGAATTCTCAACAACCTGTTCCCCTTCTCCTAAACGAAGAATCAATTCAAAGAAAGGAATATAAGGTGCACAATTTATCTTTCTCCTGTGAAAGAACGTAACTTCATTTCAACGTCACTAAAGTTCCGCTCAGAACTTTTATAATTACTAGGCGACTATTGAACCTTAATTCAATAATTTCAGCAAATTTCACATAATTTTCCACGGATTGCAGTGAAAAAATAGAGAAATTATAGGCAAACATTGTCCCGTCTTTTTTTTACGAAATAAAGAATTTAGTGCGTGTAATTTGCGACCTTGGAATAGAGATACGTTCTTTCGTCTAGGAAACAGCGAGTTGGTCCTCTCACTTATTTTCCATTAGTGCAATCGATATATGTAGAAAAAAGAATCATTAGTATTCTGATGTTTATGGAGTTATTCTACTTGACTGATGAACAGTTTTATTTATTTTCTAAAAAAAACTGGGTTCCCTTCCTTAGGACGGGGTCCGATTCCGGTACATTCGGCAGTGCTTGCGTCGATTGCGAAATTCAGAGGGAACTTTTGACGAAGGAAACTTTTCAGACGGATCGGGCTGACGAAACGGTTCGCTCTTTCTGGGTGTTTTAATTATTTACAATTTCTGGTACATTTGGCAGTGCTTGCGTTGCAGTCGAAACTCCGGCGGAACTTTTGATGTTAAAACTTTTAAGACGGATCAGGGCGACGACCGACTTGACGGAACGGAGTGGGTAACTCTGATTTGTTGCCTGAAATCCACTGCATCTTTGAATATTTGGACGTAACCGTGCCAAAACAAACTGTGTGCGAATGAATTGAATCGGAAGGTTAATTCTTCTTTCTCTTTTCTTCTTCTGTCTCTCTTTTCCCTCATTTTCTTTTCTTCGTCGTTCTCTTTTCTTTTTCTTTCAGTTTCATTTTTCTTTCTCTCTTCTTCTTCTTTCTCTTCTCTTCTTCTTTCTCTTCTCTTCCTGTCTCTTTTATTCTTCCCTCTCTTCTCTTCTCCTGTCTTTTTTTTCTTATTTCTCTTCTCTTCTCCTGTCTCTTTTTTTCTCTTTTATTCTTCTTTCTCTTTCCTTCTTCTGTCTCTTTTATTCTTCTTTCTCTTTTCTTCTTCCATCTCTTTTCTTCTTCTGTCTCTTTTCTTCTTCTATCTCTTTTCTTCCTCTTTCTCTTTTAGCGGCTCTGGTGCTTGCACTAGAGCTGCTATTCCGGACGGTCCCAGCTGGGGAGTATCAATGGACCATGTTACATTGGAGAAACCGCGCGTTGGTTGATGGGAATCGGCGCCATTTTCGACTATGTACCTTGTCATGACTTTATTTTATTGCATATTGTTTTATTGTTAGCCAATGCTATGTTGTGTAGTGTATTTTTGGAATCATGGTGATACAGTCAATAATTCAAAACTTGTCTGTGCTTTAATCTCGTGATGGAAAAAATGTACTTTACGTTCAAAATTTGAAATTTTGAATTTTAAAGTTTTCGCGGTTTTTTGGAAGAATGCAGTGGTTGGAGCTTCCTAGGCATATTACTCGATATCAGCTGATAGCAAACAAAGGTTACCAAGGAAACCGTAAACGTTTAACAACTGTCGTGGCCATCGGGGCGATTATTGAAATGACATCGACTCTATGTCGCCGCTTACGACAGGACATAGCCCTATCTTATCCGTGTAATATATCGCAATTCGATATTGTTTTGATTTTTAAATGGAGCGATTTATTCATAAAGTTCCGATTAGTTTTGGCGAACGGGCGTCGCCAGAGCCGCTTTCCGACGCGAATGCGTTGGAGCTTACTGCTTGTTTTTCTTCTGCCCTTTTCTTCTTCTTCTGTTCCTTTTCTAATTCTTTCTCACTTCTTCTTTAAATGATTTTCTTCTTCCGTCCCTCCTCTTTTCCATCCCTTTTCCATTACGAAAATCTGCAGTTCCAGTCAAAAATCCCGAGTTCAACCTCTCTCAGCATCTCGCTCCGTTGTGTGGCGGTTAAAACGAATGATTTATCTACACGGTGTCTTTAGTAGCTACGCAAAAACTGAATTTTGCCACCCGCGGCTCACGGGTAAAAAATCGACGATGGTAGTGGAGACACGGCGTCATCGGCAGGTGACTCAAATTAAGTTACCCCGACGGAGTATAACGAGGTGAACTGACCAAATCGGTCTTTTGAGCAGCCTTTTTTTATCTTTGATGTCTCTGAAGACCGAGTTAATCGCGCATCAAAGTCACGAGGCGACTCGATTAAGCTCCGCCGTCTCCCTCGGGCGCTGAAAGATAGTGCTACATGCTTGACCAAATAACAAACCCAAATTTAATTGCCTTGTATTCGCTGGCATAAAACACGTAAGCCCCCCGCGTTCACTAATTTTGTTTTCATTCCCCTCATCACCGGATCATTTACGAGTTTTTGGCCCCGCCCTACATATTTATCTTCGAGAGCCCCTCGCTCTCTCAAATGAGGAATATTTCCCAGGCTTATCGTATATAGGGATGTGAAGGGAATTTTACCTGGATATACTGCCATGCTAGCGGAAACGCCGTATAAGCCTTTGAAAGTAGCCAGATTTTTTTCAATAAAAACCGGATGTGCTAGGAAAACTCTGAATACATTTCTTCAAATTTCTAGACAATATTGTTCGCAGTTATACTTAAAATATCTGCAAATTTCAAAGAAAAATTGTAATATCTTTCCGCAAAAATCCATGTTTTAACCGGGGAAATTTGGCAATTCACAAATGTTCATACGGCGTTTTTCCTGAACACAGCAGTAGAGGGCAGCCTCTCTGGGCTGTAAAACTTGTTGACGCTTGGAGCGCGCTTCAGGGAGTTTCGTTTTACGTGAAATGCTCTCAGGGCTAAAATGTTGGCTGAGGTCGGCCTCCCACGTTGTTTGACATAACCTACAAATTCAGAGGATATAAAACTTTTAACCGAATACATCTCGAGCCTTTTGCGGGTTCACTTCATCCTGTTGCGCTGAGGAAAATCGTCGTTTGAGCTAACAAAAGCTGCAAAAGTTCTTCTGGTAGAATAAAAATGTTCTGCAAAATTTTGGAATTTTTCCCCTTGAATTTTCTTGAGATATTACTCTGGCCAGAAACATCATTTTTTGTCGACAAAGTTTGGTTTCCTTTAGTTAGATCCGTGCAAATTCAACCTGACTTTAGTTTTTTTAGCTACAAAGTGTCGTTTTTCTATCGCTCTCTTATTTTAAACTTAACGATAACAAAACGACGCTTTTAACTCAAACTTTAACTTTTAACTGACTTTAGGTTGACTCTTTACGGATTAAAATTAAAAAAAAAAAAAAAAAAAAAAAAAAAAAATATTCTGTTGACAAGAAACGACGCTTTAAATCAAAATGATACCTCAAGAATTTTTTTTTCTAGTGAACAAAATGAATATGTCGCGGGCATTTAGCAATCGCCGGCAATTTGCAAGCTCGTGCTGGTAAAAAAATATAGAAAATCATAAAATTTAGAAATAAAAGAACAAGATTAGAGTAATGATTATGTTGCCTATAGTATGAATAGACACTTTTCCATCCTTAAAAACATGGCAGAAATATGCACACTCAGAGGAGCGTGCAGTGAACTCCGTGACTTTAGTCCACAACACAGGCAACTAAACTAACATTGTGACAAAGCGAAGAGTATCACAAAAAATGAAGGCGCTTCGAGCCGAGCTCATACTATCGAAGACCATAAATCTTAAAAATTGCATTACGCCGATGCGCATTATTGCCATATATTGAAACAACATGTGAACCGCTTGCAAATTGCTGTCTGCGACAAATATACGATACGATTTTTTTTATAAAAAAAAAAAAAAGCTCCATCCAATTAACAAATGGGAGCAGCAACTATGAAAACATTTCTTCCGTGTTTGTCCAAAAGAATAATCGTCTTGGAAACTTCATCCAATCCTGAAAGTTTATATTTACAGTCAACTAATTCCTCCAATCCGTTCTTTCGAGTGAGCGCATTGAAGAACACGTGTTTAAATTGCAGACCGTGCGCTCGCCGAGGGTCAAACCCCCCCCCCCACCCCTCCCTGCTTTCTCCTAAAATTCGCAACAATACTACTAAGAACTTTTCCCATCTGGATTGTTGAGATTGTTTTGAACCCCTCGGAACACTCTTGACACCGGTAATAATAAAAATTGTTGATTTAATAACATTCGAGGTACCCCTGACGCTAAAGATTGTCCGTTTGCACTTGAATAGTTGCCGTTCTTCGAGTTTCATTTCCCCTGGTTTATTTTTCAAATCTGGTATACTTAGAAACTTCCGAGTTTTTAGCAACACTCCATCTACCAATGGAGATTTGGCAGGAGACAATTTTCAATCCTTGTGTGAGAACGTTGGGTTTGCCGTGATTTTGACTGGGAGAAAATTTTCACGACAGAGAGTTTCGTCATTAAGTAAAGGGTCTTGCCACCAACTCGAACACGTATTTTTGGGAGACTCAATAAATTTTGTGATTTCAAGAAAAACAGATTTATAGATGAGACTATGCACGGGGTGTAATGAAGGTTACATCATAGGCGGATCCAGGGGGGCCTAAGGGGCATCTCCTCCCCCCGGTTGTCAGAAAAAGGAGGCAAAGGTGGGAAGAAGAGTGAGAAAAGAGGAAAGAGGAGGAAAATAGAGGAAGGACGCTTAAATTTTGTAATTATTCCTAAAGAAATTCACTTAAATTCATGTTAGATGCTTTACAATTTCAAAAAAAAATTTCGGTGAAGCCCCTCGGACCCCTAGTCACCCCCCCCCCCTTCCCCCGTTCAAAGTGTCTAGATCCGTCTATGGGTTACACTGTGTATTTCCCCCAATGGCACAAAATGCAGGTACCTTTACTTAATGTGGTTGCTTAGGCTTATCTAATCAATGAATTAGACAAATCGTTTGATACTACGCTTTATATTTGTATTATCAACCCCTTCTTTGTCTTTGGTCGCAAAATTCGACGTAATTTATACAGAGGCAGTGTAATAAAAATAAGTTTTCCATTACAGTGAGTAGGCATTCAAGCGGTTCAGTTTCGGTGGAGCAGGCGTCTGAGGCTGTGCTCGTATGAGCTGAGCGATAAAAGCGCAAGCTTTCTCCGTGAGAATATTTTTAGTGGCGTGGCGTGCTTTGCGATACATCGATCGATCTGCCATCTAAATCTATGGAAAAGGGTCGATAAACAGGATGCTCGCAACAAACCCCTTCATAATCGATTCATTACCATGGTTTCAATTGGGGAAATATCGATAATCGATCATTCACACCTCGCCACTGAATATTTGAACACTCTTCTGAATGTGGCGGGCCCTACCTCTATCAAATCTGCGTTTTGTTTGCCTATTCTGTAACCCTGCCAACCCTTCTTTTCGGTGGGTTGAGAGTATAAGCCCAATCTTGTTGCGCGCCTCACGTATTGCATTTCATATTCAGCTTCCACGAATTCCAGCTTTTCGGTATGCGATAACAACATCTCCATCGGATGAATGAGATACAACTAAAGGATGATTCAGATTTGCATGAATCAATCCCATTTCACCCCTCCGTTTCGTCCTGGAATTCCGTCCAAACTGTCGTCTTTTCGTTCCAATTTCATCGTCTTTATTTTTTCCAAGCTTCCTCTCACCGCTCCTGAAATTCTTTCGGTTTTTTCATCCCGATGCCATGCTTCGTAAATCTTGAAGATAATCTCAACAGTTGCATTTCCATTATGTCTATACAAACGTAAACTTTTCGATGCAATAGTACAAAAATTACCTTAGAAACTGCGGTTTGGTCGTAAATTTCCCGTTTAACATTTTCAAATATCGGTATCCAAAATATTTTGATGTACCTATTATAGCAAAATATTTTAATCCTTCTCTTTTCTAGGAAGGTGAAAACCTTATTAACTTATTTCATTCATAAAACGCTTAATCTTTTCAATTCTAAGAAAAAAACGCACCTTGACGAGACCGTGTATTGTGAATCTAGAAAGCTATTCGAACAAATTTAAGTTTTTTGATCTGCCTCAAGCAAAATCTTATCAGATTCTTGAAGAAAAGTGCTACGGAAAAATTTAAGCGAAGAAAGGAAAAATTCTGTCGAACTCCTAGAAGATAAAGTCGATTTAAAGGTATTTTGGGGCTAAAATACCCAAATCACCGGTATTATAAATCCCGTTATATTATTGAAAAGAGATTTACTCGATATAAATGCAATTGTATTAAATATGTCTTGATTTTTTTATTTTAAACGTCTTTTCATGCAAAGAAGCTTAACCATGTCCATGCTTTATTCATTCATGAATTGAAAGTAAGCAATCCACATCCCGAAAATCTACCGATTTGCCGTGAAAAATTGCAGAAACTTGATATACCAGGTCGATGTACCCACTCTTTGAATTTACCAATCGATTTAGTGAGTGCACGTATGTGAAAGTCAAAATGCTATAGTCATTTTGGGTGCATTCATTTTTCATGAAACAATTGTAAGTAATTTCAATCCCGAAAAACCATACATTTTCCGTATAAAATCGAAAAAATCAAAATATGTCGACTCCCTGACGTGAAAATTAAATTCTACGTGTGAAAATACTTATGTATCGATATGCTGAACCGAATGCCCGCCTCTCCTCGTAATTTACAAACCGTTCCTATACTCATCTCAAAATTTTTCTCAGAGCTTTGTGTTATTATCAGCTTCCATTTAAACCCCGGTTTGATGGCCGAATCGGCTGCCCAAAAAGCAAGCCATTTTTGAAGGGCTCTATGAGAAATTCGTGATATTATCAGCTCTCAGGAAATCACCCCATGGGTAAAATTGCTGGTATAAATTTTCGAGAGCTTAAAATAATCGTATTCAAGAAACTAAGGCATTAAACTATGGAGTCAATTTCGTTTTAATAATGTAACGGGATTTACTTGTCTTCAGGTCAAAACTCATACAAGGAAGTCCCTTGCAAGAGGCTAATTTTTTGTAATTTCACTCAATTTTTTCTCCTTTTTATAATTGAATTGCTTGTCACATTCTGAGGTCAATCATATTAAATTGTAATTTATACATTTCTTTTTTTCCCCCTTCATTTTATTTTTTGTTTGGAGAAGTTTTGTTGATTTCTTCGGATTTCGAATACTGTAACTTCTCTTCTATTTGGCCGATTTTTATGAATGAGACCTCTTTTAATTCGTGTTTCAACGGAGAGTAAGGAAAAAATTGCTAAAAACTCGCGAAACAATTTTTTTTGAAAATTGGGCGAATCCTAGCGTGACGGTGAAATGGTTAATGAAGCGTAAGTAATTGGGCGAGGGGCTGAGGATCCCGGCCTAGCTTGGCGACCGTCATTAGCTATTGTTCGTCGAGACGCCGACGCAGTGATCAGGAGCGTGGGGAAGAGAGGGGTAAGTGGATTCCTGTATGAGCCACGTTTAGCTAATGGTCTAATGAGTCTCGAGGCTCATCACAGATTGCACTTACACAGATTGCACTGTATTTCTTAGTTTTAATAAGAAATAAAATATAATTCTGTAAAATTAGTAAATAAATACCAAGACAATTATTCAGGATGTCAAAGACTGACTGAAAACTTTTTATTAACCTCATATGATAAAAATATTATTATCAGCTGACACTGACATTGTTGTCAGATGAACAGCACTATCAGAGCACGGGTACCAACTTTTGAAAAGTATAACAGAGGTGTGGAGATCTGTCAAAGCAACGTTTTGAACAAAACGGAGGAGTTAAATTCTCATTCCGAGAGTGCCGACCTGCTCAGCCATCCTCGAATCAGTTCGCTTGATTCTGCTTATATATGCATATTTTAAATCAGCGCGTCGTACTCTTAGGCTTTTTTTAAGAAAACCAAGTAACGTAGACTCTTGGTATTCACTGCACATAAACTAGAGAGCCCCAGAATGAGAAACAACTTTAAATCATAATTATTGACGGATAATAAAAGAGGTTAAAAATGGCAACGATTGTAATATTTTCTGTTCTTTTCTTATTTATCTTAAATAATGTAAAGGAAGTCGTCAAATAATGGGAAATCATCGTGCAATTTTTTTCTAACAAACTAGTAGAAACAAGTCCGTGTTTAGGTGGACTTCGTAGCAGCTTTGCACATTCTAAACTTATCTAAACCTGATCATGCTCCACATTACAATGGTGAAAACATTTACTGGAGTTGGCGATGGTTGACTTTGTTACGCTGTTTATCGGAATAAATTTCATAATTGCTAAATTACACGGCGTCGAATTTACTCAAAACACTTTCCTTCACCTTACACAGAAGCTGTCAACGTGACTCGTAGCACTCAGTAAAGTAATTTTTGACACTAACATACTGCGGTCTCATGATTTATTTGGAAAGGAATAAAACAGACTGGACACTTCCCGGTGTCATTGCAAATGGTAATGAATGCCGTCTGTTCGCGACTAAATTCTCCTCCTTAGATACACTGTTTCCTGCGAGGAAGTCAGGAGAAACCTGATTAACTGGCAACGCTGCATGTATCCATCCGGAATGAATGAAATACGAGCGACCTGTCACCGTTGGCGAAACAAAAGGCGCAAAAAGCATCGCCGACAATCAGAACTTACTGACTTCGTATGAGCAGGATATCACTTTTTTTCTCTTTTTGGCAACAATAAACAGATCAATAAGCGTCGAAAACGACCGCGAAATATATTTCCTGTCGAAAGACTTCGACAATTATTGGCTCCACTAAAATGCAACAACATAGATGATTCAGTTTTATGGTCAATCGGAAGTCATTCGATATGAGTGATAACGAGTTCTTTCGCGGTAAACGTATGTACATAAATCATGTGTTATCGTTTTTTTCCAATTTTTTATTCTATAACGTACATTTATGGCTTCATAGAGAGGGGAGAAGTAGATGATAGGCTAACACAACTCCGTGCTACTTGAAATAAATGCTTTATGACTTTTCGAAAAACGGCTAAAACAGTTATTCCTCCGCGGTCGATATAAATTTACATTTAAAATCCATTTTTCCTGTGCTTGCGCTGAAGATGAAAACATATTTTATCATCCACTGGGAACGGAAATTGACAGCCCAAATGAAATTTAGTTCATTTTAGACGATAAGCTATTTATGAATCTTAAAATTTACCCCGTTTTACGATCTTCTAAGAGCTTTACAGTCCGCCTCAAACTTTTGTTATTTTAAAGATTCTCCCGTCCCACGCAGATTATTTTATCGGTAAAGTGCACCAAACGAGACGCGATAGAAAAACTCGGACGTGAGCGCATTTTTACTACCGTGCTAGTCATTAAAAATGAATTCTCAAGATTAAATGGAAGAGAAGTTTACTGACAAATAGACTTCGTTGTCATTTAAGACTTCTATTCGCTTGACGTAGAACCGTGAGGTACCTTCAGGAGTCGTAGTGACATCGAACATCGTATTAAAGTTCGGACGTTGCCAAATTTATCCCGATAGAATAATTATCTGTTAGGAAGTTATGAATGGTATGGAATTATGTTAGGTTCCTTGAATTTTCTGCAGGCATCTCGGATAAAATTGCGAAAGGAATCTAGATAACCAGTGCTAGATTTGTGACAGTGTGTATTGAGCGGACAGTAAATGTAACCAGAAGCACCATTCACATCAGTGGCGTGGCGTGCTTTACGATACCTATAATGATTGATCTGCCATTTCAATCTATGGAAAATAATCGAAAGGGTGTTTCATAATTGATCCCTTACTACAGCTTTATATGCGGAAACATAGATAATACATCATTAACGTATTGCCACTGATACACTCTCTGACAAAAATCTAGTATTCTAGATTTTCGTGGGGATCGTATGAAGGCCGGAATACAGTAACCACCCCCCCCCCCCCTCAAGGGGTCAACATTGGCGAATCAAGCAATTTGGCAACACCGGATTTCCACCGCTTAAACCTATGGAAATGTATCGATTCTTGGAGGGGCCAGGTGGTCCGACAAGAATCGATTATTAAGCATAGGTTCAAATGGAGGAAATTCGGTGTCGCCAAATTGCTGGATCCGCCTCCGGGGGTGAAGTTGTAAGTTGTGAGTTTCCGCTGTTCGGTGTTGTTATCCGAGTCCGCTATCGCTGTAAATAAATACAATTCGAGGTTGAGACCGGAGCTTTCAAAGCGCTATCTCGAACTTGTTTAAATTAATTCCAATAATCTGCGAAAACCGAACAGTTTTCACTATCTTCCGGTCTCACTGCGCCGTCCTCCTGTCATAAAGGCGTATCTACATCTCCACGTGATCCATATTTCACGTATACTTCCATGCTTTCTAGGGCTCACGCGAAAATTGAGACACACTCTTACGTCAGAGGAGCAACAACTGGATACCGCAATTTCGTCTTGAGTTATTCTCGAAAGTAAACGCAGTTTTGAACACACCAAGTTTGCAAGTTCCCTAGCGCGTAATTTGAATAGAGATTGAATGAACCTCCGCGTTGGAGAGTTCTTGAATGATGCACTGTGCGCTGTACGTACCGAGGGAAAACGCCGTATGAGTTTTCAGACGTTGCCATATTTTCCTTGATAAAATACAAATTTTCTGGAAAACTAAAAGATTATTTTTCTCCTGATTCTTCAGAGGATATTTTACACAATTCGATCCACGGTATCTAGAAATTTCAAGGAAAAATATTCATAACTTTCCTGAGAAATACATATTCTACGGAAAGCAATTTGGCAACGTCGGAATATACATACGTCGTTTTTCCTCAGCGCGGTAGCACTCTTGTTTAAAACTTTTCTCCACGCTAATTGCCCGCAATCTCCGGGAGAAACGCCGGAGTCGCTGGATCCATAAAAACTCTTGTGATTTAAATTTCCGAACGCTGATTTGCTATTTTCCTCGCTGGAAAATAATTTCATCGTTACGATGATTTAGTAACACGCAGTATGCTCCCGTGCTAAGTGGAAACGCCGTATGAGCACCCGAATGTTGCCAAATTTCATATTTGAGAATATTTATTTTTGAAGAAAGTTCTGTTTATATTTCCTTGAAATTTTCAAATCTTTTGAATGGAATTACGACCAAAATCCTATGAAAAATTAGAGGAGAAACATTCACAAAATTTCCTGAAAGTTCATGATTTGTCAAGGGAAATTTGGCAACGGCTGATGGCTCATACGACGTTTTTACTAAGCACGGCAGTATATGGGAATTCCCTCATTTTATCCGTGACAAATTGTTATTGCATTATGAGTTTAGTTTCGAAAGGAACGAGGACGAAAGGAAAATCTGGACGAAGGGAAATTTGGCAACGTCAAATGGCTCATACGGCGTTTTTACTTACCACGGCAATATATGGGAATTCCCTCCTTTTTTCTGTGACAAATTGTTATTGCATTATGAGTTTAGTTTCGAACTCCGGCGTTCTACAGTGCGAAAAAGAATGCGCTTATGCGGCGTTGGGACAAATGCCATTAATTTGGATCGGTAAAAAAGGGTTTTATTTTGATTAGTTTATGGAGGAGGAAAGGCGGTCGATGAGCGTAGAGTGGCAGCGACCAATATCTCAGAGGCAGAGTGACGCGTCCTGCCACCCCTGCACGATTTCTCCGAGTTCATTTTTCAAATTCAGGGACGAATACTTGCAAATTGAACGGGGAGATCAATCAAACGTGAATTTGCACGTCGAGTACTGAGAACTAATCTGCCTTGTTGGGGAAAAACGCCGTATGAACATTCGCACATTGCCAAATTTTCATCCCTTGAATATTTAAAAAGTAGATGAGTTAAAATCCAAGAATTGTACAACATATCGATGGCGAGACATCCAAACCGCGTACCTCCTTTGCAGACCACTTTTTTTTTAACCACTTTGCGGTGTTTAAAAATCTCTGCTACCGTTTTATATTTTTGAAGCAAACGAAGCAGCATCAATCCTTGTAGTTTTCACAGAATTTTCCTCGCACAGAGAAGAAAAATCAAGGAGGCTTTCAAGAATTTACGTATTTCTGCCAACAGGGAAGTATGCGCAATGCGTGAAGTATCCATGCAGTCTTGTAGGCGCGATGCGTCTCACGCCGACCGGTGCGGATCGCACTGTGTTTGACGCAATGCGTGAAGTATCCATGCAGTTTTGTAGGCGCTAATATGTGTTACGTGCCGACCGCCGCGTCGAGGGCTTCTATTATTCATGTGAAGTCTTCGTTATCATTGCTCTCTGCCGCGTGCCGTTCCGGGCCAAATTGCGTGTTTAGTTTCTCTCTTAACTCGACTAATTAAAGGTGCTGTTTCTTGTATCACCGGAAGACAACAAAATTAGAAATTACCATGCCTTTACTCTCAGGAAATGAGAAACTTTATGACCGTTTCTAGTTCGTAATTTTTTTTCTGAATCCGATTTTTTTTGATACCTACATCTAAAAAAATTTCAAAATTTTCCACCCCCTGAATTGGCCGCCATAGGCCACGGCCCATGTGGCCACTCCCTATATCCGGCCCTGCAACCAGGGCGTTTCGGGCCAATTACATGCCCAATCCCACTCTCAATTGGTGCACAAGCTAAAATTCAATTTTCTTTTAAATTTTAGCTTTCGTAAACCCACTTGTATATTTCTTGCATCTTGTCGTTATAAATTCGGGCCATTGCGTTGTGTCTCTCCTATCACTTTGTCACCTGGACAATTTCCACTTAAAATTTCCAGGAAAATTGCTCCTAATTCTTCGAAAATTATATTTCATCGGGAGAAATTCGGGACCGTTCGAATGTTCATACAGCATTCTTTCTTAGTCCGGCGCGCTATGTTATTTACGTCCATTGGAACGAAAGCTAAAATTTAAACAAATTTAAAGTTGTACAAAAGCAAAAATTTAAAATGTTTTAAAGTTTAGCTTTTGTAAACCCGTTAGATTGTGTATTTCTTGCATCTTGTCGTTATGAATTCGGGCCATTGCGTTGTGTCTCTCTTATCACTGTATCACCTGGAAAATTTCCACTTAAAATTTCCAGGAAAATTGCTCATAATTATTCCAAAATTATATTTTATCGGGGCAAATTCGGCACCGTTGGCATGTTCATACAACATTCTTCCTCGGTACGGCGCGGCGCACCATGTTATTTTCGTTGCGGCACCTGGTCCTCGCGAGTAGGAAGAATCGCGAGTGGAGTACATTCGAAAAAGGAATCCGCTCATAAACCCCGGTGCGTTTCGCCTGGCGGTGGCTCGGGCGGGCTCGCGGGTCGAATTCAAAGCACGCGGAAGCCCCCAGCCCCGATAGCATTGATCAATGCAGCTGCCTCGCATAGCGACGCACCAGAAAATCTGCAGCAACGACCATCACCATCCATCAAACGGCACCGGCGAATGGATGCGTGACTTTAATGACTCCGAAATAAATTACCGCCGAGCCCGACCAGCGTGCTTTGCGATATATCGATCGATCTGCCGATTAAACCTATGGAAAAAGATCGATAATATCGATAATCGATCGCTCACGCCTCGCCGCTGGAGCAGACCGAGGAATCAATCACCGGAAAGTATTTTCGAGGGTGAGTCGTCCGCTGCTTTCGGTGGTATTTTTCCTCGGCACCCGCAGCCGCGCGCGATGGCATTTTTCCGCTCATTGAATAATTCAAAAGCGCCTTTGTCTTGCGGGGTGCGCTAATTAAGAATGCAACTGGTTCAGGACGCCGGCGCCACCGCCGGGATGAGCTAAGAACAAATTAAAGACTTCGCATTACGCAATGGGACGCGTTGTTGCCAGATTATCCCAATTTCATTATTTAAAACCATGTAAAATCGCAAAATCTGGCAATTTTTGGATGGTGCATCCATCATCCCGACGACTAAAATTGGTTTCGGTCCGCTCCAATTGATGCTGAGATTATGCTAATTTCTCACTTGGTCCGAAGCGTCTTTTTGGAATTCTTCTCGGGAATTCAGTTTACTATAAATAGAAATTAAAAAGTTTGCATTGGATTTGCTCGGTCGAGTAAAAATAAAATTAAATATTGCAGATATTTACCTTTGTCTAGGGGCTCGTATTTTCCTTGATCTTTATAAACTCATTGCAGCCTTGTTAGAGTGGACGTCAATCAATCAATCAGTCAATCGATTGAAAGGATTAAGACATCACTAAGCGGCAAGGACCTAAACAAAAAAACAACTATTTATAGTCCATTATAGTAATTTTGAGGAGGTTATTACGCACACTTTGAATTTCAAACAATCAAATGACCGCAACGGAATATCGTATAGAGGTTATTCTCTACTACTCTCGTAATCGATATTGGAGATTTAAATTACATCAATGACGTAACCTCTAAAAAATCTACCCATGAAACTAAAATCAGTACGCATCGCTTCCCCATGACGTAACAATACGTAACATTTTAATAATTTCTATACACTGTAAAGAGGCTAATCATTCAACCCCAACTATAGTTGCTCGCCCAATATTCAGCGATACCTCTCAAGATGAAAAACAAAATTAACGATTAATTTAGTTCAGTTGATAGCCTCTCGCAAGACTTTCTAAAGTACCTATTCGTATGAAATTTTCCTGTGATGATCACTGTTGAATGAACTTTATACTGGATTTACACTGCCTGCCTGTGCATTCAATTCACGCGAAAATGAAAGATGGAACGCGTAAAGACGAGAAAATGGGTTGAGTATGAAGAAATTTCAACGATTTTCCGGTCAAAGCCCTGAGGGACCAAGAGAAAAAAAAAACTATACGAAAATTGGACGGGTGATGTAAACGAATAATATACCCGCAGAAAAGGCAGGTTCCAGCTTTCAAATCACGAGATTTTATTCACCCCTTCCTTACGTCTTATACGGAAATTGTATATTGTTACCGTTCCATATTCTGAACCAAGGCATGAGCGCAAATGTATTCAAGCTTTTAGAGAATCTCACGAAATATCTGACCCCGATTGAAGTTTCGGAAACAGCTATACTCCTGAGCTAAGGAAGAACACCGTATGAGCTTTTTAGATGCTGTTAAATTTCATTCAACAAAAACCAATTTTTTAGGGAAGTTTATGTATATTTCACTTCCAATTTTTCAGGGGATTACATTTGTGTTTTAATCTAAAGCATCTGAAAATTCCAAGGGTAATATTCGTAATCTCCCTCACAAATAAATGTTTTAGCGGGAGGAATTTGACATTCTACAGTTAATACGTCGTTTTTCTTCAACAAAGCAGATTAGGCTATTTTTTTATTGCGACCTCAGTATTCGACTAGGTGGGTTTTCAAAAGTCAACGCTCAAAGTCGCCCAATGATGACTGATGACCAAAAAACTTGAGCAATCGGTTTTACAATCCTACTTTTTGCAAAAACTCGCCAAGCAAATCGCTTATCCCGACACTCATAGGTTATCACAAGGCGAATTTTACTTGCAACTATTTCTCAACAATAAGTTACTAATCAACTATCATTATTAGACAAAAAATTACATTTTGCCTCACTCGATTTCATTGCTCAGATTGTTAGTGCAGGGTCTCACTGAGAATCAAAAGGTCGGTCTTATGAACCGAATGTTCAGGGTTTCATATCATCCAAACTAATCGGTTTGTCAAACCAAACTTCGGGTTCGTTTAACTGAATGTTCGATTTTAATTTTTTTTTTTTTTTGAACGTTCGATTTATGAGACCGTAGTTTGTAAGTTAGCTCCGTTTACCGTCGAAATCCGGTTTGATTAACCAAAAGTTTGGTTTGAGAAACTGGAAGTTCATTTTGACAAACCGAATGTTTGAGATGTTATGGAACTCTGAACGTTCGGCAAATGTGACCGAACTTTTTTGCGGAAAATAAAATATCTCGTTTCTAGGAACAGACCCATTTTATGCGAGTATAAAATTAGTTTTTTCACTTTTTTCCTCGTTCTATTTTCCCCACCGAAAGGCCGGACACGCTTAGGGTGAGGTATAAATAAACGCATTTTCATAAACTCAAAAGATGGTGAGGCGTAAAAAGGCACAGCTTAAGAGGATTTTCTAGAGAGCGTGAGTTCGACGCCTTCTACGGAGGGCACGATCGCGAGTGCGATCGGATATAACGGAGAGAGTGTTGGGCTCGTGTGACTCACGCTTCAAAACGCGACACTTCGCAAAACCTGATTTTTAGTCGCCATTTACAATTTGCAAAGCAATTCAATCCTTCACAGAGTGTACTAGTTCAATTTTTGTCCGTTTGTTTGATTTTTGCATGCCATCAGAGTAAAAATCAGTGAAATTTTTTGTCAGAAATGCTCATGAATTTCCCGATGCCTTAACGGAGAGAGTGTTGAGCTTGTGAGTCACACGACTCAAAACGCGACACTTCGCAAAACCTGATTTTTAGTCGTCATTTACAATTTGCAAAGCAATTCAATCCTTCACAGAATGTACTAGTTCAATTTTTGTCCATTTTTTTTATTTTTTGCATGGCATCAGAGTAAAAATCAGTGAAATTTTTTGTCAGAGATGCTCAAGAATTTCCCGATGCCTTTTCCGGTGGGAAATTTGGCAACGTTGAAATTGAAGTACATTCCTCCATGGGGAAAATGACGATTTCCTGACACCAATACACCGTATCAGAACACGATCGGGTGTAACGTCCTAAAAAAACAAAGGAGGAAAATCGGCAACTATCAAATGTTCATACGGCCCTCTTACACAGCACAGCGAAAATTGCAATGCAACTTTCCTCCTTCTTTAAGCCCAATAAAAGAACTGAGTCGCTCCCAACTTATTTTCCGCGATCCTAAAGAGCACTTTCCATCGGAAACTCAAAATCCGATTATTCGGCTCGACTCGAAAAAAACTCCTCACACTGGGAATGTTGCCATAATACTGCCGTGCTGAGGAAGAGCGCCGTATGAACATTCGAGAGTTGTCGAATTCCCCTTGATAAAACGTGTATTTTAGACGCAATTTAAACGCATCTAAGCATCCTCAACATTTTAAGATATTTTATATATAAGTGTGAGAAAAACTGTCTGAAATTTTGGGGGAAAATATTTACAATTTTTTCCAGTAAATTTGAGTTTTATCAAAGGAAATTCGGCAACGTCTAAAGGATCATACGACGCTTCTCCTTACCACGGCAGAATACTACCGTGCTAAGGAAAAACGCCGTATGCACCTTCAAGCGTTGCCAAATTACCGTTGGCAAATCACGAATTTCTGGGTAAATTTGTACATATTTTTCTTCCCATTTTTCAGACAATTTTGTTCGTAATTTTACCTAAAGTTCCTGAGAATGTATCGGCAAAACATTCATAACTTTGCTCGAAAATACACATTTTATCGAAGGAAATTCGGCAACTCTCGAATGTTCATACGGCGTTTTTCCTTAGCACGGCAGAATAGACCAACGTATTTCATTCTCTTGACGGCCACACATACACATACTAGCGTTTGAACTCAGTGTTTTTCTGCGAGTGTAATGAGATTTTCACTTTCGTCCGTGCTCTATTTTCCCTGGGCGAAACGAGAGTTTCATAAACTCGGGCGTAAAAAGGCAGGGCCTAAGAGGATTTTCTGGGTAGCGGGAGTTGGACGCCTACGGAGGGCGCGATCACCTGACGCCATCCTCGTCGAAGTTGGGTCGGATATAACGGAGGCTGTGAACTCGTGAGTCACGGGCGCGAGACTTCGCAGAACCGCCGGAATGAATTTCCATAACGAGGCCCGGCTCAAAACGCCGCACAACGGAACAAGTCATGGGATGAGCTCGGAATCGGGCATACTTTGAAAACTTTGAAAGCTCATATCATCGTAAACCAACCTACCATCATCGTGTTACCTGTTGGAAATTTCAGCTGCACCGGAAAAAAAAAACATTGGATCTAGAGTCCAGACTCTTGAAAACATTGACAAGAAAAAATACTCTTGATTCAATCAGATTTTTGCTTGAATCAAAAGGAAATCCGCTCAAATTAAGAGGCCTGGTTCTTGATTTAAGCAAAAATCCGATTGAATCAAGAGTATTTTTTCTTGTTGATGTTTTTAAGAGTCTGGACTCTAGATCCAATGTGTTTTTTTTTCCGGTGTGGAAAAAGAAGAATAGTTTTTTATTATACTAGAAAGTGGCTCAAAAATCACGATGAGCGCATCGGGTAAGTCTGCAATACACCCCTAACTTCACGATCTACGTGAAAAATATGCGTTTTTTGCGTAAGATTGTTGAATGCTAAGATTGCGTAAATTTGCGTACGAAACTTGTGGGGGGGGGGGGGGGGTGAATTGTCATCATTTCTAGGCATTTCCAAAAATTTGTGTCCGTCTGTCCAGCGTACCTTATTTCTGTGCACAGCCATATCTCAATATCTATTTGTTCCATTTCATTCACAATTGGCATAGAAGACCGTATCTACGGTGCTCTTAGCACTTTACGTAATTTTGGGGTGCGCCAAAATTGGGGGGGGGGGGCAAGGGAAAAACATAATTTTTATCAAATTTTCATGTACGTCAACGGAATGCTGAAAAAAATGCATATTGTGAAGTTTGAAGTGTATTTCTGACGTCACTAATGCGCTCATCATGATCTATGAGCCATTTTCTGTAAGAGATGACTACCCTCTTATTGCTCTAACTGATGTAATCAAAACGCCCATTCAAAAACGTAGAAATGTAAAAGTGGTTCCATTGGTTTTCTCGTTGAATTTCCTTTCAAAATTACCCCCTAAATCTAAGAAAGGGAAGTAGTTAACATCTAAATTCGACATTTTGTTCGAAAAAGTCCTGTCCAATCTTTTCTATCGACTCGTATAACTGTGCGTCGAAGCGGCGAAAGGATCAGAAGTCGCCCAAGTTTGTCAAACTTTGCATAGGTGTCGGGATTTACGATGACGGACGCGGATCCCGCTCTGAACTTTCGGAAGGTCACGGTTCTGGTCAACGGCCGGTGCATCGCATCGATCCTATCGCATCGATTCGATATATTTCCGTACTTCAAACGGGTGTCAGCGTTCGAGAGTGTGTCGATATATCGAGCAGGTGTCGAGACGCCGGGCGAATTTCGGCGTCGGGAACGTGGGTCGCGGCAAGTTCGAAATATCTTGGAGGATGAGGAGAGGCCACTTCTGACTTCGGGCTCGGCGCGGTTGCCACTTTTACAAATAGACGTATATTTAAAACAAATGGAGCTTTATCCATTCTAACAAGAGCCCTGAGGTCCATAAGAACACATGCATGATAGGGCTCATGTCACGATTGAGGGGCTTGGAGGACAAGGCGCTTAAGTGCAGTTTTTGCCACATATCGTCGCTTCACACACGAAGGAACGTAACTGCATTTCAATGTCGCCATATTTCCCATCGCAAATAATTGCATTATCATCAGGAGAATTTTGGACATTTCTAACTAAAAATTTCATTGATTTTACTTCCGACCTCATCCTAAAAACAGACAAATTTTGGACAAAAATTGCACTGATATATACGTGTGAAAAAATTAAATTCTTTGAGTCAATTTTGCAACCTTGGAATGGAGTTACGTTCCTTCGTTCGGGAAACGACGATAAAATTCGAGAAATACGTGTTTGAAGTTCCGGTATGACATGGATCCTAATGACGTGAAGAAAGTTCAAACTGATATTTTGATGCTTAAAAATTGGAATTCGGGAGCAAATTTTTCTCAGAATATGCATCAATACTATTTTTACTTAAAATCATTGGCATCTCAATTTTTTCAAAAACTGTACTTGCGCGCTTTGTCTTCTAAGCCCCTTAATGGTGGATATACTTTTTTTTTTTTATTTAAATAAGTCCAAATGAATGGATAGCATTATCCAATCAGTTAAATTTCATCAGCCAGTGCCTTGTTTCCTCAGATGTTTCATTTTGTAAAAAGGAAGCCATACGAAATATTCAAACTTAAAATTTGGTGACTAAAAACTTGGCTCCATCCTGTTGAACTAAATGGCGGTTAAGAAAAAGAACAGGAAAAGGGAGATGATGAAGAAGGAGAGGATGAAGATAAAGCACAAAGAGAAATGCTCTGAGGCAAAGGGTCACTGAAAGACGACAAATTTCACAAACATCCCATGCACTATAATTACAATAAGATAAAATTGAGCGCGGGAAAAGAGGCTTAAGTGAAATTCACTGGAGCCAAAACAGGAATATTGTGACTTTCATATTACACGGATAAGAAATATTGATTCATACAGCACGCTCATTCAGTTACTTAAAGTGGCGCGCTGCGCGCATAGCTGAGAGGGAACAACGCAAGCCAAAACGCCTTCAATTTTGCGATAGGCAACACGGGCATCCATGGAGCTCGAATAGTTGCATTCGTGGGTTGTCATCCATACGATGTTGAGTTCACCGGCTGAGATTTGCACTGAAAAGGATTGCTCTCTACCGTTCGTAAATATAACGTAATAGTCTTTATTTTCCTGTTTCTAATTTGAATCTTTAGGAAAAACTGAAATTAGACCAAATTCAGCAAATATAAACCGACTCCATATGCGAGTAAAACTGAAATGAAGATTCGGGTAAGAGATTGACGAGAATCTGATAAAAAGTCTTGAGTTTTCTCCTTCTCCACGCCCATTTTGCGGATTGGATTAGATCTATTTTTCCAAATATTAAGTTCTCTTTTTTATTCCTAAGTTTTTAACGAGTGGATGCCTAGTTGAGCTCATAACTCTCAGCTTGATTTTTTTCAAAATGTACATATATATTGGTTTTATTTTGGTGAATTCAATTCAATAATTCCAGTGAGAGAGAAAAACAATCGTAGCACGATCATATAGAAATAATAAGAGTTTCAATAGACACAATGCACTGATTCTTTTCTTTGAAAGGTAAATGATATGCATTTTATAATGCACTTCCGTCCTTTTTAACAGTATCGTTTACAGCGAATATAGATGAATATTCGCTACACACAATGTACTTTTTCCAAGTCTAGGAGATAATTTACTGAATTTTACTAAAACGTTGTTCCTTCCATCAAACTTTTGCCTTTTTCATTTCGAAAGTTGTAAACTGAAAAAAAAGTTCTGTTCACAGAGCTCTTACACTTTCTTTGTTACAGCTACACAAGTTTTCGTTATGAGGACAGAGTACTCTGTGCTCATTGCTCACGACCAAAGCTCTGTTCTTAAAACAGAAAAGTTCTATAAGTATAACAAATAAAGTGAAGGAGCCCTGCAAACAGAAGGTTCTGTCATCAGCACCGACAATTTTTTTGCTTGCACTGTTCTTTAATGGTGTATTAGCCTCCTTAGCAGAAGTTTAAGGTTAAAATTCAATGCTGGTGTTTATGTGAGGGAACGAATGCCTCCAAATACATTTATAAGCGACTAAAAAATAAAGTGGCACTTAAGATAATTCACTTCGGGCAGGGCGCGTAACTTGAAGCCGAAAAATGCGACATATGTGTGTTTTAGCACGGACAGATGTCGAATCAGAACGTAAGCCTTAAAAATGCACTGCCGACTTTTTCCTTGATCCAGAGACCAAAAGAATGCCCCACGTGAGACATGAGGTGTGATTTATGCCGAGCAAGAGTTATAAGGAAAGTTGATGTCCACCGGTCAAAAAGTGAATGATAATGAATATCAGTATAAGTTATTCTAAGTGAACATTGTTGTCAATTTTCAATCAGTAGGTAAGAGTCTAGGCATCATAAGTAATAGGGGTAAATAAGTGATTTCTTCACATGAATTGAAACAGCGATGCATTTAAAATTTAAAACAGAATGCATATTAATGACAAGAATCACAAGTTTAAATTCTCAAAGATTTAAACGTCACAATTTGCACCAGAAGATTTTCGTACGTTCAAATGCTTTTGAGGTTTCCATGCTAAGACGAATCGTCATTTCTCGAACAGAAGACCGTAATTACATTTCAACGTTGCAAAATGCCCAGTAGCAGATTGCATCTTACTGGGAAAAAAAACTATTATGCATTATTGGTCGGAAATTTTGCAGATTTTTGCTCTGATTACCTTCATACGATAACACAATTTTTGACGGAAATTGCAGAGGGCTTTCCTTAAAAAAAAAAAAAAAAAAAAAAAAAAAAAAATCAACAGTTTTAATCATTTTTGCAAGCTCCAAAAGAAGTTACATATAGAAATTAGGTTATTTCGTATGGGACGCACCACGCGAATACTGCCGTGCTAAGGGAGAACGCCGTATGAACATCCGAGAGTTGCCACATTTCCTACGATAAGATGTTTATTATTGAGGAAAGTTCTGAATATTTTCCCGTGAAATTTTTAGGAACTTCAGGTGAAATATAGTGCGAAATTATCTGAAAAATCAAAAGAAAGATATTCATAAATTTACCACGAGATTCTTGTTTTCTCAAAGAAAAGACAATTTGACAACGCCTGAATGTTCATACGACGTTTTTCCTTAGCATGATAGAATAGTAGAGGCTAAAAACGTCGAGAGGAGAATATTTAAAAAAAGGAGATATGCAATGTGTAACTTCAGAGAGCCATTAAAAACATCGACGGAGGTAAGTTCACTCCGACGATGCTATTTTTGATTGCTTTCTCAAATCGTTCCTTCCGAGAAAAAAGCTGTTGAATGGAGTAATGGAAATGTTATGAATGTATTTTCAGTCGATACTGCATTTTCATTTGCGGAGTCTCTGCTTTCGCCGCACAGTAAAGCGAGTTACAGGAAGGGGCCGTACATGAGTTAGAAAATGAAAGAAAACATTTTATTTTCGTCTTTACGAAGCGTAGGCGTTTGAACGTGGCTCTGTTGGTTCCCTCCTAGCGTTCCTATCGAGAAACACTTCATAAAATTTAAAATAGAAAAAATAAACAATTAAATTTGGAGTTTTCGTCGAACAGTTTACGCCCGACCTCTGTGCGTCGTTGCTCGCTTGGATTCGTCGACATGCACACGACTCTCCGGATTCGTCTTTCAAATGAGAGCACTAAGAAAAAAAACCATATATGAATATTTTTATGTTGCCAAATTGTTTCCGAAAAAAAATTTTTGAATCAGTGAGTTCGAAAACACACCAATTCGGAAGAAAAAATTGTTCAGGAAACAGCTAAAACTGCGCAGCGGGCGAAGAAGTTAGTTTAAGTAAAACCTTTTTGGTGCCAAAGGACAAGTACTTAGAGACTTTGTAAAGCACCAAGTTGAAATCGATACACCATGTTTGATGACAGAGAATTAAGCGTTTAAAAATTTCCGAGTTGGTGTGTTTTCGTTCTCACCGACTTTCAAATACTGATTTTTCATAGTCTGCCCTGAAAAATTTATATTTCTCGACCTGGATAACGCTTGAATATTTATATAACTTGTTGATACAAGGTATACTGAACCGAAAAAAGAAAACCCGCGCAAATTCGGATGGTCACCCGTTTCCCTTGAAATGGCCAAAAATTGATATTTCCAAATAAATACTTGGATTTTTCCCTTTTCCCGTAGCTGTTTCCGAGCAATTCCGAAATTTCCTTTTACGAGCAGATATGCGTCTATCCATAAGTGTTACTAAACCCTAAAAAAGTGAAAATCGAAAAAAACCAGAGTTGGTGTGTTTTCGAACTCACTGATTCATTTGTCTTTGAGGGAAGTTGGAGATATTCCCCCTTTACTTTTCAGATATTTTTAATTAACTTACAAGTAAAACTATGTGAAAATGTTCACATGGGTCTCCTTGACGCTCTATTTCTTAAAAAATGAATTTTACAACGTCTAGAGGCTCATACGGCGTTCTTGCCTTAGCGCAATAGATAAGGGGATTCTAAAATTCGCATCCTGAGGCTACAAAATCGCGGGGAGCATTTCTGGCTCTTTAGTCATTTCGTCGCTCCTCTCACGAAAGAGCCTATCTACATTTCCACATGAGCCCCGAACAGCATAAATTTATACGCAGCTCAGGGCTCACATGCAAACTGAGGTACGCCCTTACGTCAAAGTAGCGACGATTTGCCTACCTCAACGTCTGTGTACACGACGCGAGACTTTGAAGCTCAGCCACCGTCTTCATGGTTGCCATATTAAGCGACAAATGTGGGTATTCTACATTGGTTTGAAAGGGGCGAAGTGCTGATTTTTTTAGCAGTGTGTGGCAACAATGACCGGCTTCATCCTTATAAACGAGTTTATTTCTTCATTTTTTCTTTATTTTTCCATAACGACGAAGAGACGTGCATTTGCAAGATGTCGTATTTATTTGCTGAAGCCGAGAAAAGCAATTTCGGAATGACAGGAAATGAAATGATCAAATCAGGATCTCGGAAACAGCCGGTTTTCATCGGAGAATGGTGTATTAAAAAACGTCTGCAGCGCTCCCTTCGAATTTGGATACTTTTCGTCCCGAGGAGAGCTTATCTCAACACTCGAGACTTGTCATTTTCTCCGCTTAATTTAGATCCTCTTCCTTTAGGAGCAGAATGACACTTGAAAGATGTTTTTGAATATCTCTAAAGACAATAAAACGACTGAGAGACGTTTCTCTAAAACGAAAAAAAACTAGAACATCTCAAAAATGCTTTAAAACGTTTGAAGAGATAAGTTATGATGGCATCAATGCTTAATTCGTTGCTTGAGAGTCATTTTTTAATCATTTTAAGAACGTTTTTCAAATTTGAGAGGTCATGAAAAGACATTCAAATTTTAAGGTCAATTTTTTCAAGTTGTAAACCATTTGACAACAGAGGTCCTTCCTCAAATGTGGTTGAACTTTTTTTTGTTCAAATAAGACACATATCTATAACTCAATCATATTGTTATTCGATTACATCCGATTTTTTGCCCCTTTGAAAGGGATTCTTTCATGTTTGCCTAAGAGCAGGACATACCGCATTTAGGTAATAGGTTACCAGAAGATCCGGTCGCCTTTGGCTTTGGCTCTCCCCGGAAAACATACCATATGCAAAGCATCTCCTTTCTCCTTCCTTGGAAATTCAGTTTCTTCGGCAATGGCATCATACCGTGTCGCGTTCTTCGAAATTATATCAAGTTCACACATAACCAGGAGCAGGTGTCCTTTTGCTTAAAATGTGCTTCTCTCAGATCTGGTATCATTGTAGGTCGGATAAGATAAAATTCTAGGTATATGTATGTTTGGATTTTGGTCAAGCTTATCCGATTTATATACTGCCGTTCAAAGTAAAGACACCAAATCGAAAATAGCGACCATTGCAAATCGATGAGGCAAATATCTCAAGATTGGCGTAGACATAATATCAGTATATTTCGATGCATTTTCAACTGCTATCGACTGTAAATTATGAAAAAAATAGAACGAAACGAATTCGTAGGACAAGCTCTTTGGAAACGCCAAAAGTTGGCTCCAGTCAATGATGGCATCATCTCAAAGCATTACAACCCCTCCTGTATCTAATACGATTCGTTATACACTTCCAGGAAGGTGAAAATCAACATGAACTACCGTTTTATGTCATAGTTAAGTCTGCGGCTCATGCGAGTACATATCGCTAGCGCATCAGCAATTTTTCCGAAGTTAAGAACCAGCGAATGGAGATAAGGAGGAGTCTGGGTTGCATTGTTCGAGATAATATGTCTCTCGAACGGTAGTAATGGGGGAAATTGCGGTGAATTCTCCATTCAAAAGCTCGTTAAACGTCGTTCCTTTTATCGCAATGATGCAATTGGTTTCACCGACGTGAATAAAGAATACACCACCAGTTTCCTGCTCAGCAAACATAGAGCTACTTTGCTTAGTGGCTGTACGTAGTTTTTTTTTTTTTTTTTTTTTTTTTTTTTTTTTTTTTTTTCCCACTTAGGTATCCGCAAATCGAGTTTTAAGAATGGTATTATAAGAATAAACAGCTCAAATCACCGCTATTATTAAGACACTGAACCATCTCTGGTATACACAGTGGCGTCGCATGGGCTGAAATTTTTAGTCGGGGGTGGTATCAGTGCGGCGTGGCGTGCTTCGCGATGTATCGATTGTCACGCCAATTAAACCCATGGTGAAGAATCGATTATTAAGGTGTTCGCTGCAAACACCCTGTTTAACGACCCTTTTCCATAGGTTTAAATGGTCGATCAATCGATATATCGTAAAGCACGCCACGCCACTGGGTGGTATGCTGCCGTGCCAAGGAAGAACACCATATGAACATTCGGGAGTTGCCAAATTTCCCTTGATAAAACCTGTACTTTTGGCAAAATGTATGTATATTTGTCACGAAATTTTCAGATATTTTAGATTAAATTGTGTCCAAAATTATCTGAAAAGAGACAATAATATCCACAATTTTCCCAGTAATTTCGGGTTTTATCGGAAGAAAGGCTCATTCGGCGTTCTTCCTTAGCACGGCGGCATGGGGTTCCTCTGTTCAATTGGGACCTGTAGGTTCACCGTTGTAAAATTTTTGATTTTCAAAAATTCATATTATACAATGTTTAGAATTTCATGGTAAAATATCATATTTTTCTCATTATTTATTTGGGGTTTCAAAGGAAAAAAATAGTTGTAATCCTTGAAAAAGCCTCTGACAAAAGAGGAGAATTACAAGGAGCGGTAGCAACCCCGTCAATTTCTTCCTCCGAAAGAAAAGCCGTGGCTGAATCTTACACAAAACCGTTCAACTTCAGCAACTTCAGCGCCTTTGGCGTATGAAATTTTCGCGAAAACTTAACGAAACTCAAAAAGATTAGCACTCCGGATCGCGGAATGTTTTTCCTCGCATACAGGCAAACTTTAGGGATGATTGCAAAATTTAATTAAAAATTGCTAATTAATTGGGATTTCTCTTGTAGTCGCAAAAGATATTCTGTGTTGGCAGAGGTAACACTTCCCGCAAAGAGCATTTGAACACTTCGTGAGGAGCACTCTGGGGAATTTTTATATCGACAGTAAAACTGCAAAAATGTGTTATGTATTTCGGTCGTAATGTTTGAAAATCTCCACACCTATTTTACTCTCCAAAAGGAGACCAAGACAACAACATAGCTTGAACTGCTCCCAGAATATTCTTCATAAAGAGAAGAAATATTAACTTAGTTTTTAAAAAAATGGCATTTAGTAGTTTCCCATGTAGAAAATAAAGCATGAGAAAAAATCTGGTACGCCGTAAGCCGAGATTACTGCATTTCACCATCGATATGTCTCCCTGTTAAGACGTACATTGAAGGTATCATTAAATTGTAACGAGGACACCTTTCCACGCGAGAATTTCCGAGGAAATTCAATACTCCGACCAACCAGGACGGAAACAACATCAAAGGCGGACGTCGAAAGTGTAAATGAGCGCATAGAAGGGGGGGGGAGGGTTTTTTTTCTTAATTCACAACTAAAATTGTTGCGTTAGCTAATGGCGCGAGACAACCGCGACGTATTCCACAAACTGGACCGCATTATTTTTGCATTGAGGAACTACTATTTCTGGCTCGTCATAGAAACAACACACGTACTGTCAGGTTTCTTTTGCAGATAGGTGTTTCTATTAATGAGCCAGAGATGACAGCTCCTGCTTGTTGCAAAATGTAATCCAACTAAACTGAACTACGACTTGCAAACATGCGACGCATGATTGAAAATCGCAAACGAATTCATCCTGTTAATTAGCTTTTTGCGGATCGGGTCATGCAGAAGATGCGCGAAGGAAAGTTTCAAAACCACGATTTCACGACTAGTAGAAAATTCAAAGAAGATAAAAGTTACGTCGATAAAGATTTATCACCCGTGAATGTCGTTATTTTTATTCGACTCGAACAGGCATCGGGATTGAATTCGGAAAATTGTGGCCTCCGTTGCACCTCATTGCACCGAGAGAAATAAAACTTTGCTGAATTCAATCTCCAATCTCTTTTCGGTAATATTTGGAATCATTATAGATTTTGTTTTGGACTTTTTTATTAAGAAGAGAAAAATAAAAGTTGCTTCCGTTGCTTGTGGTGACTTTCGGATCCCAGGGTGACAATTTTTATTGGATTCCAAAATTTTCTGACCTACCCAGGTTTTTCTACATAACATTCCTTGACTTTTTAACGTTTTACTTTGCATAATTTTTAATCAAAATTCTTTTTACAAACTTAGTAAAGACACAATGACTCTTGAAATTGAAAAAATACAATGTTCTTCAAATTATTCGCATTCAAAAAGCAGAACTTCATTCGGAGGTTTCTACTTCCTGCGGGAAAAATGCCACTCTTAAAGAATTGCGATCCGTAAATTCTGTACAAAAAAAAAAAACACAAAAGAAGAAAAAATTTGAAAGCACCGCGGTGAAAGTCCCTAAATTTTCAGGGTTGGGCGGAATTTCTGACTTTTTCAGGTTTTCTCTGACTTTTCATTGCACCTAGCTATCCTTTTCCTACAAATTCTGACTCTTGGATACTCTAATTTTATCTTCAATCCATACCTCGTCTTTATACGATGATGCAATTTGCACTGGAAAAAAAAAACACATTAGATCTAGAGTCCGGACTCTTAAATACATTACATCGACAAGAGAAAATACTCTTGATTCAATCGGATTTTTGCTTACATCAAGAACCAAAGCCTCTTAATTTGAGCGGATTTCCTTTTGATTTAAGCTTAAATCTGATCGAATCAAGAGTATTTTTTCTTGTCAATATTTTCAAGAGTCTGGACTCTAGATTCAATGTGTTTTTTTCCAGTATGTATTTAAAATACTCGCATGCAAAAAGCAGAACTTTACTTGTCTATTTTCGTCTCCTGAGGAAAAAATTCCACTCCAAAGGAACAGCAATCCGTGCATTCTGTACAAAGCTCAAACGTAATAACGTAAAAAGATCTGACAGACAAGCAAGCTGTCTAACATTTCTCAAGCTTAACCGGAAAAGATGACAGCTGATGAAAATATACAGGAGAGAGCTCAAGGATTCTCCGCGAGTTGAAGTCGTCGTGAAACCCAATTTCAATGCTGTAATTTTTCTCACAATTCTTACTTTTAGTCGGAAACCATCCGGCATTTAGTATCGGAACTTTCATCAATTTTGTCATAAGTTGCAGCCAAAAATCAGCAAAATTTTGGATAAGAATGGAAGGGTTATGTACCTCCAAAAAAATATACATATATTTTTTAAGTATTCTAAACAATCTTGGGCATGTGTTGTGCTCTCTCGTCCAGGAAATGATGAGGCATTGCATTCACTTTTTGCAACACCTAAGTTTACTCCGTCGATACGAGGGCAGTATGATTCCGCGGTTGGGCCGTTGCAAAATATTTTTGAGATTCATCTTCGAAAAGTACGCAAAAACAAATATGCTTGCAAATCCTCATTTTGTTTCATCTCGAATTTCAACCAGGACAAAGCTATTAGAAATCCAACCCCGTTTCTCGAAAACGCATTTCTCACAAAAATTTACTTCAGACACATCTATTTTCAAGAGAGTTCCTGAATCTTGCAACAACCCTGTTTTTCTATAGACTGCAGACGAAGTTTAGCAAACTCTTGGACACAACACGCACGATCATTATCGTGTATAAAAAAGAATCATTTAAACAGATTCAATCTTAGAATGCGATACGTTCTTTCTCATCTGAAAAACGACGAAGTAATGCACTCTTTTTCTGCAACACCTAACTTCGCTCGGTCGGTATTAAAGAAGGGCAGTATGATTACGAGGTTTATACTTGTCTCGACACCGTTTCCTAACGTATGCTAATTAACTCGTCCTGCCAAAACAAGAGGAGAGTTATTGACATTGGTCGTTGATGTGAAGCACTGAGGCCATATCATATCTGCCTTCGATCTTGGAGAATGCTCACATCACCGACTGCTTCACGCTTAATCGGTTCGTGGATCTGAAAATCGTTCACTGAATCGGTTTTTTAACACGCCGGCCGCACGTAAATCTGGCAGCTGCTGTTATTTCCCTTTATAACCCAGCCATCTCTTCGTGAATGACAAGTACAAATAAAATTATGAAGAAATTAAATTTAAATTTAACTAGCGGTGTGGGTTGACTTATACCTATAAATTTACACTTTAATCCTTTCCTAATGGCATTCTGTTTTATTGAAACTTTTAGATAGTTTCAAAATTGCATGTTGATGTCAAATCCCTCGTCAGGGACACTTACGATCACGTTTCCCAGTTTTTTTCTACTTTAAAAATAGGTGATACAATTCTTTTACCACAAGCTTTGTAAAATGAAGCCCACGTTGGTCCTTATATTAAGTCAAATCCCAAACTGTATTCCAAAGACTGTAATATTTTAAGATCCGCCCGCCATTTTTTGAGTTACTAGATGGTCTCGTCTAGTGTGATACAATACATTTAAACATTTTGAAAAAAAATAAATAAATAAATAACCGTGAAAGATGTAACAGCGAAAAAGATTGAAATTTTAGCCCAAAAAGATTTAGATATGATGTATTAAAATCGTTCTCATACTCGCCGGATACAGCAGTACAGATGGATTTTCATTTCAACACCCATTTTCTGTCAATTTTCCACCTTTATTTTTTCGTGCACTTTAGGTACCTTTAGATACTTTCGTGCTGAAGAGGACGCCTTATGAACATTCTAAGTATTCAAACATTGCTAAATTTCCCTCGATGAAATATTTTTGATGAAAGCTAGAAACACTATTCCTTGAAATTTTTAGTTACTCCAGCTTAAATTGCGAAGAGTGCTCTGTTCTGTGCACGGTTTGAAGAAAAATATTCAAAATTCTCCCAGAAGCTTTACTGCCATGCTAAGGAAGAACGCCGTATGAACATTTGAGAGTTGCCATTTCCTCCGGTAAAATTTTTGTTTTTGAGAAAAGTTATCAATACTTTCCCTTTAAATTTTCAGACACTTTAGATCAAATTACAAACAAAATTATCTGAGAAATTGGCAGGAAAATATTCAAAAATTTTCCTGGAAATTAGTGATTTTTCGAAGGAAATCTGGCAACGCCTGAAGGCTCATACGGCGGTTTTCCTTAGCACGGCAGTATAGGCTTCATTCAAAGAAATTGGGAGGTTTCCGTAGGTTCATACGGCGTTTTTTGGCTCATCATGACATGTTACTGACCACTCTCCTCCTACGTTTTCTCTATGTATGGGGCAGAGCGAGGCGCAAAGCGGCATCCGTACAAACTCTTTAAACTCGAATTTTCCCGCAGCTGCGACCACACCGTTTTCCCGAGAGAGGGATGAATTGTCTATCGGGTAGCCATTTCGGAGAGAGGAGGTCATACAACCACCTACATATAGACCCCTGAATGAGAGGTTGCAAACTTTCTCCGTTTATCACTTTTTATCGTATCATCATTCCTCTCAGATGGTTGACCGTGAAGTAAGTGTATTAAAGAGAAAACATACGTTGAGCCACATTGGTCATACGGGATTGAGCGTTTTTGCAGGCAAAGACCCCCTACACAGATTAGTCCAGATCGCTAACATCCAATCTAGCCAATGCTTCAGAAGCGTGAGTAATTTTGCTACAGGTTAGGCAACTTTAGAAAATTGATGGCACTACCAGTAGTGAAAGAACTTGACCGGATCGAGAGAAATTTCCTATTGAATCTGATTATAAAGCTTGAAAAAAGTATAAATAGTAATGTGTAATAATGGTTTTTGATCAAATAAGATTTTATCAAGTACTGTTATGCTAAGTATTCTGTTTCAATATTCTTACAACAGTTGGTAGCAATTAACTGCTCTCATGGGGGCCTGGCGGGAATTCAAAACTAGGAACCAAAAGTCTCATTTTGGCAGGATTTTGCTTTAATTTTCGGTTTCTAAGGCTTTAAACTTCAAAAATATGATATATTATAATCTGCAAATTTTTTCAATAATGTTATCTACTCAGTATACTGATGAACTCTGATTTGTTTATTTCCACCGATAAAGCACAAAAACATAGCCCGATTATACGAATAAAGAAGGAGAATTAATTAAAATACGGGTAAACAAGGCTAAAAATTATTGAAACACTTAAAGGCAGGACGTTTCGAGCTGCTACCAGCTCATTTTCAGCTGCAAAAACACATAAAAACAAGTAAAAAATTGAGTGGCGACCTGACCCCAGCCGTTATTATGAGTGGTTACGTGATAACGGCTGAGGTCAGGTCGCCACTCAATTTTTTACTTGTTTTTATGTGTTTTTGCAGCTGAAAATGAGCTGGAAGCAGCTCGAAACGTCTTACCTTTTAGTGTTTCAATAATTTTTAGCCTTGTTTACTCGTATTTTAATTAATTCTCCTTCTTTATTTATTTCCACCTTAATTATTTAATCTGGAAATATTGAACCACATAAATTCTACTGAGAAACTAATTCTTGAATTCTTCGGAACGTTTCATCCCACAAAAATCTGAAAAAGAAGTATTCTCCCGCCGAAAATCTGCTGAAAATAGCCAAAATTTCAGTTTTGGTTCCTAGTTTTAAATGCCCATGGATTTTCCCGCCAATGGCGCTCACAAAACTACTCACGCTCCTCCGCCGATGTTAGCGATCTGGACTAATCTGTGACCCCCTACGAATGAGCAGGCGATCACAGAGCGGGAGTAGCTGGTGGAGCGTGCATGAAGCTCGCTCGGACTCCATGATTATACTCTGTTGCTCTCTCCTCTCCTCTACTCTTTGCACATCACATAATGGCGCCAAGCACAAATTTCACTCTCGGAGAAAAATTAAACTGCTCAGCTCAGGGAATTGACCTTTTTGATCGGGATTAAATTTCTAAAAGAGTTCAAACCAAGTACTAACCAGGGTAATTCTCAAAATTCTTTGGCAAGACATTTTTCTGATATAATTTAAGGATTACCTAAGGAGGGAAAATCTTTAGCATATCTGGAGAAATCACAAGCTTGTGTGGGGGCCCCGCAGCGTTCTGAGGCATTGAAATCAAATTCTAAACGTACCTACTTACATTTTGAATTTTGATGGAAAATAAGGGGGGGAGGGGCTTCATTTATATCTGAGCCATGGGGATGCCAGATGATGAGGGATGAGTTTGAGGATTTTTGCGCTCAGCAGAGATGTTTTCAGGAGCATTGGGGGAACTAGTTAGGAGGAGGGGGGGAGAAATATTACCCTCTCCTGACTTCAAGAAATATGAGGGCTTTTGCTAAGTTAGCTGTGTTGCTAGACTTTCATTGTGGAATTTGTAATTCTACCAAAAATATTTCCATGTGAAGATGAACCATCAAGCTAAAAATTTAACTCAGCATTCGCACAAATTTATAAATTTTTTTTTGTGGCACAATGGTACAACTTCTGGGAAACATCCTGTTAAAGGTAACGAGGCACTTAGCATATTTCTTGAAAAATTTGCTAAAAAAATATCTTTGCACATTTCTGCTTTTGATAACTTATACCTACAAAAGTACATAACGATCCAAAAAGTGGTGAATTTTACCAGTCAGGCATCAAGGGGTGAAATATGGGAGCATAAATATAGCATTAGGTACCTAAGATGACATTTGAATCAGTGAGTTCGAAAATACACCAACTCGGAAAAAAAAATTTCAGGAAACACCTAAAACTTCGCAGCGGGCGAAGAAGTTAGTTTAAGAAAAACTTTTTTGGTGCCAAAGGACGCAAGAAGTACTCTAGAGACTTTAACGCACCAAGTTTCAGATACTGATTTTTCATAGTCTGCCCTGAAAAATTTATATTTTTTGACCTGAATAACGCTTGAATATTTATATAACTTGTTGGCACAAGGTATACTGAACCGAAAAAAAGAAAACCGCATCGGATAGTCACCCGTTTCCCTTGATCGGCCAAAAATTGGTATTTCCAATGAAATTCTTCGATTCTTCCCTTTTCCCGTCGCCGTTTCGAGCACTTCCGATTGCAATTTCGAAATATCCTTTTGCGTGCAGATGCTTCTACTTATCCAGAAGTGTAACTAAACCGTAAAAAAGTGAAAATCGAAAAAAAACCCGTGTTGGAGTGTTTCCGAACTCACTGATTCATTTTACATTATTGGAAACATGATTATTTGGATAGATAAGGTGGGGAGACGGCAGACGATAGGATGGGTTAGAGTAGGTATTGGTTAGAGAGTGCTCGAACTGCTCTGAGTTCCCGTCGCGCCACGCAGCCATCTTGCCTGCTCATTCCGAGGGGGTCTTTGCCTGCAAAAAGTAAACATCGTCATACGGGACTCAAAGATTTTCTGAATGCATACATATATGTATAAGTCGCTTTATAGCACTCCCTGGCGCTCTACGACACCTATACTGCCGTGCTAAGGAAGAACGCCGTATGAACATACGAGAGATGCTACATTTCCTTCGATAAAATTTTCATTTTCGAGGAAAGTTATGAATATTTTTTCTTGAAATTTTCAGGAACTCTAGGTAAAACTGTGAGAAAAAAATATCTGAAAAATTGGAAAGGAAATATTTATTCTAGGTGGCGGTAGCCACCCCGGCCCAATCCTAAAAAACTCCCTCTAAAAAATGACGACCCCAAAAAAAAAAAAAAAAAAAAAAAAAAAAAAAAAAAAAAAAAAAAAAAGACGGGTGGCTGCTGCCTAACTAGTTTTACACGAAACAACGCGACCGGGCTTTTCTGCACGGTTTGCGGTCCATTAAGCTCTCCTACTAATTAAGTCGGAGAGTAAACCCCAAAACCCCTATAATATTTGGGTAGAGTATGCTCAGCTCTACTCGTAATGCCCACCCTTTTTAAGTTTAGTTAAATATTAAAAAAGTTATTAAACTTTAACGACAAATTTTGGACCCCAAAACTTGACGATCGTTTTTGACGACATGGACCCCAAAAGCTGACACTGATGGAATTGTTGATGAGCAGAGAGCAGATACGGGGCCCGCGAAACGGTCGGCCGCGGGATTGACCATCGTGTTTAGTTCACTGACATTACAGCTATACCGTAGAAAAAAACCCCATACAAGTATAGATATTTCGAATCAGCGTCACATATACTAAAAATGATTTTTTGGAAATTTGATATTGTTGAGGTGTAATCGAGAACAATTAATAATTAGGTCGTTTATTGCTGCTCTGAAAGTCGGATATGTTGCCAGGGCTGTGGAGGTAAGGGTAGCATAAAACCCATCAAACTGGGGATAATTAGAATCTGTAAACTCCAAGGATCAAACCTTTGAAAAGTTTTCAGACTTACATGGGCGTCGAAAGGAGAATTAATCGAAAGAAGGAGCGGGTCCTTCAATTCTTCAAGCACATTTGAATTTGAAAATAACTTGTAGAACCGCGCGATGGATGGTGAGCGCCGACTCCAGAGGTTAAATTTCAGGTTATGCTACTGTTATTATGGCTTTAAATATTTAATTAATACGAAGAAGATAGATTAATTGAAATAATAAGATGAAGATAGATTAATTGATGCGTGTTTCCATTTTATCGTAGCCGAAGATAACTGGATCCATTTCTATATAATCCTTTTATGATTCCCACACCCTTACTATGAGCTGTTACCATGTGCTGTTACAGTAAGTACCTACTCAGATCGCAACCTGCTATTTCTTCCCAGCGGCCCGGATCTAGTGATCTTTACAAGTAATTGTTTATGAATAATTGATGATATTAGTGAGTCCTAGATACTATTTCTCGTTAATCAGATTCAACAACTATCCACCAGAAAATCATCCTTTCCCTCAATACGATGATGTCTGTCGGGGTCTCAATTTGTGGGGATGAAGTTGTGTTTCCACTTTCTCCTAAAATTTTGCTAGCAGCCGAACTCCTCTGGAGTTGATGTGTCTCTTCTCAGTGTATCATGCTATCGGTGCATAAAGCCTCAATGTTTTCATAGACTTGTAATGCTCTATATTGGAAACGCGGTTTACGCATTCACCAATCAGTCGTGCGTATGTGTCTACTCAAAGAAGCTACGCAGCGCTCCGCTAATGAAATCAACTCAATGTCACAACATCCAAGATACTTGACTTTAAACATTACCGTTGATTTGATTATTAGCAAGTCTCTTGGATTCTGTGTCAGAAGTTGATTGAATCGACTAATTTGCCTGTGTTGGGATAAAATTCTTCTAATAAAGACCTTTCATATTGACCTCTGCAGAAGGTATGTATTCTATACTACTTTAATTCATTGGTTTAATAAAATTGATCTGCTAACTAATGCAGGCTATCCTTTATGATAACCTCTCTACCCATTGGCTAAAATTTGCAGTACCTGGAGACGTAAACTTGCCGTCACTGCTTACTACATATAGGAGATAATACAGAGCAGCTGTTCGACATAGTACATCAGTGCCGCCTGACCTCTAGATTATCTGAGTCCTCGCCTGACAAATTTACCCACTATGAGAGTGCGACAGAAAATTAGCTGGTTCATTTAGCACGGAAAATGGATACAGGAATTAAATTCTCTGGCACACCCTGAAAGTGAGTTAAAACTCATTAGATGTGGACTTTGGATAGCCAGAACTGGCAGAATAATGAAAGCTATCGATTGAGACTGAGGCGACTAAAAATATTAGTTGTGATAAATATTTTTGGCTGCAACAGCATATCAACAGAGCATCTTCTTTGACGGAAAGTAGGCATTGAATGCCCAATTTGAGAAATCTCTCATAAATACCTGCTTACTTTACCTGTCACTGTATTGATGTGAGAGTTACCTTAATCGGATGGTTGCAGAATCTCCCTGGCAATTCCCAGCATAGATATGATGGTGCTCCACATATTAACTTACCGGCAGATTCATTCGTTCGATAGAATCGTATGAGAGGGATCACATAGCATAGGATATAAAATTAAGCCTTGAATATAGGTGATATTTATACTTTAACCTTTGGTTCTCGGTCTACGGTATGAAAGGGACGGACTAATACAGAAGAACCATACATGACAAGTGGCTCCTAAATTGTCATTTATTTGAGTCCTTAGCTGAAAAGTTCATGCCTGAAGGTGTGACAGAAAATGGACTGTTTTTTTCCATCCTTGAAAGTAAAACAAAGAATCAAAATTGTACTCTCCGTTTTACCCTGATAACGCGTTTAAACTCAATCGCAGCCGACTCTGCATGACCAGAATTGGCAGATACAGACTCATAAAAATTAAATGTTATTGAAAGGAAAACCCAAAATTAAAGTGGTATTCTCTGTTGTACCCTGATAACGCACTGAAACTCAATCGCTGTTGACTCTGTATGACCAGCATTGGCAGCTAAAGGCTCCTGAAAATGAAATGTTATCAAACTGTTTCATTACAGTTCAGAAGATTCATGCTATTGAGATCGAAATTTCAGTTGTGGTAACTGTAATTTTTGCTTGCAGAAGCATCAACTTTTACTGTTTATCTTTTCCAATGACGAGTGAACTGGTCACATTTCTTAAGATACAGAATGCCATAGCTTTAGAGACATCTCTCATAAAACTAAAAATATTGATAAATACTTACTTTGCTTACTGTCTTTATGAGACGGTATCACGCGTTTGCAATGTTATTACCGATGAGGAAATTGGAGCTTGGAGAAATTGCGATTCGAATGGTCAAAGGACCTGGCAGGCATAACTAGGTATAAGCAGCGTAAATGATAGAGGTCCTGCACTGAGCTGCAGAATTTAGCTTGCATTCTATCATTAGTTCCAAGAATCCAAAAAAAAAATGTTGAATAATGTAAGACATAAAAGGTATCCCTTAACACAGGTGATGCCTCTAATGTAAATCCTGGTTTTGTGCCTACTGTACACAGGAGATGGAACATTACATAGAAGTCCTATATTAAGAGCAGCTCTGAAGTTGTTGATCATCAGGGTTCTTGCCTGACACATTCACCCACTTTGAAGGTGTGACAGTAAATAGACTGGTTAATTTTATCATTGAAAATAAACCCATTATTAGTTAAACCGGCACTCTCCCTTTCACCCTGTTGCGCGTTTAAAGTCAATGTGTCTTGTGGACTCAAGTTGACCAGAATGGCCAAATGGAGAATCATAATGATGAAGCTATAAAAGGATTTCATTGCAGCAGGCCGATTATTGAAAGTTTGAAGCAGTCTGATAAGAGATCGAAATGCGATATATTGCACGGTTAAGATAGGGCTGTCTTGCCTTGTCGTACTGACATAGTTTCAATAATCAGCATGCAGTTGAGAAAATTTATGCCATCACAACTAAAGTTTAATGTATACCATCTCCATATGAACGGAAACATTTAACGCAAGTACCAAGATGATTTCATATGATGTCTGGATAGGAATGCACATAGTAACAAGTAAGTAGCAACTTTTCGTTTCAGGCACATTGTGCCCAAGCATTGTGCCCTCAGTAATCAGAGAATCATAAAAGAAAACTCACTCACAACGAAAAAGGTACCTAGAGAGAGAAGGAATCATGCAAAATCAAGAATGGTCACATTTGGAAGTATTATTCCTCGGGGCAGCATAAAATTGAAAATGTTTCGTGTGTACAATGAGAAAACCATTCAAGAAGTTATATTGTTATTAATTTCAGAAATAATATGACAATAGAAAAAGAGACAGGGGCCAGGAGAAATTGAAATTGCAATGCTATTATGCTCAAACCCGATTCAAAATTTCCAATCGAAACAATAACATTATCATAACCTCTCTATGCACTATCTATGGCTTAGACTGCGCATTAGGAAATTTCGGCGAGACTAGAGTCCCTTCAGGCGGGACGATAGGCAACTCAGCAACACCCAGCAAGTCCGAGACCGAGACAATGGAAATGCCTGTCATGCCAGTGCCGTTGCCTGATACGGGTACTTTTCGTTCGTATATCCGGATGTATCCACTAAGCGGAAGGCGCGTCTTCACCCTGATTTACCCCGCTAGCTGTCTTACCTACCGCGCGACCTAGATTGCATTATAAGTCAATGCGCTTTACTGTAGTTTTCTATCGTTCGTAGCCAATGAGAATTAGGCATTACGTCAAGTGACCCAACTTTGTCACGATTTCAATACTGACCTGCGGTTTTTTTTTCTGTGACGTACAGGGTGTGCCAAAAATATGATCCTTTCCTTACTGAGTCTCGAGAACGATTACAGATTATTGACATGCGGTTTGAACGAAATTCCTTAAAAAAAGGTGGGCCGCTTTCGAGGGGGGGGGGGGGGGGGGGTGGCGTCCTTTCCTCTCGTGCCTCGCGCCCGCGGGAACAACTTTTAAATTTAAAATGGGAACTCTCTTTGCCTGATACTTCGTAAAGAAGTCATACCAAAAATACGTGATATCCTTCCAAAAAAACAAAAATGTGATTTTTTGTACAAAATTTCGGCCCAATCCAAAAAATGTCACTAATTACCAAAAACAAAAAAAACAAAAAAAAAAACCAGGCACCCAAAAATATGATGGCAGTACCGTTTGGATTCATCATATAAAAGGAAATGATATCAAAACGGCCCAATTTCTCTTTCATGCCCATGCAATATACCAAACACCCCAACTTTTTTCACAAAAAAAAAATAAATAAATACCTATAAGGTATGATGACCTGAACACGTTTATTGATCCATCGCTTTAAAGGAGTATGATATTAAAATCGGCCCAACTTCTCTGAAATATGCCCATCTCGGATCAATAATTTTTTTGAGACCTTCCGACTCATCGCTGAGGAGACACTGATCATTACTTGACCCTTAGTATATGTCCTTGTTTAGATGTCAAAGAGTTTCCTTATGAGAACTGTAATGAATTTTTTTTCTTTGAAGAGATAAAATCAAAAAATCGTCATAAAATTGAAAAAAAAATTCGAAGAAAAAAAAAGGAATGGCCGGCCGGCACGTACAAAAAAAAGGGGGAAAATGTAGATACATTGGTATGCCCCAACATTTTGGCATGGGTGACCGACCCGGTCTTGCCAACATCCATGAAGTTGCTAAGAAAGAAGCATTGTAAGTAGGAGGCACATAATATTCGCAATAATACGCCAAGTTCAGTAGTTTGTAAGGCCTTCTATCAGAAACAAACAAAGAATATGGCATTGCTTGAAAGTTGTTAAGTTGTTCACTCATGTGTGAATATCTTTCAGTCTATCTTTCAATGACGATTTCAAGAAGGACTGATCCTCCTTTTGACGATGATACTTGTTCATGTATATGTGAAAGAGAGACGATAATCACCCTATATTATCTACCACTTGTATGTACGGCCGGCCGGCCCCATTCCTTTTTTTTTCTTCGAATTTTTTTTTCAATTTTATGACGATTTTTTGATTTTATCTCTTCAAAGAAAAAAAATTCATTACAGTTCTCATAAGGAACTCTTTGACATCTAAACAAGGACATATACTAAGGGTCAAGTAATGATCAGTGTCTCCTCAGCGATGAGTCGGAAGGTCTCAAAAAAATTATTGATCCGAGATGGGCATATTTCAGAGAAGTTGGGCCGATTTAATATCATACTCCTTTAAAGCGATGGATCCAATAAACGTGTTCAGGTCATCATACCTTATAGGTATTTATTTATTTTTTTTTTTGTGAAAAAAGTTGGGGTGTTTGGTATATTGCATGGGCATGAAAGAGAAAATTGGCCGTTTTGATATCATTTCCTTTATATGATGAATCCAAACGGTACTGCCATCATATTTTTGGGTGCCTGGTTTTTTTTTTGTTTTTTTTTGTTTTTGGTAATTAGTGACATTTTTTGGATTGGGCCGAAATTTTGTACAAAAATCACATTTTTGTTTTTTTGGAAGGATAAGTTTACCAGGAAATTCGTGTTTAATCAAAGGAAATTTGGCAACGTCAGGAGGTTCAAACGGCGTTTATCCTTAGCACGGCAGTATAACCTCCACTCCTCCTATCGAGCCGTAACCGTTCGAGCATCGATGACCTTAAGATTTTGTAAATAATTCTGAAATTTTAGTATAATTTTACAATTTTTTTTACAATTTACTATGAATTTATAATTCTAAAGCGTTCCGATGACTCATTAGTATGATATGGCAAGACAAAATCTATCAAGAAGTTGGAGAGTCAGATGTTTTAGAGAAAACATTAAACTTGATTGGAGTGAAAATTAATGATTTTAAACGATTTCACATGTTTAACAATGCTCTGAGGTACATCGCGTCAAAATTTTACGACATAATTTGTATCATGAGTAATGTTATGAGTGTTTTAAAAGAATTGCTTTTGAAGCTAACAACAGTACCGTCAAACCTCAGCTGCTTTTTTTCTCAAATTCTCGATATATCGTCCTGAAACTTTGAGATACTCTCAATGAAAGTATTTTTGAGAAATTTTGGTGCAACTTACACCAAATGACGTGATTGCTCGTGATTGTGTTCACATTTAATGTGGATTACATTTTGCTTAAGGAACCACTATTTCCGGCTCATTTTAGAAACAACATATATGCCATTAATTTCCCCATGTAGATACGTGCTTTTATGGAAGATCCAGAGATAGTGGTTCCTTATTGAAAAAATCAATCCATATAGTGTGTTTATCTGGACATTTCAAAGGAAACAAATCAGAATTTTATTGGCGAGAAATATTTTACCACGGGAAATTTGGCAAAATTCGAATGTCCATACGGGGTTATTCCTTCAACACGGCGGAAATAGGTTATTCTACCGGTTATTCTCGGTTATTTCAATCGCAAGGCTCGTTTGCTCCACACTACCACAAATAAAACCTTCTTTACAATACCTTCGAGCCCGTTTCACGAAAGGTTGCAGAATAACGAGCGCTAGTCTTTTCATTGCTCATGGTGGAAAACTCACAATCAGCGAGGCTTCAATAGTATCCTTGCGGATAAATCCAACATCTCGACATGGAGTTGTGTCAGAATCCCTGCAGTGGGGCTCAAATGCCATGACCACTGCACTGCCATGCTAAGTAAAAACGCCGAATGAGTATTCAAATCTTGCCAAACTTCCTCAGAGAAAATATTGATTTTTGAGGAAAGCTATGAATATTTTTTCCATAAAATTTTCAGACTTCTTAGATCGAATTACGAACGAAATCCTCCGAAAAATCGGAAGAGAAATATTCAACAATTTTTATGCTAATTCGTGTTTAGTCGAAGGTAATTTGGCAACGCTTGATGGTTCATACGGCGTTCTTCCTTAGAACGGCAGCACGGATCAAGCTCGGTGAGTGCATACACGCCAATTTCTATAACGAGACACTTGTTCGCGTTCTTGTGCTTATTTCATCTCATTTTCCCTCACACTTTTCTATTCGTCGGATTTTTTTTATGACTCACGGATCTATTATTCACGGATGAAATTTTTTTTTACCGCTACGTTCTGCGAAAATTTTATGGGTAAAGGAAGAATAGCTGAGAGGAGAGGAAGAGGACCGGCCGGCGCACAGTGTAACGAGGTAATGGAAGAGTTCGGACATGAAATTCGGGGCTAAAATTTCAAATTTTGAGGTTCAATTCGTCATAAATTCAATTTCAAGGGGTGATTCTGAAAGGAAATTCCATGAAAAAACCAATGGAGTTACTCTTAAACTTTTTCGTCTCATATTTTCAAAAATATAAGCTTTCAAAGTTTCTTGAATTTTCCCGGCTTCCCCTATTGACTGGGTCCATTGTATAATGGTGAACCAATTCAATGGGGAGGACAGGCCAGCGCTTAATGGAATGAGCTAAAAGAAAAGGTCAGAGTTGAACTTTTGGGCTAAAATTTCAAATTTTAATGTTCAATACGTCACAAATTCAATTTCAAGGGGTGGCTCTGGAAGAAAATTTCATGAAAAAACCAATGGAGTCACTCTTTAACTTTTTTCTTTCATATTTTCAAAAATATAAGCTTTCAAGATTTCCAGATGTTTTCCGACTTCTCTTATTGACTTCGTCCCGTGTGCGGAGGACCGTTTTAATGTTTTTTCTCGGAAACGAGCCAGATTCGATCCACAAAATGCTTAGTGGTGCACTTAAAAATACTCGACAGGATTGTTAATATTATGCTAATATTTGTCTTCAATCAATGAGCTCATTATTTCTATTAAGCTCCCCGTATATGACGTGTAAACAGGGGCAAAGGAAGAAAAGAGAGCAGTAATGATTTCCATTTTCAGAACTGGCATTTTCCCGGTCCCGGTTTCGACTTTCATTCCAAAAATAGATTTGTAATCCTTTTTCACATCGCCTTTTCTAAAAATAAAATTAGTCTCAAAGCAGGTGTATTACAGAGATAACTTCTAGAATGACGTTAGGAAACTGTTTTCAGAGGATGAGAGATTAAAAGCCTGCTGCGCGTAAAACTTGAAAACAATTCCTGGGTTTGAAACGGAACCTTTCGTTCCACCGAATCCATTGGATAAGTTGCTGACTCTGAAAGGTGTTTGAACCCGATTCGTATACCTGCATCATCAGAATTATTTTTAGAACATGCTCGGAAACCGCAAAGATCGAGTGGTCCATATCTAATGACGTAGAACGTACATACATAAATATTATTCATTATGGCGCGCGCAGGATAAGTACCTACGCAACTGATTTGAACGATAAGTCGAATATTGTTACCCGCGCTTGATGGACCGATGACTGGGATTTACCGGCAAAATAAATGAGTCAAAAGCTCGCTCTGGACATGACATCACCCCAACTACCTACTCTCGATATCTTTACTTCCTGGAAAGTATACATTATTTAGCAGATCATTCACAGCGACTCATTATTTTTAATGGATTCATCTCAATGAATTTATTTGGTGAGTTGAGAGAGAGCTTCCAAAAACGGTTCCTTTTTTAGACCCTCGAAATATGATCGAATTGGAATCTTACTCTACGCGCATTAGTTACTCTGATACCGTTGTGAAATGACTCACACACATTTTTACCACGAAATGTGGAATGAATGCCAATGTTTTTCCGTTACATTTGTTGGAGATCTTGTCAGTGGATGTAGCGGAAGTGTTGAAAATTTGACAGGGTATACTGAGGTAAATGAAGTCCAAATTTTACTAATTTAGAAACGTTGACTGTTAAATTTGGATTTTAAAAGACGTTGAAAAAATTGTTGAAATGCACCAGTTAGGAAACCGCGTTAGGGGTAAAATTTATATTTTAAAAATTCGATAAAAAAATGCCTTCAATATTTCTAAAAATCACTGAGGTATATTGAATTTTCGTTAAAACTTACTAAAACACGGTGATAAAAAAATCTTCCAAAATTGCAAGGTTACATTTTCTTGTAAAAAAAAACAAGAAGGGCTCCTTAACGCGGGTATTTTAACAATTTTTCAAAGAGTAAAGAACAACTTAATCAGACAAAGCACATAATAAATTAACAACTCAATGAAATGGACGTATTTCTGCCAAACGGAACTATGTGCATAAAGTCATGGAGCCATGATACCAATAAAAATAACATAACAGGGCTCAGGTCATAATACACATATTTCCGTTTGGCAGAAATACGTCCAAATTGTAATCCATTTCGAACCCTGGAAAAAATTGGCAGTAAAATCTGTGTTCCAAAATACCATAGACCTACAGCCGGCTGTAAGATTTCCAATGGCTTCGATAGCCGGCAACACAATTTCTTATAGCCTTTTTTAGCCGATGGCGATTAAGCAACAGCCAGGCGATAAAGTGTATGCTTAACGTTTCTAATTACGGATGCTAGGACTTATTGTTAGTGAGTTTTTGGACTACCGCTCTCTTTTTGGGCCGTAGTATCTTGATTTATTTTGCAAGGAAAGCTCCGTACTTTTGAAGGATGCCTGCCATTCCTAATATGTTGGAGCGCCTTCAATTTCGTATGATACTGTGCAATACCTCTGGTGTGAAATAGTTGCTTCAAGCGCCGTGGTACGCTGCGGCGCGGCTCGGCGGGCGGGCAGCCAGCACAAAACGCGCATTGGCGCCTACAAACCTAACAGGGATACTTCACGCATTGCGTAGTGCGTGAAGTATCCCTGTTAGGTTTATAGACGCCAGTGCGCCGCGCCGCCGCTCCGCTTTGTGTTAGGCTCTAATATTTAATCTCGTGGAGTCACCGTTTTCAACTCATGACTTAGAAATGTTTGCACACTCTGTATGGTTTATTCCCATTTTAATTGATGAAAAAAATATGTAGTAAAGGAAAATATAATGTGCGTTTTGTAAATATATTAAGGTGATTCCGTACAAACTTAAGGATTTACAAAGCACACGAATTTCTGCACAATTTCTTACAGCTTTAGCCGATGGCGAGAAAGCATCAGCCAGGCGATACAGTGTGAAGCCCGGCGATAGGAACTATAGCCCGGCTGCATAATGTTTTATCGCTTCGTGTAGCCCGGTCGTATGATTTTTTCCACTTTCTACAGCCAGCTATATGATTTTCTATCGCCTTCTTCAGTCGGCTATAAGAACTCCTACGGTATTTTGAAACGCAGCTACTATCGCCAATTTTTACCAGGGAAGCATGTCCGGTTCTTTAATTCATCCTCCGTTCTGTTGCAGCCTTTCCTCGAATTAAGTTCATTTTTTAAAGAGTTCTCTCGTTGAAATCCACGAGTTTTTCAACCTTTTTTGCTGGCCGCCAATGCTTCCAGGTATAGAGACCCGCATATTTTAAACAGAAATGAAGTATATCGACCGACATAATCCCGCGAAAGGTCAGCTGAGACCGCGAAACAAGGGTTGCGAAGAATTCTGCGTTTCCGCTCCTGCAACGCGCGCGGCTTTACCGGCGCATCTCTCGGAGTTAATAGGACGCATTTCTGCCAAACGAAAGTATGCGCATCATGACGTGAGCCCTATTATGCAAGTATATAATGGGTTTCAGGGCTCATGGCTTAATGCACATAGTTCCGTTTGGCAGAAATACGTCCAATATACCTCCGACTCGGGGATTCTCGGGGGGAACACTTCACAGGAGGCGGAACCGCTTGACATGTTAAACCCGTACAAGTAAGAAACATTGAAAAAATTACCGGATAAAACGAATAAAGTGCTGACCGAGACGGAAGACAACACGCCGTTCCTTTGACATAAGAACGTGCCTTAATTTTGCACGTGAGCCCCGGAAAGAATAGGATTATACGGAGCGAAGGGCTCAAATAGAAATTGAGATGCTCTCTTTCGTCAGAAGGGTGACGAACTCACTGAGGGACCGCGGTCCGTTGCCGCCGTCCCTCGAAAAAGGAACGATACCACCGTGTTGGGCAGAAACGGCGTATGTGAATTTCAGTCGCTGTCAAATTTCTCCCGATAAAATATGCATTTTCTGAGCAGCGTGCGAAAATTTTCCCTGCAATTTTTCGGCGAGTTTAATACGCAATTCAATTTTGCGTATCAGCAAATTTTGAGGAGAAATTTTCATAATTTTTTAGAAAAATTAACATTTTATCGGAGGAAATTTGGCGATGTTTGGATGTTCGGACAGCTTTTTACTTAAACACGGCAGGACATCACGCCCGTTCGGATGGGAAACGTGGCGGCCACGAAGCAACCCTTCTCAGGTTTTCTCGGTGTCTGTTGATCCTCGTCGGAGGGAAATGGAAGGTAAAAGCTCAGTTGCCAAACTTTTCGGATTTGTGAGCTTAAATGGACTATGCTAAGGCAAAACGCCGGATGAACATTCGAAAGTCACCTTTCCAATGGTCCAATTTGTTTTCGAAAGAAGTTCCGAATATTTATCCTAAAAATTCGCGAATGCTTTTCATCGAATCGCGGATCAAATTCTCTATAAGAGTAGAAAATAAACATTTACAATTTCCGAAGAAAAAGTTGTGTTTCTTCGAATGAAATTTGGCAACGTCCAAAGGCTCGTACGGCGTTCTTCTTTAAGGCCGTGTTTCGTGAAGGTTAAGACAACGTACGGGACGGAAGGGTGCGATGCCGCGACGGTAAAAACCGCAGATTCACGCAGGATTTTGGTTGCAGTTACGCGGTTCTTAAGCTACACGGGTTGGGCGGCGCCGCGGAGGTCCATTTATCATCCGTAGTGCTGCGTCGCGTCGTCGTCTTGAATGTAATTAACGAAAACCGACGGTAAAAGAAAAAAGGCGAGAAAGGAAGCTCGTCGCTCAGGAGAAAACCGCGTATCTCTATACTGGTTTCTCATTGGAGTTAAGGGGTTCTTGCTTAGCGCGACAGTGCTGATGTGGTCTTCTCCTCGAATGACTCGAGAGATTGCTCCGTTTCTCGCCGCGGCGGACCAATCTGGACGGCGCGTGAAGGAGGTGAAAAATGGATGAACTTGAAGATTGTTCGTGAGCAATTTCGTGGAAAAATGTATTTTTCCGCGGGAAAGTGCCCTTAGTCCGCAAAAACTCAAAATGGAGGTATTGATATCGGGGGAGGGAGGAGTGCTCTGCAAAAATTTTGGGACGAAAATTGTCGATGAAGCTCCCAAACCACATATCTCGGTTCGTGACGTTGCAGAATTACTGTCATACCTCATTTTTTAAAAGGAAATGCCAATTTTTGAAAACGACCGTGATTTTTCCTCTCGTAAGCAAAGAAAATTCTGTGAAAAAATATAAAAGAATAATGTCGACTTTTTCTCTTTTAAAAATATAAAATAGGAGCGAAATTCATATGTCAGGAGACTGAAAAGATACTCCTAGATTTTAATTATTTTTAGCTCTGTGTTCATTCATCTTCTGTAATTATGTTTTCTATTTTTCATGTACCCGCTTGCGATCTGCCGATTCATTGAATATTTTTTTAAAACGTTTGATCATTCAGATGATACAAAAAAATGTCCGATGCAATTGATCGTGTATTAATTAACCTCTTATTTTTTCTGTCTGTTTCAGGTAAGTGATGGCGTCACCCATTTCTCCTGAATTCGTGCATTGGTGCATTGTCCACGGTCTGTAATTTTTTTCCGCATACGTTTAATGGATCGGAGGTAAATTAACTCTGAAAAAAAAATCGATAGCAAGTAAACCATATTTATACTTAGAAGTATTCCATGATTCCCAACATCAAAATTAAAAAAAAAACTAAACTACTGAAACAATGATTCTGTGAACGGTTTCTGAATTCTACGAATAATTCAATTGTAAAAATTCTACCAAGAGGCAGAACTTCTAAATTACTGCTTCTTCTAAATTATCTAATTACATTAATTTCCTTCCATTTAATCCTTAAACCTAATCGTTTCTGAACTAAAAAACATAAAAAAACGAAGAAATGAAGATAAGACTCGGCACAAAAGCCATTGAAAAACGTGAAAAACAAGGCTGTCTGTACAATCTACACCAAAACGAAATCAAAAGCGTGCCTGCATTTGAATATGTAAGACACGCTAAAATCTCGGTGTTGCCAGCTCTCGAAGATACGCACTGAGAGAATTGAATTTCCGCATAATTTTCTCGAAAATAATTCGTATTCCCCGAATTTTCATCTTTAAACGGCAACGCACCGACCGTAAGCGCGAAAAATTGTATCGGATTAACGGTTCCACGTGGGATTGACACGGCTGAAAACCAGATATTCGATTCGGATTATAATCTTTTATCCTTAATCATAACCGTGACGTCACAAAGCTCTCAAAAGCCTGAAAGCCCCGTTGACTTGGAGCGGTGAATGCAAATAACGGCAAGAAATAGTGGCGAGGCCGAGACTTGAACTTTTCGCGTCATACGATGGCTTTGCATCTTAAAATTCGATGGGAGAGCCGGACGCGTTAGTCCTAATCTACCGTACCAATGAAAAACGCCGTTTAAGCCTCCAGACGTTGCCAAATTTCCTTTAGAAAAATATGTATTTCCAGGAGAATTTCTGAATACTTTTCTTCGATTTTTTCAGGAAATTTTATTCGCAATCAGTTATTAAAGTTATCTTAAACTTTCGAGAGGAAATATCCAAAATTTTCCGTAAAAATACACATTTTATAGGAGGAAATTTGGCAACTCTCATATGCTCATACGACGTCTCTCCCTAGCACGGCAGTAATGATGTTTGACAAAGGCCTCTCAGCTCGGATAACGGCGGGCTAAATTATAATATGACATGGAAACCTTACGCTAGCTTTGAAATCGCAACCGATATCGCTGCCAAATTCGGCGGGATGACGCGCGAATTGGTTCAAAATCGGTCGGTTTTCGAGGAGATTTGACAACGCGGGCGCAGCCTGTAATCCGACCGTTGAAACAAAGCCGCTCACTTAATTAATTAAGATTTCAGCGGTCCTCTGCAGTCTCGACTGCCAAATTTGCACAGGGACAAATCAAACGCCCTCCTGCCTATGCCGGCCTGTTCTAGCTCAGCCTCGCTCCACTCAATTTTCCTACGTCTCCTCTGTGATCTATCGGACCATCCATTTGCTACGAAATGCCTCCATCTACGGGTGACATCTTCAGGAATTTTCAAAAATTCCAATTTCATCCGTTGGATCCTCCTGCATCGCAATCTAGCTTATTATTTTAGCTGCCGAGTGCAGCTTTCGGTGAAAATAACCTTTTGTTTTTCGCTTAAATTGAATATCATTATTCGTCGTTTCTCAAATGAAAGAACGTTATTACGCTCTAGGGTTGCAAAATTGGCTCCGAAAATTCATTTTTTACAGAAAGACGACTCCGAAATTTTCGTTAAAAATATCGCTGAGTTTTTCATGTAGTTATAACTCTGGACAAGATGTTCCACTGCAGCCACACCGGATGACGCACTGGCCAAAAATTTGTTTGCGCACAAGTGTTTTTTCTTGGATATAGTCTTGATCCTTTATTTGGGACTTCCAAGTTAGAGTTATACTACTGTCGCTAGTGCGGAATTCTGAATACGTTGAATTTGGATCAATGATTCTGTGTCTTAATAAAGCATTTAGCATTGGAACGTCGACATGCCACAGGCGTAAATACTACTTAGAGGCAGTTTCGCTTCGAGGTTACGAAAATGGCGGTGGCTAAAAAAATCGAAGTAATTTCTAGAAGCCGAAATTATTGAACTGGGTTGCGAAAATTCAAAACGCCTTCAATTCGCTGCGTATGCAACACGGACGTCCATCGAGTTGAAATAGTTGCATTCGTACCCTAATACTCTCAATCCCAATCATACTAACAATAAAATCCCGGTTCTCGTCAACGGCTACCAATATGCATAAAGAAAAAATCAGTTGAGCCACTTTGAAGACTATATACTCATGCGCGGGTTTGACAAGCAGTTCCAAGAAGCAGGAACATGTAAAAACGATGATTAGCCCTCACGTAGAAAAGAGAAATTTGGAAACAGATTCGCAACATTGCAAACCGAGATGCACGGTTTTGTAGTCTCCTTATTGTCTTGGATTTAATTTTCATCCATTGTCGTCTTACCTTGCAGTTCAGGGAGCTTCCTCAGGCGGCTGTTTTAAAATCACAAAATCACCGCTTTGTTTTTTTTTTTTTTTAAAAAAAATATGAAGATATACTTTCTTTTCCTCCCTCACTCCGTGCTCACTAAGCCTTTTTTGCCAGGATGGCTGTTTCAAGCCGTGTTAATTGGTGTCCAAGGCAATGATCAAATGAGAATATTCAAGATAAAAAGGTATCGAGCCTTCAGAATGGGGCAAAAAAGTGGAAGAGGAAGTAAAAAATGGCATCAAACTCCCCCCGAAAAAAAATCTGGAACACATTATTGCTCTCTTGCGCGAATGAGCAATGCAGAAGATGAAATTTTCCTATGTGTTCCGACAAAAAAATAATAAAAAATAAGCCCAGAAACAGTGTTTCTCTGAGGCCGCTCTAATAATTGTTTCCGCATGGATGCCTGCATCCCTATCTTAAAGCTGAACTTCAACCCTTATCAGCAATAATTAATGACGAAAAAATGCTCCTTGCCGCATCTCCTTAGAATTTATGGAGCTTCTCTCCCGAATCAACCATCACATATCGCAAAATGAGAAAGTGGCAGTTATAGTTTTCCTGTGAAATATTCCAAGTTTAAAATAAAGCTCTTACCTTCAATGGTATAGCAAATAACTGTGTGCGGAAGATTCAAGTTCAAAGAAGTTTATGTGTCCAATGCATTTAATCCGTCACTTTATTTACGCTGAAACGAGACAATTATTAAAATGGATTTAAATAGGAAAGTTGAAGTTACAGTAGCTAGAAAAAAGATAGAAAAACAAAATAAAATGCGAAGTGGCTGCAAACATGTAATAAAATGGTGGGACGCCTCTGTTGCGATGCTGGACATTTTCAGCTGGGTAAATAAATAGGTAAATAATTTTTTTTTCCCATTTTTAAATTTAATTTGCTTCACGGGTAAAAATACGAGGGGTGGTTGGTGAAACTTCCAGCATTTATTTATAGACGCTAACTTTATAGATCTTATTTATAGGCTTTCCCTTTCTCAGAACATATTTATTACCTTGTCTCCGTCATTACTTTGAATTGTTTTGTTCTTTTCAATAAATTTAACTGCACTGTGTTTTGTTTGTTTGGCAAAAACAAGACTTGTCATTTTACGACTTTGATACAATACACTTCTCTGAAAAATAAGTTATTTCGAGGAACTGAAGAGCTTGCTCAATCCCACGATTTTGGTTGTTGAATAAACCGTAACTTGGCCAGAGAAATAACATAGAAACATCATTAACACATTTTGAATAACTTGGCAGATTTTGCACCTGATAAGTCGCTTAACTCTTTCATGACAAAAAATTTGCCTTTTGATTTGTGATCTTCGTTCCAATTGTGAGAATAGAGAGGAACAAACCTAGTGGCTCAGTTTAGAAACAACGTATGTACCATTAGTTTTCCTGTGCACATTTATGCTTTTCCAGACTAGCCTGATATTTTAGTTCCTAATTGGCAAATATAGTCCAAATGCCGACTGCGCCGAGTTCGTCGCTTGCCGAGTAAAAATTGACTACATTTTGCAATTAGGAACTACAATTACTAGCTCATTGTATAGAAACAACATTTGTGCCATTAGTTCCCTATGCAAATGGGCGTTTTTATGTGGCACCAAAAATTGTGGCTCCTTATTTCAAGATGTAGTCCATTTATCAGTCCACAACTCCACACTGGACGAAGAAATGGACTGAATTTTGCAATCAGGAACTACAAATTCTAGCTCGTTCCTTAAAACACTTATGTGCTTAAGAAAACTGGTGAAATATTCGTTGTTCTTACACTGACATGAGCCAAGAATTGTGGTTCCTAATTGCAAAATGAAGTCCAAATGACGATGGACACCGCTTCGCCGGCCGGAACTTCCCGGAATCATACAAGTTTATAGCCTCGCTCTCATCTTTAATCCCGATTGTTTTGTTTTGTCTCTTAGACAAATGTATTATGCTCCGCGTAATAAGCGACCCGTCCATAAAAAAAACCATCTGGTTGGTGCCCTTTCTGATGGGGCGCTTCCCTGGACTTCCTAAAACGATGCCTCAAAACGCGGACCCCGCTGTGAGCTGAAGCCCAAGGCCGGAGCGATTGAACCATCGGGAAGTGAGGCATTAGATCCGGATTTATTGGGTGGCCGCCGAGCCGACGATTGTTGGGGCTGCGCATGATAAAATGCGGTCGCTGAGCAATTAGTTTGGATATCCTGCGCTACTCACCGCCAACATAAAATACTGCCGTGCTAGGCAAGAACGTCGTATGGACATACCAGGGTTGCCAGATTTCTCGAGATAAAAAATTTATTTTAAGGAAATACCTGATTATCTTCAGTGCTCCTATTCCATGTCCGTCAAAAATTCCGGAATTCTTTGTAGATTTTTTCAAAAGTTTCGGGATTCTTTATAGATTTGTTCAAAAGTTCCAAGACAGTTCTGGAAAATGCAAGTCCGGAACATTTCAGGAATTTCAAAAGTTTCGGGAAAAATTCAGAAAAATCTCAAAAATTCCGGAATTTGGTACTAGTTCCGGAAAATAGGAGCACTGACTATTTTTTCTTAAAATTATTGGATACTTTAGATTAAATTGCGAAATAAAATCCTCCGAAAAATTTGAAGAAAAATATTCGAACTTTCCTTTAAAATTTCTAAAGTGAAATAGAAAAAGGAAGAGATTCTTTTCAAAGAGTAGTCCTGCTATCATTAATCCAACACAGATGTAATTCATTATTATGTTCAATGACTCAATTACTGTTATTTCTAAAATAATTTATTTTTAATAAATTCTTAATCACAAAAAGGGGCACCGCATAAAACTTTATTTGGAAGTTCGGAAGATTCGAAATGTTCTTCACTATAAGATTTCTCCTGGTTTTAGGTAGGTTTTAGGTATTTTGCATGGATCTTGGCTATTTCTCATTGAGACAAATGTTCTTCTGCACAAACGAATAATTGCTTTAAATGCTACATGTATAATTGCATGGAAATACGCTGGTGTGCAGATTCCGGTGGAAATTGTACTATCGTAGAAAGAAGGTAAAAAGCTAACCGGTCTAAGTTTACCAAAAGTGTAAATCAACAAAAATGGAAATGAGAAAGATCTAAAGAAATAAAGATCTTTATTTGAGGGTATTTGCCAACACCTGAAAGCTCATACGGCGTTTTTCCTCAGTACGGCAGAACACAAACGAGTCTGCTGCACAGCCTCGCGGATCTTCCCCGTAAACAACACCTCTCGGATTTCCCAGCCATTGAGAACCGCGCATTTACATCAATTAACCATAGCACTTGCGCGGTTTTACAACTCAGCGCGGCGGAGCACCGCCCTGCAGCGCGGCTCTGCAGACTTCCCGACCTACCTCGACCAATCGCCATAAAGCACTCAGCGGCGGGCCTATAAATAAGGATAAATAAATTAGTGCTTCCATCTTAGCCGGCCGCCTTGACGAATGAAAGCAAGGCTCATGGGGCCTCAGTATTCCCGGCTCGTCGGAGGGTCGTGTCATATTTCCTGTTTAGGTACAGCTGTCGTCGTTCGATAGGTTATGTCCAACCGTCTTTGATTCCGTTCGATAGCCGCGAAGATTTCCGAGTTGGAGTTCCGAGCCTCGAGAGCAATCTTCACACGATCGGATAGGCACCTTCTTATTAGAGAGAGGTTGGACACGGGTGTGCAGACCCTTGGGAACCAAAAGATCTTCTTTTAAGCGCATGCTTACTATGGGAGTCCTTGTCATACCTCCGTGAGGTGCTTTGCACTACCCCTCACGTTCACCGCAGGAAGTAAGATATTGAAATCGATAGACAAAGAAGACAAACGGAAAATGAAGCATTCCCATCGATTGAAGCGAGTGATTCTTATATATACCAAATATAGGGTCTCTCGTTGGTTGCCGTTAGTTGGATTGCATTTTGCAAAAAGGAACCAGGAGCACTGCACTGTTGCTAAGATTGTGCAACTTCACCCATCGCGATGTAACGATTTATATGCTGAAAAAATATGAAATTTACATGGTAATTTTTGTCCTAAATTTACAGTTTTTAGCGAGTACAACGGAAACTGATTAGAGATAATCAAGTGTTCCTTCCAAGACAAAAAGAGCTGCAGAATCTTAGAAATATTGTAATGCTCCTGGTTCCTCTTTGCAAAATGCAATCCAGTTAGTCTTATTCTTTCTTCCTAGATATTAATTGCAACTACCCGCTCCCACTAACAGGATCGCTCCATCTTCCTTTGGTCTCTTTTATTTATTGCTCTATCTATCAATTTCAAGTATCTCCCATCACGCCTAAATTTTAAATTACTGGTTTAAATGATTCAATCATAAATACATACAAGAATAAAAAAGGTTTAAAAGTCAGAAAATGCATTCATTCAATTGCAACGGTGCAGACTCCCACAAATGTTTGATTTGATGACCAACGACAGTTTTGGTTGAAATTTTCTTCCCTCGTTCAGATTCAATCGCGGAAAACTTCATGGCAATATTTTCGTCAGCTCTCCTTTAAAAAACAAAACAAAATCGGAGGCTTTGAAACATGGCAATGACGGTACGCATCTTTTGACTTCATCTATCAATATGAATATGAATAAAAACCGAAAAAGTAACCGAGCATAAAACAATAAAATAAGCTTAAAATGAGTGTAGGGAAACTTTTAATTTCATTTTTAACGAAGATGCAATCCCCATACGATTTTGCCGGATGACTCTCGCTCAGAGCGGGAAGTCGCATCGAGCCGTCGCGCTCTCCCAGCTAGTTGCAAGGTGTGAATGGTCGATTATCGATATTTCCCCATTTAAAACTGTGGTAAAGAATCTATATTAAAGTGTTCATTGTGAACCCCCTAATTATCGATCCTTCCCCATAGGTTTAAATGTAAGATCAATCGATATATGGTGAAGCACACTGCGCTACTGCTCCCAGCATAATGGCGTAACTATACTCTTCGAGATGAACCTTGCCGTCCGTATGACGCCGTGCTCGCCGTGGCTCGCGAGTCATCGAAGTTCATCGGAGTTGGATGAAAGACGCAGCTTGCGTCGGAGTCCACGTCATAAATACGACCGGTAGCAGTCGATGTTTCTTTCGCTGTCGAGATATGTCTCTAAGCGCCGCTGCTGCCCCCCCCCCCCCTTCCGCCTCTTTCTAATATTCTTGCAGTTGTGTCGGAAGATTTACAGTCGTATAAAGTGAATTGAGACACAACCTCCTCAGGCAGCCGATCTTGGCTGCGATGAGGAATACAGTTTTACAGCGGATAAAAACTCACGTGTACGTGTGAGGACAACGCAATGGGCTTTCACGTAGGATCAATACTGCCGCGCTAAGAGGAAACGACGTATGAACCATGTATGAACACTCAAATCATACTCTATGAAATAAAATTACGAGGGTAACGCGTTACGCATAAAATCTGAGGCGTGAGGCGCGCTTCACAGGATTCGGCCGCGCAATGGTCAGGGGCTGTCCCCCTTAGCTTTCCTCTAGATCTATGAGCTATCGAGCGGTGATAATCCCTGGACAAAAAGTCCACTTTATTCAGATTTTTGAAGTATCATCCAGATTTTTTCTTATACGGATTGCTTTTGCTAAAATGAACCAAGAGCATGCCAATATTGATAAGATCGGCAAGTTTTCTTACCTTGCCAATAAACTGATCATCTAATCAAGTTTAACCTGTACTTTCAATAAACCATGAATTCAAGACGAAAATTACCATTGTAAATTAAACGTTTTCCATGATTTCAGTAATTTTGTTGCAAAGAATGTAAGTTGCATACAATCTTAGCAACATTGGTATGCTCTTGGTTCCTTTTTGCAAAATGCAATCCAAATTACGTGATAGTGTTGTGAATTCTCTCATTAGAAGAATGTAAATGTTCATTTTTTGTCACAGTTCGATCTTAAATCTGTCGCCGGGCTGATTTTCATGATTTTTGTTGCTATCGATAAGGGGCCGTCCTTAAATTACGTAACGCATTTTTTCGGCATTTCTTGACACCCTCCCCCCCCCCTATAATTCCTTTGGCCCCTTATGGACCTTTGGAAACAAAAATGGCGTAATGCTCTCCTTGACCCCCCTCTCCCTAGAGCGTTACGTAATTTCGAGACGGCCCCTAGCCCTAGGGCATAGTCCCCAAATGAGCCCGTTCTATTTCGATTAGCTCACAAGAGTCCGCTAAGTGAGCCTTATAGAGGGTGCAAAGCTCCTTTGAGCGTTAGACCGGGAAACGGTCAGGAAACGTGCCCCCTAATATTTCATATGAGCCTTTTTTTTTGCATTTACTAGTTTAAATAATCGAAATGCGGCTCCATGGCCACACGCAACTGATCTATTACTATTTGGCAATTGATTTAAAGATTTGTGATTTGAAATGCTACCGATATTAAAAAAGCAGAGGTGTTCTGCCTTGTTTATTGACGGGTCGGATTGGCCGCGCGAGCCCGAGCATGGCGCCATGTAAACTAGAATAACGTTCATTACCGATTCAACCTCGGCAAGCGCCGCCTAGGTCTTTAAATCGCAATCGTTTCTAATTTAATCCTCTGTTCGAAAAATAGAATGCTCGCACAGCGATACTGAGCACATACGTCGGGTCTCCCGGCTAGGCGGAGAATAAAAGACCTCAAACCCCCGATATCTAGATAGGTCCATATTTGGCACGCCGTCGTTAAAATACAGGCGAGCGGTGCTGGGTGCTCCAAGGGTCAGATTAATAGACGATCATTATCCATAAGTTTTTATGGAATTAATTAAAGGTATTGAGATAGTGGTTGATAATGGTCCGTCATCATCCGATACAGGGAAATCCGCTTGGTGATGCGGCCATCGTTGACAACAATAACTCGTGATTAGAGCTTGATCAAACGAGGGAACACCCATTGATCCGTCCCGCCGATTTCATATCTCCGAGCTCCAAAAGTTAGGATTCTACGGTTTACAGTTTATTATCCCTCTACCTCCATTTTATGCGAGTTGCTCATTCTTCTCTACAGGGTGTTTTTTAAGGTTTAACCTCCACATAGTGGATTGGATCAAAAGTAGAGGTCGGACCAAATTTGGAAGCTTTGAAAGCTTGTAACTATGTTTATATAAAAGTGAGGTTCTAAAAGTGGTTCCATTGGTATCCTCGTAAAATTTTCTTTAAAAAGCATCCCTTAAAGTTTAAAATGTGACGATATAAACATCAAAATTTGCGGTTTTAGTCAAAAACTTTATATCCGACTTCTCTGATTGACTCGACCCACTGTGCGCTAGACCGTTGGAGGACACGGAGAAGAAAAATAGTTACGTGTTAAACGGAACTATGTGCATTATGACGTGAGCCCTATTATGCATACATTCTTATGGATTTCAGAGCTCATGTTTGAATGCAAATAGTTCCGTTTGGCAGAAATACATCCAATTCGTCAGTTCCCGGACGAGGGAACGTAACTCAATCTAAAGTTGCAGAATTGATACGAAAAATTAATTTTTTCAACAATGCGCCTGATCAATATTTGTCCAAAATTCGTCTGATTTTTGCACAAGAATAAAATAATTTCCTGGTGAAAAAGAAATTTGTGAGGGGAAACTTGGCAGCATTGAAATGTAGATACGTTCTTTTGTGAGCGGGAAAGACGAATTCTTTGGTGGACTCCTGGTCTCACCCTTTTTTTAAGTAAAAATGTTGGTGATAAATAGAACCTTGCGTCAAATGGTTCAACCCTGGTGGAACCCCCTGTATAACCGCGCCAGGCTTTAATCACCTAGGACATTCTTAAAAATCGCAAATTTTATGCACAGTATGGCAATGGATTTCCGCAACATCTATTTTTTAACGGGAGGTTGTAAAGGCAGAGCATAGCTTAACAGCGTTTAGTCTTTTTCCTATTATTACGGCCATAAAATAAATTTAATGATATTTAAATCGTCGGAACTTTAATTCACTGCCACTCTTAATGTCTCACTTTTATGTTATTCCGCATTGCGCGGCTATAGTTTACCCGTCCGCGGAGGAAAACACCACATGGGATCATTAATTTTTGGAGGTAATTTGTGAGCTTCTCATTTGCGAGTCGATTCTTGACCTAATTTCGAACTTTCTTTACGAGGATCCGTTATTATGAATCCTCTTTATTGAGTCATCAGGCGCGTGTCATTTATGTTCTTAGTCAAAGCTCTCCATAAACTCGAAATATTCGTGCTTTATTATGCTTTATTCATGCTTTTTCGTCATAGAGCAACTTGAACTTTCAAACGCGACAAAAACCCTATTAGGTTTTTTTTTGTAAGTGACACTACAAAAAAAAAAACGCAGTTACACTTCAATGTTGCCCCTACAATTGACTTCTCCGATCAATCGATGCACAGGGGAACGAGTCTTTGAAAAATTCGGACATGAAATTGTTGACAAAAATGGTAGAATTTTATGTATCTTTCGTCACAATTTTAATTTTGAGGGGTGAATTTATATTGAAAATTTTACGAGAAAACCAATAAAGCTATTTTTAAAACATCAGAATTTCATATTCATGGAGATATACGCGTTTAAAGTTTTTAAATCATGTCCGACCTCTTCCATTGACTCGATCCACTGAGCTACGTGGAAATCTTTGAACGCGTAATAGTTGTTTTTCCATAATAATTTACCCTACAGTTAAATCAGATGAGCTTGGAATGTCGTCAGATTTTAGAAAACTGCCCCTTCGAAAAACTCCTTGGTCCAGAAGTATTTCTGCAGAAACGGACCATTTGAAGTATGCGATAGATCACGATTTTTGCTTGGATCAAACGGGTGAACCATAGATCTATGGTGTAGAGAATTGATCGGAGGAAGCATCACGCTTACGCATTGAATGGGTTGAAACGGAACCGTGATTTCCAATGTTGTGATAAATGATGTCCAAATTCCGTATTCTCTGCAGTCATGGCCATATTCTCGTCATTAATAAAAGTAGAGCCTTTGGTGTTCGGACCGATTTCATTATTTTTTGCTTTACTAAGACTAAGAGTTCCAATTAGTATCAGAACGCGTCTTTGTGAGCACAGGTGCCCACAGACACGTGCACACTCCTTTCGTTACCTTTCTAAACTTCAAGGAATGTCGATGTTGTGATCTAATTTCGACATTGAAACATTTGCATGTTTTGTTTCTTCATTTCCATGGATTTTCTCTCCCCCAACCCACGTACAGTGATTAGAAATTCATGCCTCTCAGAGTTTGGGGAATTCGCCATCTATTTTGGGGCAGCAATAAAATCGCCGATCATCTCTCTATCCGAATCTTGGGTGTGCCAAGTAAATCAAATTCGAGCCAGCGATTGGCAGTAAAATCATTTTCGGAGACCATTAAATTGATTGAGAGGAGACAAGCCGTCTATAAACCAGATAACCTTGATGTGCGATTTTCCACCTCAGTAATTTCTACATGCTCAAAATTAAAAAGGACCGAAAACTATCGATCCTTATACATTCGGAAAGGAAAGAAAATGGGAGAAAAACTTCAGATGCCCATTAAAAGCGCTCTTGATGATTAATTCATAAATTTTCTCTAATTATGCACGAGGAGGCGCCATGTAAATAAACATTCGAATACCCAATTCTATCCGAGGAAGTTGCAAAAAAAGTCACTTGGCGCCAGGTGTCGTCTTGACATGTGAAAATTTGTATTCAAGCTTCTTTATGTTTTGATAAAATTGCCACAGAATAATAAGTCCCCATATTATTTAAACTGACTAAATTCGAAGCTGTCAAGTGGGCTATTTTATCAGCTAAACCGACAAAAAGATGCATATTTTAGGGGTATATTAATTGCATTAAAAATTACATTCATTCTAAGTGACTAATGACAAAAAAAGAACAATACTATATCAATGCATCTAATATTCTTTCATCAATAAATGAACCAACGAAACCAAAAGTTGACACTCCCAAACCACGTATCTTGTTTGCGATGTTTCAGAATCCCCGCTCCAATTTTATTTATTTTTTTCGAGAAGAAATCAACATAATTCTTCGAAGTTTTTTCAGAATTTTCCTCGCAATGAGAAGAATAAGCATGGATGTTTTAAATCATTGACGTTGAGTCGTCTTCCATTCAAAAAGTAATGAACGAGGAAAGTCTGTAACACGTGGTTTGGGAGTTTCACCGTCGTTGTAGCTTTATTTATTGCTATGTACAGTAGGACAAAATAAGAGAGGACCAGGCGACGTTAGCACGAAAGCTTACAATATTTCAATTGAACTGCTTTGTTTCCGCTTCCAAACAGCTTGGCCTGAGAGATTTTGATTCACTGCGATACAATCATTAGAATTCGTATCGTTGCAAAACGCCAACTTTACGATCTTTAAATGCCAAGGAGTGTCTCACTCGGCCAATGCAAACGCGCTGCACTTCATAAAATACACTCTGTATAAACAACGGATGTAAGTGGACATAAACGTGTATTACCTTGTTTCCGTCAATCACTACTTCCAGGCAAGACACATTCTGCCTGCGTAAATCGCGTTTACCGGCGCCTGAAACCTTTCTTGAAAGGAAAAAGCCGTTTCGTTCCCTCTGTCGCATGATGGTCTGAAAATTTTTCCCCTAAGGTGGGGAGGGGGGAAAGGGGTCATAACTGGGTGAAAAATTCCTCGGATTTCCTTAACTAATTTTATTTTACGGAGATTCTCATGGTTACTCCTGTTCCTTTTCTGATTCTTCTTCTTTTTTCGCATTCGTCATATTCCCTTTTTTATTCTCTTATTTCTTCGTCTTTGTCTTCTCTTTCTCCTGCCTGCTTCCTTCTCCTCTTCTCCTTTCCATTTATTGGTCTGTGAGGGAAAAAGGGGGCACCAAGTTTATTGTTTGCGTTGAAGAAAATTTTACGCTCGTAAATTAAGGCTCCGCCTGCCCCTTAATTTAAACACACACCTAACTGAATAGGTTTGGAACGAGAGCCTGCGGTGTACGTGTAAAACCAATGATTTCCAATTCGGGTTTTATAATATATTCATGTGTGATTTAGTTCTCCTCACGTATTTCCAAGCGCTCGGGTGATATGCACCCGAATTATTCCAACCTTTTCTATCGGATCTACCTCTCACCTTAGCTCCGCGCAAACGAGCATTATGGGGTTGATCGGTAACATTTGTATGGAATCACCACAAACAGGAGAACATAAAATTTTTGGCGCGCTCGGAGCTACCACATGACTCCGAGTTACAGCGACAGCTGGCGGGAAGAGTGAACAGTTTTTCCGGTCATTTAATGGTGCTCGCCCTGAAGTCGAGCCAAGACAGATAAAAGAGGAGCATTTCTCATGCGAGGCGCGGGCAATGGCGCGAAGAGTCATAGGGCCCAATTTATGTACGAAGTAACCGATCTGTAGAAGCTTGGAATCCGAGAATCAAGGAGGAACTATTGCGGATGTTTCCGAGGCACTTGTGACTGGGGGTAGTTCGCGTCGTCTCATCTTTCCGCTAAGCAGCCCAACCCCCAAAGAACGCGGCGCTCAGTGGATCAAGTCAATTAAAGAGGTCGGATATGACAATTTTGACTAAAACTGCAAATTTTTATATCTATTCCGTCATATTTTCAACTTTAAGAGGTTCTCCTGGAAGAAAATTTCACGAGGAAACCAATGGGACTACTTTTAGACTCTCAAAGTTTTGGGTAAACGGAGTTTTATGCTTTTAAGTTCCGAAATTTTTGCCGACCTCCCCTATTTTTGACTCGATCCACTGTGCGTCGTTGGACTGCATGGTGTAATTGGGAACTACAATCTATGAAGAACAACGTTTGTGCCATTAGTTTCCCTATGCACATAAATGTTTTTACTGATGTGCCAGAAATTGTTGTTCCCAATTGCAAAATATAGTCCAGTTATGTTGATCCTGGTTGGTTAATAGCATCCGATTAGTCAGGTGATACGGAGAATCGTAAATGCAATCCCTACGACCGAACTGTTTTTTTTTCAGCGCAGCGTTAACAACGTAATAATGTGCGGTCGTTCCCATGAAGTTTTATAGGAAGCAATAATAATGCATCAATATCCTTCGGGAATATCGCTTGACAGTATTAACAGCAATAATTCCGGGGTTTTTGTACCAGTCAAAGCCAATATAGACTAGATACCCCGCTACCTTGTCTAAAATGTAAAAATTACTTTCGGAAGTCAATGTCGCCGAATGATGACTGACGGCCAAAGAGTCAAGGGATTGAGTCAGGAGTCCTAAGTTAATTTGCAGAAACTTGCCTGCAGGCTGATTATTGAAATTGGTAGACAAAGCGATAGACAAGACAGAAGGGAAATTAATAAATCGATCCTATAAATGGACGTATTTCTACCAAACAGACCTATGTGGAGGTGAGAAATGTGGGGTGTGCTCGTTAGTTCTCTTTGCGTAAGAGTGAATGGGAATAATAAAGCGCCAGTGACGTCAGCGGCAATGATAGTGCGCACTCGAGCGAGGGGGAGATCGTTGGAGGGAGTCCTTAACTCATGAGCCCTGTGCACAAGGCTCTCTTGCCATGCCCGCGGCTCATGAGTTCCGCATTCAGTTGCACATAGGTCTCTTTGATAGAATGCAATATCCCGCTTTTCCAATTCTTCAAAAGGAACCACGCCCACTTTTACATTGCTTCTTATGCAGCTTCGACGAGCACACCCCATATTTCTCACCTCCACATAGGTCTGTTTGGTAGAAATACGTCCAAATAGAACCGAGCAGTTTCATTGGAAAACAGAGGTAAGAAAAAGACAAACTAACGGTAACACACGAGAGACATTTTACTTAATCCATCATTTGACCCCTCAGTCGATAAAACCACCCGTTTCAACCAATAGGATTGCTCCGTGTTTCCTGTGTCTTCTTTATCTATCACTTTGTCTATCAATTTCAATAATAGCCCGCTGACAAAGTACTCACTCCGAAAATGATCAGTTATCATTGATAGGCGAATTTTATAAATATTTGATTACTTTTTCAACAAGTAATCAAATAAATGCAGGGTTGCAAGTCTAATCCAACTTAAAAATCCCTTGTCTTTTCCTGACTTTTCGTTAAAATCCCTGAACCAATGGCGCTGAAACTCCCTGTCTACCCACAAAAAAAAAAGAAAGACGTTAATTCGAAAAAATGATGCAAGCTTCGAAACCCCGCAATCGTATGTATAAAGTTGAAACTTGCAAAAACCCCGAACACAGACATGAACGCGAAAATTCTAACTTTTGCAGCTTATCTCAAAGTCAATATCAAAATATTTGTCTGGTGAGCAAATCGGGTAAAAGTTACTGGACGTTGCACTAAAGAGGCCACTAAAACACGGAGATTACAATTGAAGTCACTCGCCCTTCGAACAACGCGCTGGACCAAAACGCGCGATAAAACTATTTAAACTCCCTAGCCGCTCAAATTGCATCCATCGGGTTGAAGGCGAACTTGATTTCTCACTCTCGTTCACAAATATTCAGATATGGGTGCGAGAGCAGGGCTACATTCTAACTTTCGCAACTTATCTCGATATTCATTTCAAAATACTTTTCTGCGAGTGAAAGTTACAGAAAGCTCTATTGAGGAGGTCAGTAAAAACACAAAGATAACAATTGAGGCGTCTAGAACCAAAAACGATAATCTCCATTGCCCTGTCTGATAAGTGTGCAGTCATATTGAATTTTCTGTGAGGAGCAACCAAAACGTCTAGCTGTTTTAAACATTTTCCAAATTTTCTCGCATAATAACTTAAAATTCACAAGGAAACACGAACATGAAGCATTTCCCATTCTTTCAATATTAAAATCATAATGATCGCACAGTTTTTAAACAGGGCAATGGACATTGCTGCTTTTGGTTCTAGACGCTTCGATTGAAGTCACTCGCCTTTCGCTACAACTCGATATAACTAGTTGAACTCCTGGACCGCTCAAATTGCATTCATATGTATCAGTCATTACTATAGGCGAAAAGGAGCACTGACCTCCGGATATAACTTTTGCCTCGTCCGTTTACCTTGCTTAAATTGCAAGCGCAGGATATCTGAAATAGGGAAGGTACAATGGTACATGGATTTGATCGACATCGATCGATCGAAAAATAAAAACGTAAATCGATCGACAAAACCAGTGATTCGACCGACAAAGCCCTGTGAATCGATCGATAAACCGTTAATAGATCGACAAACTAGTAAGTCAACCGACAGATCCGTGAATCTATCAACAAGGCCAGTGATTCGACTGACAAACCACGTGAATCGATCGACAAACCCGTAAATTGATCGAGCATTGTCGATCGGTGGATCGGTTCCCTTTTTATTTTTCGATCGATTCGTGTCAATCAAATCCACAGTGGTTTTTTAATAATTTGACAGCTGATACACATTTTTATTACTGATCGATTGAATCCAAACCCTCCTTGAAATACATCGCCTTTGATATCACTAATATCGCACATGTCGTTTACTTTCCCCGGCGAAAATGTGAAAGTGGCGATCGACAGCGCTGGCAGGGCGGGGGCGGGGAGAAATAGGGCACCTCAGTGGGTAAAGGGTCGATCACTTGACGTTCGTCGACGATGCTCGAGGATCAAGGCGTCTGTTCGAGTCTTCCGTTTTCTTTATGCGCTCCGTATGGGAGCACTGGAAGCCGCAGCCGAAGCCGCTCTCTCGGGCATCTCATTGATTTCGGTCGGACGTAGATGGTCATCGGATTCGCGAGTGGCACGCTCTATAATCCCCGCACGGAGACATGCCCGCCGAACCCCGGCCACCCCATCGCATTTACGAATGAGCCCTGTTATCCGTATAACTCATTGCTTCCCAGGGCTCAAGTGGAAATTGAGATACGCCTTTTTGACAGAAGTACGACGATGTGCGTTGCCGCGCTGACCCACGGGTTAACGCGCGACCTGATACCACTAACTCACACGGACCGCGAGCTTCGGTTCGGTAGTAAGTGCCTGTCGTCGTATGAGCGTCTGGATGTTGTCAGTTTTCCCTGCAGAATCAAAAGTTTACAATATGCCTAATGCGTTCATTTACCATATGAGAAACAACTTAATCAGCCAAAATACACGTAATAAAAGAACAACTTAATTTGGGGGAAAAGGCTGCAAATAAAGAAAAAGGAATAAACAAAACCCGGGACGTTTCAAAATAATAACAATTTCATTATCAACCGGAAAATAAAACAAAAACGAGCCGTCGCTCCGCTGTAATTGCGAGACCGAGACTGATTACCAGGTAAACAGACTCGGCACAGTGCAGCAAAATCAAAGCACACAAGACAAAGATTACAAAAAAAGGATGGAAATTTAATCACCAGCTCCCTCTGGGAGGAAAAACTGGTGATAAGAGGCACAGAGACCATCAACATCAGCGCGGTAATTACAAAGTTTGTTCCTGCGCTTCAAGATATTCATCATTTCGAGGAGAAGACGCGGAAAATAACGCTTTTCGGAGGCTAAAATTTTAGCCCCCCCGAAGTCAAAGCGATGCACCTCTGCATCTTGGTGGTGCTGCAAGGCAGTCTTCTCCCCTTTCCCATATCGATGTTGAGAAAGCCTCTTTTTTAGTACCTGGGATGTCTGTCCTACGTACCCGACTTCACAATCCTGACACTGTACGTAGTAAACGACGCCAGCCACCAAGTCATTAGTTCTTTTTGATTTCAAATTGGACATTAAAAAACCGAGATCGTTATATTTGGTATGCACAACAGAAAATCCATACTTTTTTAAAACATTTGCTAAACTTTCCGACAAAAGGGGCACATATGGCAAAGAAATCAGTTTGTCAAATTTTATTTGACCCTTTTTACAACCATAATTTTGGTGTTTTCCACTTCCTTTTTCCCTCAACACTTTTGAGAATTCCCGATCAACAAGAGTGCTAGGGTAACAATTTTCGAGCAACAATCTCTTCCCTATCTTTATAGTTTCTGAGAGAAACTGATGGTCGGTAAGACGCACAATTCGCTGCGCTAAATTGGTGACAACATTTTTCTTGTAAATTTCAGGCTGCACAGAAAGGTAATTTAAATAACGCCCTGATGAAGTTGGCTTCTGGTACCATTGGCAAACAGCTAAATTACCCTCACGATGGACCGACAGATCAAGAAAATTAATTTTGCCATCAATTTCCTCTTCCAGAGAAAATTGAATGGCAGGATTTCTAGAATTGCAAAATTCAAGAATAAGTCCCGTATGCTGTTTGCAAACCATAGAAAAACTGTCATCAACATATCTTTTATAATTCAAAATAGGGAAAGGTATGTTAGCGTGCAAATCATCATCAAAAAATTCCATAACAATTTCAGCCAACACCGAAGAGACACTGCCACCCATAGCAAGGCCACTAACTTGTTGGTAAAAGGTGGAATCAAATTGAAAAACAGTTGAATTTATGCACACTTTTAAACCATATAGAAACTGCTCTTTTGGAATGGAGCAATGCTCTTGAATTTCATTCCACCGGCGCTCAACACATTCAAGGGCTAGATCAGAAGAAATATTGGTGTACATAGATTCAACATCTAAAGAAATAAAAATGTAGCCATCGGGCACTTCCATCCTGTTGATGAAGTTGTAAAATTCAAAAGAATTGGCAATGTGAAAATTTGATTTACCCACGATATTGACCAAAATTGACGAGTACATTTTTGAAAGAGTGTAAAAAGGGCATCCAACGGAGCTAACAATGGGGCGCATTGGATTATTTGGCTTATGCAGTTTTATCAAACCGTATATCCGTGACACCATGGCACCTGAGACTTTAAGTGAATTAGCTAGATGTTCAGAGATGTAACCTGCCGCATACCAGGATTTTGCCAAATAATTATTTTTGGCGGACTGCGAGGGCACTAGTGAAGTGTTGATTTGTTTATACGTTGTACGATCGTCCAACAACGTTTGCATCTTAGTATTGTAGTCAACACTATTCATGATAACGGTTTTATTGGTTTTGTCAGCTAAAATAATTTTAATTTGAGGATTGTCTTTGATGAACCAAAAAGTGTGAATGATGTCACTTTTCAGGGAGCGCATATAAAAACATTCCTTAAAACGCCTGTTGGAACTAACATTGATATTTTCATGGCCTGAAACTCTCTTCGCCAAATAGATGTAATTTCTAATGACATGACAAACTTTACCTCTGATGATGTCAATAAACGGAGGATGAAATCTTAGCGTATTTTCGATGTTAGCAATGATGCGATCTAAAGGCACAGGTCGAAAAATAGATTTTTCACTCGGAAATTTGAAAAACGGAATGCAAAATTTAGGCCCAAGACATAGAACCCTCATTGCAAAATCCGGTATTTGAGTATCAGACAGATTCTCCACCCACGCGTCCTTTTTGTTGAAGAAAGGCTGGAAAGTTTGATGATACTTTTTTAAAGAATTACCTTTTAATACATTAAATTTCTTAGCAAGATTTTTATTGACTCTTCTCCACAGCTTTTGGTTTCTGAGAGTTAAATTATGTAGGAAATCAACAATAACAACCTCGGGCAGTGTTGTTTTTAGAAAATAAATAATTTGATAATTTCCATCCTTTTTTGTAATCTTTGTCTTGTGTGCTTTGATTTTGCTGCACTGTGCCGAGTCTGTTTACCTGGTAATCAGTCTCGGTCTCGCAATTACAGCGGAGCGACGGCTCGTTTTTGTTTTATTTTCCGGTTGATAATGAAATTGTTATTATTTTGAAACGTCCCGGGTTTTGTTTATTCCTTTTTCTTTATTTGCAGCCTTTTCCCCAAATTAAGTTGTTCTTTCATTTACCATACTTGGTAGTTTAAAAACATACTGAGGGCTAGCGAACAATAACGTGTAGCTGAAAATTCTGGCAAAAATGAGGTAGTGATTTTGCCACATTCTACCGTATAAAATACGAAATGATTTCATTTTTTTTCAATTTCTATGGAAAAGCGCTGCAATGACGCTGTAATGTATGGCAAAATGGAAAATAAACAAGTGGTACTAAACAAAACAAAAGAATATGAACAATGCAAAACGATAATCCGGGTATCGGAACTTGGCTGTCTTGAAAACGCCTTCAAATGCGGCGTGATACATCACGCATTCCGGAGAGTTCAAATAGTTGTATCATTGCGCCTTAGAAATGCGACGGCAGATTACAATTGAAATAGCCTTCATCCACGCTAGTCTTGTCGGTTTCCTTTGACATTTTAGTAGTCGTGAATGCATAGCTGAAGTGCGCTCCAGCCAGAAATATATTTAGCAAATGAGTAGTTTTTATGGCAGGATTGAAAACCAACAAATGGTAGGAAATTAAACATAATAATAAGAACTCTGCAAAACGATAATCCGGGTATCGGAACTTGGCTGTCTTGAAAACGCCTTCAAATGCGGCGTGATACCTCACGCATTCCGGAGAGTTCAAATTGTTGTATCATTGCGCCTTAGGAATGCGACGGAAGATTAAAATGGAAATACCCTCCATGCACACTGGGCTTGTCGATTTCCTTTGACATTTTTGTAGTGGTGAATGCATAGCTGTAGTGCGCTCCAGCCAGAATTGCACCGAAAAAAAAGCAAAGTTGATTTAACATTCTGGGTGTAAAAAAAGTGTGAGAGAACTCACATAATGCTAAATTGCCCGCTGCGACAGTTAGTTTTACATCTGAACATTGCTGAAATTACTGCTGAGGGAGTTAATTTAGCATTTTGTAAGTTCTCGCAAATTTTTTTTACATCCGGAATGTTAAATCAACTTCACTTTTTTTTCAGTGTGTATTTAGCAAATGGGTGGTTTTTATACGAGGATTAAAAATAAACAAGTGGTACTGAACAAAACAAAAGAATATGAACTATTCAAAACGATAATCCGGGTATCGGAACTTGGCTGTCTTGAAAACGCCTTCAAATGCGGCGTGATGAATCACGCATTCCGGAGAGTTCAAATAGTTGTATCATTGCGCCTTAGAAATGCGACGGCAGATTACAATTAATTGTTGTTTACATAATTGATGCCAAGAAAAGTATCTCTTGCAACTGATCATGTATTAATTTTATTATTATGTTTTTCTTTTCAGGTAAGTAAAGCGTATTGATGATAACGCCCATACCTCCTGACTCCATACATTGACGTCCACGGTCTGTAATTTTTCTTTAACCTGATTGGTCTGTAAGGAACAATTTCTGCACAACATAGATAGCCAGCCAGCCAGCCATATACTTCAAAATTTTGAATATTCGCTTTTCCAAAAATTCAAGGAGAGTAAAGAATCATTGCTAATATAATGCTCATAGTGAATTCCACGTCTGCGTCGTCGGCGACCAGACTTTCTCAGGATATTCATACCATAAAAGAACAAAAAAAAAGAAAGGGGGAAAAAAACATACAAAAGACGGAGATAGTGTAAGAAAATCTAAATATACAGCAGCATTCGCAAACTATAATCAACTTTTCACACTTTAGTCAATTGAAAGCATATTTTTATCCTTATTTGAAACAGCTAAAATAAATCACACATCATTATCTGAATCATACGTAGCGATCTTGAGTAAGGCGTCTTGGTGCAACTATACGTGCTTATTGGATGTCCGTATTGCATACACATTCAAAAGAAGGCGATCCAGTGTTCGTTACCCGAACAAACTAAATCAGTCTACAAGTCATTAGCTTTCATGTAAACTTTGAGCTTTCCTACATCTCTGAGCAAACTTAGTAGTCGTTTTAGAATATGTTCCTTTTAAATTATAATGTTTTTTTTCTTCCGAATTAACTGGCAACGTGGCATGTCGATTCATACTGGCTCCATCCAGTGGCGCTAACTGAGGAGCCGTTGCACCAAAGCGCAACCTTTGATCATGAACAAATTGTTTTTGATGTGCCTCTTAACTCTTTCGGGTGTTTCCTGTTGTCGCATGCATGATCACGCCACACGCCTTTAATATCCAAGAAATAAACGTATTAATGCTAAAATAAACAGCGTGAAAATGAATCAAATCAAAAGAAACTATGTGGATATGGGTTTTGCTTAACACATAGTTCCTCTTGATATCTTTCATTGCGCATAGTTCCTTTGAGCATAAATGTGTCCAAGTGAACTAAACCGCACATCACTACTAATGAACTGTTAAAGTTTTCCGTCGAAATGATTAAGTCCCATGTTTTGATCCAACCATTGGCGGTTCCAACAAATAGGCAACAATGGCTTTTCTCAATTTAAACCTATGGGAATGAATCGATTAGTGAAGACACCAGGCGATCCGACATGAATCGATTATATCAACACAGGTTAAAAGGGAGGAAATCAAACGTTGCCAAATTGCTGGGTCCGCCTCTGGGTCCAACTTTGGCGCGCTCTACGGAGAACTTTTCCTCCACGGACCAAGCTTCTTTTTCATGTATGAGAGAAAAAATAAAAAATTAGGAAAATCCGGTGCAAATTTGGGTTGCGTGAGCGTGAAAGCTCTTTGAATCATGCAGCCTCGTGACCTATTTCTGATCGTTGTGACCGAAATATCCCGTCTCAAAATACTTTAGCACACAGAAGGAAAGATGACCTGAGGTGGAGGCGAGTGCTAATTGGAAGAGGCATGAGTGTCAAAGCTACTGTTAAAAAAAAGAGAACCGAATTAAACACTTAATAACAGGGTTGCGCCCGGAGCGTGTATTAGAGGTCCTTTTTTGACGGTCCAGCCTTTCCTTTGAACCCCTTTTTTGTCCGTTTCCTTCTCTTTGATGAATGCCTGCAAGTAAGACCCTGAAGCGCGCCCACTCCAGCAAGTTTGCCAATTAAACCCACGCCACACACGGCAGGTTAATTTCAGAAAAAAGTTAACTAGAGATTCCATTGAATACGAAATCATGAATTTTTGGAGCTCTCAGAGCTTCAATCTGCTCGAACGTGGAATCGTATTAGCTTTTTTTGTATTTGTTGTTTTCAGCTTTTGTTTTTCCTATGATTTAAAGTGACATTTGAACTTTGACACAAAGTATAGCTCAGTGATTTTTGACGCATGACGATGGCTGAATGCAAAAATAGCGTAATTCAATAGGAACTTTTAAAAATATACGCTCCATGAGCTACATTAAGACACGTTATATAAGTTCTTCAACATATTTTAGTCCACCCGAATTAATGTGGTGCAGAACCGATGGTCAAGAAGTCGTGGGAACTCAACTTCTGAGGCGACTGTTTCAACTTGTAGATTTCACTAACACGTTTCAAAACCGAAATGTGACACATCAGTATGTTTTCGAACACTTAAAAATTAAAATAAACAATAAGCATAGGACCGAAACTCGTCTTTTTTCACCGAAATCAGCCTATCTACATCAAGCGTTGTCTAGTTCTATTTGATGTTCAAGTATTTTGACAGATGACCCAGCGACACCCTGACTTTAAACTGTATAGTATAATCTTCACATCCTACAGAAAAAACCACCGCAAATTTCAAATTGTCGGATTGTTTAGTCTCCTGTTAAAACAATAAAGCACGAGCAAAAACTGAGGAGCGTGAAATACAATTTGGCTGGTTTTTTCTAAATCCGTCCGTTGGCAAGTGCAACCAGGACTTCTGTGACAAATGTTTGTGACCCAACTAAGAGTTATTACGACACGCCCAAAAAATATCACTCTGAGAGAAGTTGCTCGGCTATTCTACAAGTCTAGACGACTCGTTCCGACTGCGCGAATTGTCATAACAATTAAGATGTCAGTCGCCTCTGTGTTCACTGTTCATTGTCCTTCCTGATCCTGATGCCGCGTCAATCCGGAGAATTTCCCACCACGTGGGCGCCAGATGGGTAGGCAACCCGCCCAACATCATCCCGGCAAAAAAAACGAGCGTTCCCGGCTCTCCGACTCTCCGTTGTCGATGACCGGTGAAAATACCAATTCACGTGTAGCATGCAAGTCGTGCGAATTTGGTTTTTAAAGTTGCTGAAATCTGGCAACAACGGAGCTGTCCTCGTTGGCTGTCAACTCTAAATCCTCTTCGGTTTTTAACGCAAGAACGGCGCGACAGAATGCGCGGTTGACGGTTGGCCTCAACCACATATGGCGCGAAAAAAATAAACAAGCAGGAAGCTCCAACGCATTGGCGTCGGAGAGCGGCTCTGGGGGCAGTAGTTGTAGTCAAGAATGAGGGCCTAGACACATTTTGTCATTGATGTACAATCCGACAACTGTCGATTCATGTTTTGTAACTTAGCAGATTTACGTAGCCGGTGTATAAATGTGTATTGGGCTTTGATATGGCGAATACATGGCATTATCACTTGTTGTATACTTTTAATTTTGAAAGCTCTTTGGAGGTCCGCTTCCTAAAAAATCTCTGGTTGATAAGTCGTTTAGCGAGGCTGCAAAAAATTTGCATTTTTATATCTGAAAGTGTAGGTATTGGTTTTTTGTATAATTGTTTTTTTGGATTGCTGGAAAAGTAACGCATACTTCTATAATTTAGGACTGAGTCAGGGAAATATAAGGTTCGTTAAATAGTAAATATTCCTAGTACCGTGTGACACTATTGTTAACGAAAAGTTTTTGCAACTTGTCAAAGAGGTTGTTGAATGATCTTCGAATAACTTTTGATGAGCTAGAGGTAATGGTTCTATCTGCAGCTCGTGGACTTCTGTACGATATTGTCCAGAATCATCTAAATTTTCAAAAAGTGTCCGCTTGTTCGATACCCAATTTGCTCATTCATGCATACAAGGAGAAGCGCATGAAAGCTTTAGCAGACATTTTGGAGATGAATCAAGAATTAGATGAAGAATTTATGACTTAAATCACGGCACCTTAATCACGGGATGACCTTAATTACGGCAACTATTTATTGTCCATGAGATGCAGATGGTTCCATTTCCCTAGCTCATCAAAAGGTATTCGAAGATCAATTTCATCAGCCACCCGTACGAACCACGTTTCTAGTGACCCGTACTTGCTTCGCACGTATGAAACATACAATCAGAGAAAACAGAATTCATCTTACAATAATCAATAATCAGTAGGACATGAATCGTTGCGATGTATAATACGACATTATAATGCGGCATTACTATTGTAATTCATTTTAATGTTTAGGGGCATTATAAATCATTATTGCCACGTCGGAATGAAATGTTGTAGACTGAATTGAAAAGCATGTTGGCAAAATTTATTATAAAAATAGTATAACATGTAGGTACATAACATAAAGGTAATACAAATTAAATGATTAGAGCGTGTATATTTCATTACATTATAGGTATATTACAATCATTTTTGTCATTGTTGGAAATTTTGATAGTTTGAATTTTGATAGTTGATAGTTGATAGTTTGAGAGTTGAAAATTTGGTTATTTTATTTAGTTAAGGTGATTCGATAGACGCCATATTTTGTGTCAGAATGGCATGCGACTTTTCCATCAATTGGTTCCATTTTTTCATTTACTCATCATTTTTCTCCAATTTTAAGTTTCGCAATTCTGTTTTCAGGAGACTAAAGCACTCACTTATCAATTTGTATATTTATATTGAGTTAAGGGTAGAGACGTATTCCTCACCGGAATTGAGGAATGGAGGTGTTACAGTATGTCCGGCATTAGGTTCCATTTCGACATCAGCGACGATCAACGCTGCGATACTGGAAGCCAGTCTTCCGATATTAAATCCCTAGCGGGGAAGAAAAAAAATGCCTAGATTTCGCTAAAAATCCCTAAATCCCCAGATTTGCTCAAATATACTTAAAAAATCCCTAGATTTTGCAAAAAGCGCCATTTTTTTATGAAGAATCATGATGTCATTCGATGTAGCGATTTGCAATATTTAAATCTGATTGGCTCGTTTGAATTTTGGCGCTCTCTGAAAGCAGTGCTAATCCAGACCAATAAAATGAAAGAATATTAGTTGATTTCTTATTATTAACAGGTTGAATGCAGTTGAATGTCAAGTACATCGAAGGACACAATCGTTTTAATTTCCGGCTTATTTGCGGGGAAAATAGTGTTGCCAAAAAGGCCTACAAAATATAGATGAAAAAATGTTTTCGATTGTCGAAGCTATAATTGAGGTTAAAAAGTTGATTTTTGGTAACTTTACCTCATCAAAAAAAAATCCCTAGATTTCCTGAAAAATCCCTAAATCCCTGGAAATTCCGGAAAATCCCTAAATCTAGGAATAAACCCTTAGACATCGGATGGCTGTTGGAAGCATTAGAGTCAACATTTGAAACGCTGCTGCAGAATTTGCCGGGAGTATAATCGAGTGTTGAAAGTCAGTAGAATTGAACAATGTAATAATTGCTTTCCGAAATAAGCGTTATAATAAAAAAACAACGAATCTGAACTGTTAATACTGGAACACACCTTCTGTAAATGTACCTTGCGAGAGATAAGTAAAAAAATAGATGTACTGGAGGAGAAGTGCTTCTCCACAGAGTTTGAAGAAGGAAAAAAAATGCCCAAATTTACTTACTTCAGCATTTTCGGCAAAATCACTGCAATTTCCGAACCTTTTTCTGGCCAGGGGCCAAAATTAAATGATTATGAAGGGCCACTTAGATGTTGTAGATAAAAATAGGACTGTTGAAAAAGTCGCCGTTTTCAATAAATATGTTCCCGGAATGGAAGAGTTAGGTTAAAAAATTTAGAGTTAAAAAATTCCCATGAGCCGAGTGCCGTAGGTTAAGGGCCCGTTCGCCAAAACTAATCGGAACTGTATGAATGAATTGCTCCTTTTAAAAATCAAAACAATATCGAATTGCGATATATTACACAGTTAAGATAGGGCTATGTCCTGTCGTAAGCGGCGACATACAGTCGATATCATTTCAATAATCGCCCCAATGGCCACGATAGTTGTTAGACGTTTACGGTTTCCCTGGTAACCTTTGTTTGCTATCAGCTGATATCGAGTAAATGACTAGGAAGCTCCAACCCAGTGGTTAAAGCTTCCTTAACCGCGAAAACTTTAAAATTCAAATTTTCAAATTTTGAACGTAAAGTACATTTTTTCCATCACGAGATAAAAGCACAAACAAGTTTTGAATTGTTGACTGTATCACCATGATTCCAAAAATACAATACACAACATAGCATTGACTAACAATAAAACAGTATGCAATAAAATAAAGTCATGACAAGGAACATAGCCGAAAATGGCGCCGATTCCCATCAACCAACGCGCGGTCTCTACAATGTAACATGCTGCATTGATACTCCCCAGCTGGGACCGTCCGGAATAGCAGCTCTAGTGCAAGCACCAGAGCCGCTAAAAGCCGAGAGCAGAGGTAGCGCTCATCCTCCGATGACGGCTTTTAAAATTATATCATACTGTACATAGTCTCCTTCCGGAAAAAATATCGCAAGTGCTATGCAATGTTGTCAAATTTTCACAGAGTTTTTTTTTTTCTTTTTTCTTTTTTTTTTTTTAAGATAAACTTCTTTACTATCTTTCGGGAAATTCTGCTGGATTCTACTTAATATGCCGATAAAATTTTAATAGGTTCTAGAACGACAAGGTCCTAGCGTTTTTCCTGTTGAGAGTAAAAAATTCAAAGAAAGGTTGGCAACACAGTATAAAGTATGTGATATTGTTTCCTGAAGAAGTCTGGTATCATCTGACACAAATATGAAGGAAGGTGCTAGGAAATAATTTTGGATCGCATTGCTCTATAATTACTGAATGAGGAAAAGGAAAAAAGTTGAAAACTGAATTCAGAAAAATAGTCTCCTCAATTAAACTGACTTGCAGCTGGATTCAAAATCTAGCTGGCGATTGGGAATATTTTGTCCGGATAAATATTTTTATCTGTTGTAAGAAAAAAAGATAATAGGATAATATTGGCACCCTCGCAAGGAGCGGGGTCTTAGAAATACTGTTTACAAGCGGGAGTGGGGGCTCTCAGGTTCGAATCAAGGAAATTCAAGGGATAAAATATTATCCTGGATGCATTTAGTGGAATAAGGTGCTTCTGGGCACCTCAAATCGTCTTTTAGACACCTTTAATCGCCCCTCAGATACGCAGTAATGTCCGGTGTAGCAACCATTAAGAACACCGTTGACTTACGGCAACTACTTTAACTCCCCGAGGATTGAATTGCATATCTTGAAGAATGCAGGCGCATTGCATGTATCCGGAAATGAGGAAACTCTAGAGGAATACGCGAGTAAATAGCCGTGTAATTCAACGAATAAGGGCCCGCAAGCTGTTGCGATATTTAAACCTCGGGCCACTTAATTTAATGCCCTGGAGATCAAATTGCATATACCGGTTATAAAACGAAGACATTTTCAACGAGTCCAGTGACTCTGACTCCTGGCCCAGTAGTGAAACAATTCAGTCGATTTTTACGTGAGGATCATAGTATAACAATGATTAAGGTTAGAAGTCGTAACAGTGGTAATAATAAATCACTTTTGATACAATACATTTGTAGGATGACTGCCTTTTTGAGCCCTTTTAAAAGCTCCAGGACCTAGCTTCAAAATTACCGACTTGTCCGTGTCCGTATACTCTCTCTATACTGCCGTGCTGAGGAAGAGCGCCGTATGAGCCCTCAGTCGTTGCCACATTCCCTTCATCAAAAAAACAAATTTATACGGGATATATTTGGGATGATTTTCTTAAAATTTTTCAACCAATTTTCTTTACATTTTTCACACAATTTTTCTCGCCAATATACTTAAAATATTTGAAAATTTCAAGGTAAAATACACATGACTTTCTCGAAAAATTCACTATTTATCCGAGGAAATTGGCAACTCTTGAAAGTTCGTACAGCGTTCCTCCCTAGCACGACAGCATGTAGGTACTCTGGGTGGATCCATCCAACCCGTGTGATAAAATCCGCTATAAAAGGTCGGCGCGGCGGTCAATGGCGTGGCGTGCTTCGCGATACATCGATTCATCTGCCATTTAACCCTACAGAAAAGATCCATAACTAGGGTGTTCGCGACGAATACCTTAATAATCGATTCTTTACCACAGCATCAAATGGGGGAAATATCGATGATCGATCATTGACGGCTCGCCTTTGGCGGCGGCAGTGGTAGTGGACACTCCTCTCTTCTATGCTAAGGAAGAACACCGTATAATCCTTCAGACGTTACCGAATTCCCCCTGATAAAACCCAAATTTACTGGAAAAATTGTCAATATTTCCCCCCAAAATTTTCCGATAATTTTCCATGCAGTAAAATCTAAATATCTGGAAATTTCAAGGAAAAATATGCTCAAATTGCGTCCAAAATACACGTTTTATCACGGGAAATTTGGCAACTCTCGAATGCTCATACGTCGTTCCTCCTCAGCACGGGAGCTCTCGCCTTTACATTAGGGTCGATTGGTACTCATCGGGGCGTGTGAGCGGGGCGGAAGACGGGAGCTGAGACTTAAGACCCTCGGACATGGTGAGCGCGGGCGGGGGGCAAGGGGGGGGGGGGGGAAGCGATCGGAAGCGTGAAAAATGCGAAGCGTGGAAAGTACGCGGGTGCGACTCGCGCTCGCGTCCGCGTCGGGCGTCGGGCGTCGGGGTTCCCGGGGTCGGCTCCCGAACGGAGCGGCGGTCGGAGCGGGGTGGAGGATGTCATCGGCGGCGTGTGACCTGTGACATATGAGCGGAATGACTGAAATTTTTACGATCCGTCGCTCGTCGTCCGTCGCTCGTCGTCCGTCGCCCGTGACATGACGCGTCTCGGCGCGACACCGGCCACCGTTTTCGGGCACCGGCACACGTACCCGCCAACCGTGCTCCTTCCTTCGTCTCCGATCCGCGTTGTCGGATACGCCGCCGGGGGCCCTTGAAGACGCACGTTGGATTTTCCCCGTCCAAAAGCTCTTAAATCCTGGTTCGACGGACTTGACTTTAAATGTGCCTGTTGTAAACTTCAGCGAGAGCGAAAAAGGGGATAATCTCTTGTGGAAGATGGCTCAAAAATCACGATGAGCGCTTTGGGAAAGTCTGAAATACACTCCTAACTTCAAAATCTGCGTAAGAAATATGCGTTTTTTTTTTTAAGATTCCCGTTTCTTGAACGATATTACGGCACAGATGAACATTTTGTATGAGGAGTTGTTCCAACGAACTCTTGCGCATTAGGATGCTACGCAATATTCTAAGTGGCTGACGCCAACCTACCAAAACTCACGTGTCGAGACTGAATTTTATCATCCCGCGAGATTATATAATTACAATTTCCTTGCGTTGATAAAGCCTTTGGTGTTTCCTCACAATTTTCGCCTGAAAGTGTTGGCCGTGTCGAAAAGTACATAGCATCCTAGCGCGCGCAAGGGTTAGATGTAACGACTCGTGCTCAAGGGATGTCCGCGTTGCCTGCACAAGAGATTACAGGTGCTCAAAAAGAAAGTCTACGGCGTCACCGACCTTGATACACGTTTTTGTCATTTCATCGTCAAAATGTATAATATAATACTTAATGGTATGTGAGCTAAAAAATTAAAATGATATCAGCTACCTCTACAAACGAGATACGCACAGCGCCAAAATAGGATTCTATCTGCTTCATCTTTGATAAAGTCATTTTTGAGTGTATTTTTCCTGTATTTCATCGTTTACGTAGTGATATACTTGTAATTTTTTTTACAAATTGACGTCCCCGTTTTCGCGATATTTTTCCGCAAAACGCGGCGGCGCGGCGTGGCGTGGCGTCACACTTGAGCCGGATCAGGGATCACTGGATCAGACTCTCGGTCGCGTAGTATCTCGGGGATGCACGTTTTCCCTCCCTCAGTTGTCAGATCGTCACGAATAATAACCGAAATTCAATCCGGCCGTTGAAACGTTCGTATATTCCACTCACAACTCGACAACAACGGCCGATCCTGACTGATATTTCATTAATAACGCAACTTGTGGAACATGGTGGTTCGCGCGCTAACGCGTGAAACAGGTTGCGGAAAAACCGATCCTTCGGTTCTTGAGGGACATTTTTCAAACGTTCCCAACAACGCACGTGCCATGTACTACACTGCCTTGTCAGGAAAGAGCGCAATATGCAGGGAAAGAATGGACTTTTGCCATGATGTTTTATTGCGGATGGGTCACTAGACAAGGACTAGAAAAAAATGTTACGTGTTTTATAAAAATCAATTCATACAACGGGACGTTTAAAATCAACCCCTGAACGAGATGTATGAACAATCTTTCAACATGTAGATCAAACGGAATTAACAAAATACAAATGGCGTCACTTGTGTTTTTGGCCTTTTATCTGAGGGTTTCAGTTTTCAGTGTGGGCAACACGAACTTCCACGTAGTCGAAGAGTAGTATCAATCTTACATGTGAAGAGTGTCTGAAGAAGAGAGTCGCATTAACTGACCAAGCGTAGCGTGGAGCAGTAACTTTACCTCACTGTCAGTTCGCCTTCAGTTTGCGGTGTAGGCAACCCGAGCTCCCACGTGGTCGAATAGTGGTAACACTCTCAGATGTTATGATTGATCGAGGTAGCAAAAATAATTCACCGAGCGTAGTAAGCGGATCGATGACTTTACCTTACGGTCAGTTCGCCTTCAGTTTGCGGTATAGGCAACCCGAGCTCCCACGTGGTCGAATAGTGGTATCACTCTCAAATGTTACGATTGATCAAGGAAGAACAAATAATTCACCGAGCGTATTCTGCGAAGCGATGACTATACCTCACTGGCAGTTCGCCTTCAGTTTGCGGTATAGGCAACCCAAGCTCCCACGTGGTCGAATAGTGGTATCCCTCTCAGATGTCAATATTGCTCGATTGCTGCGAGAAAAAATCCAATTATTTTTTTCAATAAGTGTCATAATTTTCAGAAATTTTACGAAATATTTCACACGAAATTCCAAGACTTTATTTTTCACGAAAAATTGCAACCGTGCCCGTCCGTGATCCGACAGAGTACCGTTGCGTCGATGAGATCATCGAGGGAACAAAGGGGATGGAATCGTAGTAATCGAGAGAAAGCTGCTCCGGAGGCAAAGGCAAAGGAGGAGGCGAGAATGCAAAGGACGAGACAATACTTTCGCGGAGCTTTATGGAGCGGAAGGTAGGGCCGGGATTTCCCCTGCGACTTGACGAGAGCGTAAAACTGTTTTATCAGGGGTCATTAGCTTCTGGAGGATCTTTACGCGGTCGTCCGTGAAACTTTCGTAAAATTTCACGGATGATTAGCTGCTTAACAATAGGCCGCGCGAGCTTTTTAACGACGTGGACGTCCCCCTTTGACCTCGCTGACGGGGCTCCTCACGACAAGTGAGTCCCGACGGGCTTTCATACCTTATACGGGGCACCGGCGTCGGGACGCCTGCGCCTGCCTTCGCGGCTGCAGCGTCTTCGTCTGCGTCTTCCGATCTCGGCCGGAATAATGGAACAGGGGATAACACACCGCGGAGAGCTCACCGAGCAGAGCGCAGCGCTGCAACATCATGTGAGTTAACAGTCAAAGATCTAACATATCACGTTGGGACATTAGACTTGCACTGAGAAAAAAACTTCGATCATAAGAGCCGAACGAACGGTGTTCAATATCAGTCGTATTGTTCGGTTCATGTGACCATTCTCTCGGTTCTGGGAGCCGTATCCTCGATTCATGCAACCGAGCAACTTTTTCGTTAGTTCTATTCGGTTTGAATGCTCGGTTGCATGAACCGAAGATACGGTTCCCAGAACCGAAAGAGCGATTGCATGAACCGAACGATACGAAAGATATTGAATACCGTGCATTCGGTTCAAATGACTGAACTTTTTTTCTCAGTGTGGTGCTAATTCAAGCATTCTGCGCTGAGAAAAAAAGTTCGGTCATGCGAACCGAATGTACGGTGTTCGATATCGACCGTATTGTTCGGTTCATGTGACCGATCTCTTGGTTCTGGAAACCGTGTCCCCGGTTCATGCACTCGAGCTTTTTCGATAGTGCTGTTCGGTTGGAATGCTCGGTTGCATAAACCGAGGATACACACGGAGAAAAAACATTCGTGCATGGGACCCGAAGTTGAGGTCATATGGATCTCTGAAGTTTTCTGATCACGCATCCGAAAACTTGAGATCGAGCTGCCGAAGTTCGGGTCAGACATCGAGGCACTTCGGTATGTACCGGAGTACTTCAGATGTGTGACTCGTACCCTTCGGTACATATTGAAGTACTTCAGATGTCTGACCCGAACTTCGGCACCTGGACCTCAAGTTTTCGGATGCGAGACCCGAAAACTTCAGAGATCTATATGACCCTCAACTTCGGGTCCTATGCACGAAGTTTTTTGCTCCGTGCGGTTCCCAGAACCGAGAGAGCGGTCGCATGGACCGAACCGTGCGGCCGATGCTGAACACCGTACATTCGGTTCATATGACCGAAGTTTGTTTCTCAGCGTGGCATATGTTTCAATAAAATATTAAATGTAACACGATTTCAGAAACGAAAATCACTGAACTTAACCCCCGACTAAGATATTTGAAGTTTTAGGATCCGTAGATTAAAATTTTCCGCTCACGAAAAAACATAAGTTTTACAGAAGAGTCAAATCGCGCGCTAGACGTTACCGTAACAGTCTCTGAGGTACGAAAATATACACTGAAAAAAAAATATTTGTGTTCTTGTGTAACTTTTGATTAATATATATCTTTTGATAGAAGTGAGACACGAGTCGATACAAATTTTGTGTTGATTTTGGTACAGTTTGCGGTGAATTTAGTGCAGAAAATAATCGAGGGATTGGTAAACCCCAGAGTCAATCAAAGGCTTGGGTTATTTAGTGTTTTACTGCTCATATTAACCAAACTTTTGTGTTACGTTTTCTTTCTGTGTAGTAGCCTTAATTTCGGTGCTCCGGCTCAGCTGCTGCACGATGTTAATACTTTGAGTGACACAAGGCGACAAAATTTAGTCAAAATCAACTTACATGCTCAAAAAACTCTCTAAGTCGAGGCCGTAAAAAAGGTACACCTATACCACTCAGTAAACATTTCCATGCATTACATTAGCTGAGTTGCGATGATTGCGGGCAAAAAATTACTATCATGTATTAAAACTCGGAGTCCTCACACAACGTGGCAACTCTGCTAATGTATTCAGCCTCATCTTGGCGAGAAGAATTTGAATGTAGAGGTGGACGCTCTTATAGAGCGATGATACTCCTCCTTTGCGGTCCCAACTTTAAAAGCTTTTCTTGTGCGTGAGAGTGAATGTTGGACATAACCGAAGGCACCGAAGTGTTTATCGTGAAAACCGACATGAGGAATGATGTTCAAATCAAATTTTCCATAGTCTTAAAGAGACTTCATTACGAAATACTGTATGCAGCATGATTTTTTTCTGAAAAGGAAGAAAAAATATCCTTTTTTTCACCCTGAAAGAGAATCAAATAGACGTATTTCTGTTAAATGGAACGAGAGACAGGAGGAAAAGAAGGGGTGTGCTCGTTAGGCGAGAGTCGTAAGAATGAATGGGATTTATAAGGTGCCGGTGACGTCAGCGGCAACGACGCCCGGCTACACGGCCCGCAACTCATGAGCCCTGTCCACCACGCTCTTTTACCATGCCCACGGCTCATGGGGGCCGCATACAGTTGGCGCTTAGTGCCGTTTGATAGAATGTAAAATCTCTTTTTCCCATTTCCCCAAAGGAAATCACGCCAACTTTTACATCGTTTCTTATCCAACTTTCTGAAGCACACCCCAGCTTTCCCACTCGTTTATAGTTCTGTTTAGCAGGAGTACGTCCAAACTGTGCGCGCATGCCAAAAAATCGTATTAAAACGTATTTCAAAGTTGCTGATCTTTGTGCAGCATAAATAATAGGATTCGTCTAAATGCAAAGTTCCGACGTATTCTGAGATCTAATCCTCCGGCAATGGAGTGTCAGGCGTCACTCGATAGAGCTTTTAACATGGTTTCTTCACTGAAAAAAAATTCTCGGCGTTTTTACCAAGGTTCGTTGGTACCTTTACCATCTCACTTTTTTTACCAATTATTGGTAATTTTACCAAGTCAGACTGGTAAACTTACCTAAAAAGCGGTATTTTTACTGTTTTTTTCAGGTAAGAATACCACTTTTATTGGTAATCAATTCCCGGTAACTTTGCCATTTTATCTCGGTAATTCTACCACAGTCGATAAAAAATATTGGCGTTTTTACCGAGGTCCAGTAAAATTACCGAGAAAGTTTAATAATTTTATTACCAATTCCATAAATGGTAATTTTACCAAGAAAAAACTGGGATCAAATAGAACCCTGAATTCTTGGTAATTTCACCCTTTTCTTAGTAAATACACCGATATTTTTTTTTCAGTGTTGTACCATACTTTTATGAATGGCAAAAGAACCACGCGGAGTGTTGAACGTAGCAAATTTACCATTTAATCTATTTCTTACCGATCTATTTGACAACTATACGGAGGTTCAATGACGAGGATCTTTAACGACTGCTTGATGCTCTACTTATATATCTCTTCTCCTTGTGGACGTAAATTAATCCGAATTAAGCACAACAGGTTGCTTATGAAAGCTCTCCGTATTAAAATATGGTGAGGATGTTTACAATGGCGTCACCTGTTGATTTTCGCACGTAAACGCCTTTGATAAAAACACGCTGTCGAGGAAACTTGATCAAATGTTTACGACTCGCGCTTGTTTTGACGCTTTCATCAACGCAATAAGCTTTGCGAGACGGTGGGTCCGGATGGAAGAAACCGAGTAAGTTTCCTAAGGATGGATGACATCATTATTACAATTTGGTGCAGCAATTCGTTCATTTGCAACGCATAAAAATGGCCTCTTGACCAGTTTAATAGCATCAATCATCCAGTGCTATGCACTGACAGGTGACTGACAACGTATTATGTTGCCGCGCAAATGCGTCAAGTGGCGCCACATAATCGTGCACAGTGTGATTCATAATAAAAGGCAAAAAACTAGTCAATACTTCAGATCAACATAATCATTTTATTGCGATGTTTCCTTTTCCCCAAAACCACCTCAGAGCAACACTGCCATGCTAAGGAAAAAACGCATATGAGCCCTCGAAGTTGCCAAATTTTTCCTGATAAAACACTAGTTTCTTAAGAAAGTCATGAATATATTCTATTGAATTTTTTAAAACAAACATTAAATCAAAATGCGAGTAAAATTCTTTGTAAATTTGTAAGATAAATATTCCCTGGTTTCCTTCAAAATTCGTATTTTTCGTAGGAAATTTGGCAACGTCGCTAGTACGGCGTTTTCCTGAGCGCAGCAGAACAGGCCCCCAAAGTTTAAAGTTTGAGAATATTATTTATATTTTATATCCGATGATCTACTTCTGAAATCTGTAAATTCAATCTTGAATTATCCTGTGTATTGTTTGCCTTCCTTCAGAGGATATTAAGGACGAAGAACTGATGATTAAAAACATAAAAGGAAGCAATAAACCGGTTGCATTTTCGTCGCGGCGCGCGCGATCCTGCAAGCTCGCCGGTTCATTGAGCTTTGACGTGAGCGATACGTCAATGAATTTACATTAAGCGCGTCACTCATTGTCGCCGGAACTGGCTTATCCCATAGTGGGACTGCACTGCCCACCTCAACGGTGGCTTCTGATGCATTGTTGATTGATATTTTAGCCGATAAAAATAAAGCGCTTATATCCAACGGCTTAGGTTCTTTCTCGACCGTTATGGTGGTAAAATGCCCCAGAAAAATCGGAGCAAATATTCAGTATCATTTTTTAATCAACAGCTTTTTGACGCAAAAGTGTCCAAAAATTGACTGGAGCTTAGCAATAGAGTCAACACCTGTATGGGAAACTTTGGAAAAACGTATAGATGTCGTATGGGAACGAATTAAAATCAAACGGAGAAGAAGATGATAGAGAAGAAAATTAAAAAGAAGATGAAGGTTAAAAAGGAGAAGAAGATGAAAAAGAAGAAGCAGATGATAAAGAAAAAGAATGTGAGAAAGGAGATGAAAAGAGGAAGATGGAGGAATAGAGAAAGGAGAATGAGGAAGGAAAATATGAAAAATGCATTATGCTTCTACTTCCTTTTCCGTTTCTCCTTCTTCGTCCTCTTTCAACTCTAAACCTTTTCATGTCCTTCTTATTTCTCTCTCTTCCTCTGCATATCTTTCTAGTTCTCTTCTATTTCCTTCTACCTCTTTATCTTTTTCCTTCTCATCATCATCTACTTTCTTCTTCTCTCCTTATTTCCCTTCCGCTTTCAAAAACACCCTCATCTATCATCCTCATCTCAAGAGTCCTATGCGCTGAATTTATCAGAGTAGGATTGAGAGTCATAAAACATAATCGGGTCTTCAAGCATATTCGGTCATAGTATGAGTATTGAGTAATTTTGTAGATAAGGACCATAAACATAAATTCCAAACTCGGAACCTCTGAACTTTGGGAAACCCCTATTCTTGAGGCTTCGCTTCGATCTAGTTTCCACCCAGGAAAAAGGGAATGCCGAAAGATATACAAAGCACCGACATCGAGAGGAACTCAAAATTTTATTATAATAAAAAAAAGACGGATGTGATTTTTAAACTTACCGACACGATCCAGATTCCGAGCGTAACCATAAAGCTCCCATCTGGAATCATAAAATTCACGAATTCATAGTCAACCGTTTTTATTCGCATTCCATTCCTGATTTTTTATTATTATTTTGTCGAGGTATCGACTTATTTGAGGGGCTCAGGGTCTGACTGTGTCGTAATCGGTGCTATTGTCTCATAGAACTCCTAGAGCTCACTTACATAACGCTTTATTATCCTGAGTCCTTCGACTACAAATTCGTCGCCGCGTTGAAAGTAAATAGAGGTACGTCATGATAAATTTTTATATTCACTGGGGAAAATTGTGGTATTTTTAGAGTAAACAAGAACAGAAAAATGGAAATAAACGAACACTCACTAAGCAATAAGATACTGGGTTTTTTCGTTTATTAGTCCACCGTCGAAAATTATGTGTCTCTCATTGCAGCCCATTGCGCATTGTGAAGTTTTAATATTTCCGCCCGAGAGACTCGTGCGAACTTCAGTGGCAAAGCGCGAATGGACAATTATCGATATTTCCCTATTTGAAACTTTAGTAAAGAATCGATTATTAAGGTGTTGGTTGCGAACACCCTGTTTATCGATCCTTTTCCATAGGTTTAAATGGCAGATCAATCGATTCATCGAAAAGCACGCCATTGGTGAACTCAAAGAAATTATGCTCCAAAGCGGAGTTTAGATGAAAAGACGAGCTTCCTCTATCAAAGCAATTACTTTTAACCGCTCCTATATTGCTCTCATATAATACACTGATTAAAATTTCAATATTCCGAGGAAAATTCTCACTTTGTTAGGTCACGTTGTTTCAATGTCCATGCTCATAAAATTATTCGCTAAATTCGAAATAATTAACGCCGACTCAAAGCTCATTATGGTGTTCTAAAGGGTGCGCCCCTCTTGGCCGCTCCTACGCGGTCCAACCCCCGATCCACGCTTTGTGCTTTCAGAACAACTTTACGGCAGTAAAAGCCCTGCCGGATCATAATGTGATAATTTGCACGCTTAAGTATAGTGTGTTTATCTGCTGCTGGCTGTAAAATCATGAATGTGACGAAAAATTAACAATTGAAGAGTCGGAAAGGTCATTGTGATGACGATTTGCACCTTATCAAAGAACAAGGTGTATGTGGATGTATCTCTATCAAACGGAACTATGTGCATTAAGACCTGAGCCCTGTTATGCACATATTCTTATGGGTCTCAGGGCTCATGTCTTAATGTACACAGTTCCGTTTGGCAGAAATACGTTCATGTCAACTAACAAGGATTCGTCCTTTCCAAGAGGGAGGTTTGCACCTCCATTTTCAAGTTGGAAAATTGACTCAAATAACTCAATCTGTCACAAAAGTAAGACTGCACAAATTATTTCCGAAAATTTTGTGATGTTATTGTGCGTAAAATGAGGTAAAATCTAAGAGATTTCTGTTAGGTACAAAAATAAGACCGCGCAGTTTCTCTTCGAATTTGTTCTGGTTTTTGTGCGTAAAGAGAGGTAAAATCTAAAGAATATTTAGATTTTTATTAATGGCCGACAGTTTCCTAATAAAGGTAAAATTTGCGAATTAAAATTTTGCGGCGTTGAAATGCATTTTCGCTCACTTGTCTAAAAAACGACGAATCGCCCAACCACGGAATGAGCAATCGATCTTTCACTGTTTAGCATGCGAATAATTCGTTCTCGATTGCAATTTTGGAACGAGATGGTGAAAAAAGTGGCATCCATTAGACTGCGGCGAGTTTTTTCCATTATAGGGGCAGTGCGGTTGCTTTGAAAAAGAAGATATAGTTTACCTGTCACTGTCAGAACCTTTTTACGGCGGGAGAAAAGCCAGACGAGGCCGATTTCCTCTTTTTTTTGCGTTTGTTGTGCATTTGCATCAACTCTTTCCCTTTGCCGTGGCGCGGTGCCCTCTCCTCTCCTCTTCCGCTCTCTTTTTATTAATCGCTCATCGCCATAATTAAAATGGTGCCGTCCCTTATTTCCGAACTGTGAACTGAAAAACAGCTTTGCACGGTTGAAACCTCTCGTTTTTCTCTCCAGATCCGAGTTTTTTTCACTTTCGTGCATCCAGCCGTAAGAGTAAATTATTTGCAGAGGTCATTTCAAAAGGTAGTTCATTAATAATTGGTCACTAATAACGACAGCTTTTTCATTCGCCCTTTCCACATCCTCTCTTTTGAAGTATTTGCTTTTTATCGTATTTATGTGCACTCTCAAAGATACACAGCGAGAAAAGGAAGTAATACACGGAATTTAGGCAAAAAACGATGTTTTACAGCATCGTCCACATAGTCCCTTTGCTTTTCTATTTTTCTCTGTAGTGCATTGTGTTATGCCTGTGAGATTGTGTATTCCAAAATGTGCATTTTCACGCGGTAAAAATAGTAAAATTATGGTAATGATCATTTGATTCTTCCTCCAAAAGAAGAGACTTTCCTGAAATACTAGAATAATTCAATTATGTCGAATTTTGACCTTACTTTCGCTGAAATCATGACGCAGAATGAACCAGCTTTTGTGTGTGGGGTTTTTTTTTTTATTTTAATTTTACAGTCAATTTTTCGCAGGCTCTTAAAACTGTATGTTGAAGATTCTTAGCAAACGTGAGTTAATCCAGCGTAAAACTGAAAATCTTAATACAAAGGGAAAAAGCTCATAAGAGCACAATTTTCCCTTTCTTTTCTTTTTCAATTTTCCGAGATATGCTGCTTGGTGCATCACTAGTTACGACCATTCAAGAAAGCAACTTAAGGCTCCTAAGACTGTAATTTGAAAAATTTGGAAGTCAAAATACTGCTGCACAACAGGGTGTAAACATAAATTGCCGAGTGTTATTTCTGACGTGGGGAAAAATGAAAGTTCTTGAGTGTTTTGTCAAGCATCATCATAGAATAATTTAATATCTACCTCAATAAGATTGAACCGCATTTTGGAATGCAAAAGAAGAGATAGCTACAGCACAATTCACATGCACTCGCTCGAGCCCCTTATAAAAAGCCTTCATTTCTAGAGGTAGGCAAAACGAGCTCTCCTGAGTGTGATTAGTGGTATTGGATCTCGCCGTAGATATTACCACCCAGTTAACGGTGCCTGTAAGTGCTTTCCAAAATCGATCCAGATTAAAACCGTCCCGGCATGCAACAGTGAATATGGCGGAGGGAAAGTTAATCGAATCACCTATCCACTTTGAGTGTTTCGCGAATTTAGCGCTGTGCATACACCCTTCTGCATCAGGTAAAACTGCAAATTGGGAAGCGTTTTGCAAACATCGACACGTTAACCGATCTCCTGGTTTCTCCGCACCGTCAAAGTCTAAAATATTCAGTTTCACGCCTCATTCTCATTTCTCACCCGCTCTCACGAACGCGAGGCAAAATGCTTGTGTATTTAGGCACCGTAATTTATTCAGCCTCCTGTTACTCGTTAGCTTCATGGATGCTTTCTCGTCGGACATTGAGCTGAAGGCTAATAGCGCGGCATGCCTTGAAAATTAGAAACTTATCAGTAAAGTTTCAAAAATCGAGGACTCATGAACTTGCCGCGGTAAAATAGCCGCAGCGGGGCGTAAAAGATAATATATTTAAACAAATTTAAAAAAAAAAAGAAATAGATAAATAAATAAATAAATTTTAAAAGAAATGATAGAATATAAAATATTGATAGAAGATCTAAAGGGATTGAGGAGACATTGGTAAGATGAATGACATGAAAGAAAAATTTAAAACAGTTGATAGAAAAAAGTGATGACACAAATCAAAAAATGTAATAAACTGAAAAAATACCAAATTCATAAGAAATTTAACAAATTTATGAAAATTATAATTTTAAAAAAAAAAACTAATTTGAAATCGCGTAAAAAATTGACGAAGCAATAATAAAACTGCGGAAAACATTAAAAAATAGCTAAAAGAATCAAGCAAATTGAGGGAGAAAATGCTTGAAAATTGACAAAAACCTCGAAAAATTGATAGTAAATGAAAAAATCAGCTTAACATCAAACTCATTTAAATGTTATTTTCAGCAAAAATAAGGTCAAACCCTTAGCGGAGAAAATGTGATGATACTAAATGCATTGTTAAATGAGGAATTCCCTGAGGAATACGAAACTTGAAGATAGACAAAGCTATTCGTCCCTCTTTTTTATTCGCTCGCTCATTTTCCGAGCCGAGAGCCGCGGATCCCCGGCCGTAAATTAGATTTGTTAGACTGAAAAAAGGGAGAGCAGAAGATGGTAGATAAGAGTGTAATTACAGAGGATAACAAGTCAAAACAACATTAGAAAAACGGGGTTCCGATGCGTTATGCTTACGCAAAAAAAAAGGGGCGAAAACAGGGGGAAAATGTTGAAAAGGGAGCGCTATTTGAGATATTTCACGCGTTGCGAAAAAAAAGGGTTTCGTAATTAGACCGCCTTAATTGCGCTTCCTTCTCCTCTTTAACCGGTCGTTCTCAGCTTGCAAATCCGTCCACACATTTCAGCGGAGGGAAAGTATGGTACGTTGTAGGATTAGTTTTTTTCAGTGCAGCAAGTCGTAAACAATAATTACATTGTAATCAAATAACATGAGTGAGCAATGTCTTCATTAGGTCCAGGCAGCAATAGAATCGTTTTCCCCGATTTCATAAAAGAAGAGAAAGAGAGAGGGGAAAAAGAGATGGTAAAGTAGCGTACCTGAAAATGTATTATTGTAGGTAAAAGACCTAACTGCGCTACTGGCTTCCCGTTGGTTGCTATTTTTTTTTCGAATACCTTAAACCTCAGGGGAAAAAGTGAAAATAGAAAATCACAGCCAAAAAGGTAAAAATCCGTCAATGAGTCAGTTGCCTGGTCACAGAATCGTGTTTCGATGCAAAATTCTCGTAGATTACCCTGAAATAATACAATTTTGCAAACGGTAACTTCCTACCGATATTAATCAAGATATCGCCCTTTGAAAAGTCGGGTTTTTGACGTCATCCACTGCGGTAGTGACATCCTAGGTCTCCTCAACCTTGTTTTCATTATTGACGCACATTTGCTTTGGTTACTCAACGTGAAACTCAGATGAAAGATATTAGCGCCTGCAAGACTGTGGGAATACTTCACGCATTGCGCCAAACAGTGCGGTCTGCGGCGGCCGCATATTAGCGCCTACAAGACTGCATGAATACTTCTCGCATTGCACAGAGTAGTGCAGTCGATCAGTTGGCGTGAAACGCATACAAGCGTCTCCAAGACTTCGAGTTCACTCGGTGTTACGCACATTTGCACCGGTTACTCAACGTGGAAATCGGACGGAAGCAAGGTGGAAGACATAAAGAGTGTCACTCCTGCGGTGGATGCCATAAAAAACCCTACTTTTCGAAGAGCGATAGCTCGGTTAATATTGAACTTAGGAAGTTTCTGTTTGGACGGACTTTATTTTTTTTAGCTAATGAACAAGAATCAAGCTCCAAAACACGATTTTTTGACCAGCGCAACCAACCAATTATAAACACTCGAATATTTACGAATTGTAATGTGAAGCTGCTTAAAATTTGATCTGAGCGGGATTCTTTTTGGAATTGTTTTCGAGAAAGGTCCCCTAGACACTTTTCATATCCTCTGAGCCCCATCCTTCCTTCCAAGTCTCCCTTGAATTGTCGCTGGATGTGCCAATGCAACGAGTTGTATTCATATTGCGTGATAGCTCAAGCAGATAACAAATCTCTGCTGTTGCTATTTTGCGGAAAATGTCGTTTCGTACCGGATCAAAGGAAGAGGGGATAACTTTAGGGGAGGGGGGGGGGGGGGGTCCGGCACGTACGCTCGGTTCCCTCGATTCATTCCGACGTAAGGGCGCGGAAAATCGCGCTCTATCGGAACTTGTCCTGAGGATTAGAATAAGAATGCGTGCAAGGTTAGGAAAGGGATGGGGCTAACCTGCCGTGCTAAGGAAGAACGCCGTATGAACCTTCGAGAGTTGCCAAAAGTCCTTTGATAAAACATGTTTTCATAACGACACTCATGCACATTTTTCTTTGAAGTTAAAATGGGTACGAAATTGTCTGAAAATTTTAGAAAAAAATATTCACAATTTTCCCTGTGAATTCGGTTTTTATTGAAGGATATTTGGCAACGTCTGAAGGTTCGTACGAAGTTTTTCCTTAGCACGGCAATAATCCGCGTGTACGAGTCACGTAGCGTCCCGTAGCGCAGAGGCGGATCCAACAATTTGGCAACACCGGATTCCCTCCATTTAAACCTATGCTAAATAATCGATTCTTGTCGGAGCACCTGCTCCCTCCAAGAATCGATACATTTCCATAGGTTTAAATGGAGGGAATCCGGTGTTGCCAAATTGCTGGCTCCGCTTCTGTCGTAGCGTCGCCGGAGACCGCGTACGTAACCCGGGTGCGTGACGCGTGAGCGCCGCGGACTACGCTAGGGACTCGCCGCGAGTGGCGAATGGCGAGTGCGAGTGGCGAGTGGGCAGAGCGAATAATTCGTTTACCGCCAACTCCCCGCGACTCTCGGGAGATCGCCCGTGATTCGACATCGCGGACACGCCGATGTTGCCGTCGTTGAGCGTTTTCTCGCATGAATAACGACGTGCAATGTCAAAAAAACACATGGGATCTAGAGTTCAGACTCGTGAAAACATTGACAAGAAAAAATACTCTTGATTCAACCGGATTTTTGCTTGAATCAGAACGAAATCCGCTTAAATTAAAAGCCTTGGTTCTTGATTTAAGCTCGATTCTGATTGAATTAAGAGTACTTTTTCTTGTTAATGTTTTTAAGAGTCTGGACTCTAGATCCAATGTGTTTTTTTTCCAGTGTGAGGATACTTGTGGAGTTTGTGCATGCGGAAGAAAGGAGCTTGCAAAGTTCATAAGCTGCGACCGCCCGTTGGAAACGGGTGAGACGGGGAGAGACCATCGAATGACCTTACGGTGACTGATGTAGCCAATTTCGCGGCTTCTTCGGACTTCGTCGATTAAATCCGGACCTTTGGACGATTAAAAACTGCCAAAGAAAAGACATCAAGCACCAGATCAGGCGCAAATTCTGAAGTTCTTAGTCTCAAGACTTAAGAGCCCAGTGTCACCCGCTACCTAAAATATGGAACCTAAACTTTACACCAATTGCTCACCCCTTCCATTTCTCTCTCATGCCTTCCCTACCACACTCAGCCCTTTCATCTCCCACGCTCCCCTACCATCTCTCTTTTCCAGTGGCAAGGCGTGAAAGATCTATTTTCGATAGTTCTTAATTTGAAGCTATGGTAAAGAATCGATTATTAAGGTGTTCATTGTAAACACCCTTTTTATCGATCCTTTCCCATAGGTTTAAATGGCAGATCAATCGATGTATCGCAAAGCACGCTACGCCACTGCTCTTTTCCCGCTTTCTCTCGGATCTCGCTTTCTTTTTTGTTTATTTTCCGACTGAAAATAATTATTTGAGTCGAAACATCTCAGGCGTATTGCGTTGTACTTTTTGTCTTGTTTCCCGCTTTCCCCCATATTTTTTTCAGGATTAAGTTTCCAGATGCTACACGGGCAGAGTTGAAAAAATTCATGAAATTTATTCGAATGAAATTTCACGAAATTTCATGAAAAATATTGAAACTTCTAGGGATACATTCAGGAGGCTTAGAAACGCCTAGAAACAGTGATTCTAAATTTTGAAATTTTTAACCCCAAACCTAAAACATTCGCGCGTTGCAAATGTTTTCGTTTAGTTTAGAGGTTAGGTTTGGGTTTTTCTCTCTAAACTCTTCTTTTTGCCCCCTCTTTGTGTCTGGCACCTTCAGTAGAGAAGCATAACACCGCAGCAGCAACAGAAAGACCATCTGAAACGCTTTTAGACCTTCAAAGGTTCAATCGATAATTCTAAAAAAGATTAATAAATTTCAACTTCTGTGAAATTTATTCAAGCCTTATGCAATTTCATGAAACCTCAAAACGTGAAATTTCACTTTCAATCTCTGTATATAAGTCAGTCCGATCGTGACGGACTTTTCACTCCCGTTCCGATACGCGGCAACGCTGGACCTAACTTGCCTCGCCCGAGCCCAGCCGTGGGACACCACCGTTAATGCGCTCCTCTATCTAACTATATGCAAAAAGGTTAAGTGAATTATAATTAATGATCCTCAAATACATGACAGGCAAACGTGCCAAATTAGCACATTCGACTCCCGCTTGCTCCCGCCGCTATCGGCCGCCGATCGGGAAACTGAATCAAAGCCACCGCCGCCGACAGCGCTATCTCGCGGCTCCGCTAATTAAACTATAATACGTTCGCTCGACCGTCCAACGAGCAGCCCCACGTCTGGCCCCCGTAAAGCATTGACGTTATTGTGACCGTGGTCAGGGTTCCATGCGTTTACCCCAGATACTGCCGTGCTATAAGGAACAACGCCGTATGAGCCTTCAGACGTAGCCATATTTCCTTCAGGGAAAACCGAATTCACCAGGAAAATTGGGAATATTCTTCCTCAAAATTTTTAGTCAATTTTGTTCACGATTTAATCTAAAATATCTGAAAATTTCAAGAAAAATATGCATAACATTCCTCAAAAACACATGGTTTGTTCGGGAAAATTTGGCAACTCTCGAATGTTCATACGGCGTTTTTCCTTACCACGGGAGTATACCTCGGAGATGTGGATTTCGTATGGTGTGAAAGGTCCCGGCGTGAAATAGTTGCAATGGTTGATGATGATGAGATGAAATGCCAATTTCTAGATAAGCCCTCTGCTTCGCCAGTTTGACGGGGCCATGAATGGGTCCGGGGAGGGGTGTAGGGGGTAAGGGGTGGGGGCGCTGTCTTCTTCCCTAACAACCCCTCGTGGCACACGTTCTCATTAAAACTTCCATTTGTAGATACATTCGGCCTCCTTCATGTTGTCCAATTAAGACTCCTCGCATTGTGTGGAATTACCGCGAATCAACCTAACTGCATGACATGTTGTCTAACTTTCTCAAAAGTTTGACTTCCTTGACTTTAACCGAGAATCATCAAACAAAAGGATGCTTTGAAAATTTTGTCGCATTTCACCTGATTTAAAAAGAATATATTAAAAAAATTTTGAGTCAGAATGATGATTATTCTCTCGTTGAAATACTTATAAACATTAAAGAAAACCAGACATGATGATAGTTACGCTGATATAGGTTAAATGTGTCCAATTAATATTCACAACATAATGCTCAACGCAAAATGACTGATTATGGGTAAAATGTTCGTGATCTTAGAAATTTTAATTCAATAAATCCATGAAAAAAGTGCGAGTAGCTCATGATAACTTCTCCTCAGAAATTTTAAAAATATCTTCAGGGCTCAATTCCAGTTCCCCCCATGTTCACAAGAGATTCTAATGCACAACTAATAAAGTTTTAGCGGGTTCTAAAGTTTCTAGCAATACAAGTTTCTCAGGAAATGATGTAGCCGGTCCTTGAGCGCTGAAAGTATAAACCAATCGTATTATACTTCTCATCAACACCAACAGGACTCTAATGCTGGTGGCTACTACATTATTCCTGGGAAGCACAAATCATAAGAAATCTAGTAGCCACTAAAATTCTCTTTCCTCGTACGTCGGCCATTCTTTGAAAGATAAAATATATGTAAATTTGAATCAAATGTTGCTGCATAATTGATAATTGACATTTAGAACACAAATATTTATACCAATGGTATGAACAAAACATTACATGGATGATCCAGAGCTAGTTAAACGCTGAACAAATTAAGAAAATGGATTTAAAAAGAATCAATTCTCTCTTGAAGAACGGTTGCGAAGAGTTTGAAATCGAATGATTTTCCTTTTGCAGGCGTGTTACGTCTTCTTGAAACCTTGTCGACGATGGAGAATTCTAGTTTGTATTACATAACACGCATGTCCCGTATGTTTAACGCTCCTCCCCCTTAGCGCAAGCGGAAACATTGTCTATTTATAATGCATGGGTTTTTCAATGAAATATGCAGCTCATAATCCATTAATCCTCCAAAAATTACGGAATTTTCTGCATTCCAATCTTTGCGGGGCGCCGAGAACTTCATACAACTGGCACTGAAAGCATTTTCAGATTAAAACTATTTGTGACCGACCCGGGGGAAAATGACTTAAGTCGTCGGAGGTTAAATTTTCAGTAAGGCGATTTACGACGTGTTGGATCGAAGAGACGGATTTTGAGATTCCCACGAAAAGCTCTCTAATTTCTTTAAAAGTAAGTTGCAAGCGGTTTGATTCATTTTTTATCGATGTGGAGGGCGTAAAAATGCATTTTAATCTGTTAATTATGCACTTCGCATTCCATCATTTTGAATAGCTTTTCCTCAAAAATGCGTGTACTTAACTGCATACTTAGACCGGCATAGCTCCGGTTTAGTTTGAAATTTTTGGGCGCGTCATACTCCGAAATTCTTGCGCAACGAGTCCTCCATGCTTTAGTATCCGTAACGCTATGCTTAAAATTGATGAAATGTCAACCATTTTATAGAAAACGTGGCCTCGATTCTTGCTAAAACTCAATATTCGTTCCTGCACTATCGCTTTAATGCCAATAAACCCTACTAATACAAAAATAAAAAAAATAATCTTTCATGATCCCAGATGTTTGATGGAGAATCATCAGAAATCAGACTATGAAAAAGAAGAAAAAGAAGAAGAGAAAACGAGGAAGTAAGTAGAGGTGAAGGTTGAAGAAGAAGAGGTAGAAGATGAAAGAAAGTTTGCAGAGGATGTAAAAAAGGAAGAAGAAATAGAGAGGTATTAGAAGAAAAAGAGGAGGAGGTAGAAGAAGATAAAAAGGCTGATGAAGCGAAAAAACAAATTTTCTTACTCCTCCTATCCTTCTTCTTTTTCTTATTCTTCTTCATTTACTTCTCTTAATCTCTTCTTCTTCTACACAGCCCTCTTAATTTTCTTTTTATTTTGACTCCTCTCTTTAATACATATCTACTATGTCTCCTTCTTCGTATCTCAATTTTCCTAATGTGATTTTCCTTCCGATTTCGCCTATATCTGACATATGTTAGAAGTCCCAAAATCAGAGCGGGTAAGACTACGTTGAAGCCATTTAGCACAGATGGATCTTCCTTGAAGGCTCAATGGGGCGGCATCGAACTCGTGATATTCATCGGTGACAGAGGTAGGATGCCGTTGTGATTAGGTCGAGGATTCGAAGAATTGACCTGTCAGATGTGACTCACTGACAGACTGCTGTTGGATACATCCACGCGATGCCGCGCCTAACACTTAAAGAGCTTAAGTGTGGCGGTAACGGGGAGACAGTTTTTTCAACAATAGCGCCCATCTCTTTTCGATTCTGCGAATCGAGTCGTCAATTCAAATTCACCTACCTGTCACTGCACCATCGATGGGACCATGTAACGCAGCTTTGGGATGATCCTTACTATCCATAAGACTCCGTGCTTTTCACGGCTCATTAGCGAGCAAAGTTAAGCGTTTCTGGAATTGGAATTTGAGCGGGACCACGCGAGTGCTTGCAAAAAGTACCTCTTTTGATTCTGCGTATAGTAAGGGAGAACGCCGTACGAACATTCAAGTTTTGCAAAATTCCCTCCGACAAAATACTCATCTGGTTGAAATGTTGTGAGCATTTTCCCTCGAAATTTTCAGAAGTTCTGGGTTAAATTGGGAAGGAAGTACTTCAAACATTCTGAAGAGGAACATTCCAAAAATTTCCGGAAAATTCGTGATTCATCACAAGAAATTTGACAACGCCAGAATGTTTGTACGTCGTCAGAATTGGCGCAGCACAATTGTTCCGTCTCGGATTTTCGGCGCCAACTTTTTTCCTGTTGGAGTACACTCATGTTACATTCATGCCTGTAAGATGCAAACGTTGAGTTCTGGGAAAGTTTACGAATTTAGATTCCGAACGAGCTTGGAGTAATTTTGGCTCCGGAGAATAAGTCAAAGGAACTGTTTTCTATCACGAAAAAAACGAGGATTTTGTCCTTATCAATGTTGAATTGATACCTTCTCCTTCGACGATTACCGCGGAGAGGAATAATGGGACTGCATTTTGCAATTTGGAACTATAAATTCTGGCCCGGTTTAAAAACAACGTATGTGCCATCAGTTTACCTATGCACACAAGTGTTTTTTCAGATGAGCCAGAATCTATAGTTTCAAATTGCAAAATGCAGTCCATATGGTTCTGTCATCAGCTGAAATTCACACCAGGCATTTGCTAAAATTCAGGACTGGATAGTCAAGTATTCTCATCTGGATTGAAATTGATAAATAAATTTGCTTATCTTCGACTGTATGATGCTAAGTTACCGTGAACATGCATTCCTAATTTCAGACATTTGAAGGACGTTCCGAAGATTTTTAGCGCTTAAACGAAAATTGACGTTGAAATACTGCAATTTTTAATCGAATAAGAAATTCACGATTTTGACTCTCATATCGATGGCGTAAGTCTGCAACAGGGCTAGATTTACCTACTTGCCGCCCATGGGCCGCTAGTATTCTGCCGCCCTCTTCTCATTCGTTTTGAAACATCAATGAAAGCCATCAAATGAACGTGCCAGCGGGGGAGGGGTGCATAAGACACGTTTAGTGGTGTTGGACACATTTTTTGGGAAAGCCCTGTCAACACTACTGGCAAAAGTTCACGGAACTTTGCGCGAAAGTTAAGTTTCGTAAACCTATCTCTGTGTGGACAAGGCCTTCCATTCATAAGAAATGAACGAAAAAATTATGAAAGGACAAACATAAATGTGGATTAATGATTTTAACTTCCGCCGCCGCGCCTCGCAGACCACACTGTGTTTGACGCAATGCGTGAAGTATTCACGCAGTCTTGCAGGCGCTATGCGTCTCACGCTGATCGCACTGTGTTTGCCGCAATGCGTGAGGTATTCATGTATTCTTGTAGGCGCTATCCGTTTCACGCTGTCCGCAATGACCGCACTGTGTTTGATGCAATGCGTGAAGTATTCGTGCAATCTTGTAGGCGCTAATATGCGTTACATGCCGATTGCCGCGCCGAGGGCTCCTCCTTTTCATCTCAGGTCCTCGTCATCATTTCTCTTTAGGTAAGTCGCGCCGTTCCAGGCCAAATTGCGTGTTTGGTGTCTCTCTTAACTCGACTAATTAAAGGTGCTGCGTCTTATATCACTGAAAGACGACAAAAGTAGGAATTACTATACTCTCAGAAAATTAGAGATTTTGTCACCTTTTCTCGTTTATAATTTTTTTTTTTTTTTATCATTTAAACTTCTAAATTCCGTTGGCTGTTCTGCCGTGCTAAGGAAGAACGCCGTTGAGCCTTCAGAGGCTATCATATTTTCTTCGACAAAAAGTAAATTTCCTGGGAAAAATTAAGAATATTTTCCTTCAAATTTTTCAGATAACTATACGTTCACAATTCAATCTAAAATGTCTGAAAATTTCAATGTAAAATACGCACAACTTTCTTCAAAAATACATGTTTTATCTGGGGAAATTTGGCAACTCTCGAATGTTCATACGGCCTTCTTCCTTAGCATGGCAGTGTTTCTCTTAAGTGCTGCAAACCCCTTGAAAAAGTATGTTGGCTTTCGTGTAGATGTACCTCAGGCGCAGCAGGAGATACTATGATGATCTCGCAGGAAAAATAAATTTGACCCAAAAAGCGTATATGGCTTCCGCAGAATGTGATCCATCGAAGAAGTGGTGTGTGTGCGACCATCGAATGTGTCCTGCGCGTAGCGCAGTTTGGTTGCTAGTTTATTAATAAAGTTTCTTTCCGCTTTTGCAAAACTTCGATTGTTTTCCTCGCCACCACACACCCGGCGTGACGCGTCTGGCCCGAGGTTTGTCTCCCGGTAAATTAGAGAGCGTAACTTATTCATGGAGCGTATTGGTTGCTGTTGTTCTTGCAGAGTGCGCCTCGATATGAAATAACAAAGCGCATAATGCATATCGGTGTTTCGCCTGTGTTGTGGCTGGTGCATCGAGATTAAAACATCTTAAAGTGGAGTCAGATTTCTGTATTTTTAGGATGATGAAAATTGAAATCGGAGTGAGTCTGTTGCACACTTGCTAGAGAAAAGATACAAGAAAACGAGCAAAATTGAAAGAGGAAAATTTGCATTAAAATTACGGTAAGCTATCATTTAAGAGACATTAAATATTCTTCATCATTATAAATTGACTCTCTACCACACGCTTTCCTTTATCAACACGGCGTGTATACAAGAAAGTTTTAATATTTTTATCGACTTTCCTTGACTCATTAGAGCAATTACCAGCAAATGCGTTAAAAATTTTTGTATAAATACACTATTGAAGTAGAATTTTCAATTAAAATAAGAAATTTTGGAAGCTATATTCGGACTTGAGTAAATAATGACTTTAAAAAACATGCTCAAAGGCCAATTATCGTACTTTTCTGCTGGAAGACATTCTTACACTTGTCCTTTTCGATGTAGGTGCTTTTAGTTCCCAAAATTGTGAGGTAAAACTCACAAGACATCTGTTTCGGTGCATTCTTAGGAGGATTCGTAGGAGATTATTCAGTGAATTTTAAAAGTCCTTCCAAGATACTTACTTATTTCAATCGTCGTCGGCTTCAGTTTTTCTGGCGGAATAACGACTCCAATTCGAACCGAGGGGAATTTCGGAGATTTTATCAGTTTTAAGACTGCGATCGAATTAATCAAATAATGCCTGTTGTCCAGTAGTATTTAATTCAAAGCTAAATTTAGTGATCTCAGAATACAATGGTTTAGTCATGTAGTGTAAGGGTTGATTATCGAACACCCGTCTAAAATTATCTCATTATGGTCTTTGACATTTTCACTCGATCCGTAATTAAACGTAGCTTTCTTGAAACTTTCCCTGATTTGATCGTATTATATGGATGGAAGTAACGCATTCATCGAAAGTAGGACACAGTGCGGAGACTGGCTCCTTCCGACAATACCCAATTTCGTGAAGTAGCTTTCATGGAACTCTTACAAAGTTTACGATGTTAGTATAATATTCTTTCTAGTTTGCATATTTATTGCGCTCATCAATATCTGCCCCCTCACTCTGGCGAGCGCTGCCGCTACCCCCGTCCTAAGCTATACAATGTTTTAGTCAATTGTCTGCAGCTGAGGATGACTCAGACGATTTTCATAGCGATATTGACGTAGGTTCATTCAGACGTCAGTTGTAAGTAAGGCTACAATGCGCTGGAAGCGCAGGATTCTATGCTTCAGACGACTGTTTCATGTCAGATGTATTTTTGTCCTACTAAAAATATTAGTCCTTTGTAGGTATGTGCGTGACTCATAAGATGAGATACAATTACTTTTTTACGAATACACTTTTTTTCACCGCAGCGATTAAGAGCTAGAAATACTTCCATTTTATAATTTGCAACGTTGCAGGTGTGATTTCCTTCTCTCACTTTACTTCAGGACTTTCCTATCCAAAAATCTTTGTTCAACGTAATTTATTCCGAAAAAATTGAATGATATTTCTTCTTTTGAGGAATATTCCTGATAATTTAATCGATGAAATAAATGAAATAACATTGAATGAATTAATAATAAAACGAAGTTTGTAATATAGTGATGAAGATTGACTCATAATCCAAAATGTACATACACTGAACAAAAAATGAAACCACAAGCGAGTAAAGGCAAGACTTTTCTTTTATCAATTCTACCTAGTAATAACACGCAAAATGCGTTACTCTTATTACAAATCTTGCCTTTTGAAAACTTTCACTTTTCCAAGTCTCCTTGCCTCAAGAATGAAGTCGAGGATATCCTCGGGTGCAACTGAACCGCATTAAGCAGAGAAAAACCAGGCCACACCACCCACCCATCGCCTTTAATCGGGCAATTTGATTTTTTACATGAGAATGGTTGTGCGGATTTTTGCGCAAATTACAGTGAATTTTCTGCACTGTAAGAAGCATAGTCCTTAAAGTTTCAAAGGGATCCGAACAAACGATCTCTTGTAGAAAATTAAATTTTCCCACACTGAAAAAAAATTCTCGGCGTTTTTACAAAGGTCCGTTGGTACTTTCACCATCTCACTTTTTTGACCAATTATTGGTAATTTTACCAAGACAGACTGATAAGCTTACCTAAACACCGGTATTTTTACTGTTTTTTTTTCAGGTAAGAATACCACTTTTATTGGAATCAATTCCCAGTAACTTTGCCATTTTATCTCGGTAATTCTACCACAGCCAATAAAAAATATTGGCGCTTTTACCGGGGTCCAGTAATATGACCAATTCCATAAATGGTTATTTATACCAAGAAAAAACTGGGATCTAATAGAACCCTGAATTCTTGGTAAGTTTACCCTTTTCTTAGTAAATACACCGAGATTTTTTTTTTCAGTGCAGTTAAATTTGGCAATAGCTGATGTATCTTGGTTTTTTTCTGCTAAGCGCGGTCCGACCGAGCAGTCAAACTTTTATCTCAAGTCGTGACCTTTCCGGGGGTGAAGCGTCTACATTTGAAGTTGGCATTATTGGCCTCAAGATTGTAAACTCTTTAGATGCTTGATGTGGTTTCGGTGCAATTGTTCATATAAAAAGTTGGTCCAGTTGTTTGTCTCTCTCGTGCGCGACGGGATATACTCCCAAGACTTTGGCCGGTAAATCAAGGCGGGGAGGACCTGTGAAATCTCACGCTTCCTCCGCGGGAAACGATGTCGTGCTCCGGGATTTTTCACCCCGGCGATCTCCCTTTAGCTCCCGGCATCTAAACGCCGAGTTATGAGTCTGAAATTGATAACGCGTCCATAAATATCCGCTTTTGGCGGTTTTATTGCGCGGTCGCGGCAAAATAAGACTGCCGTGTCGCGCTGTGAGGGGAAATCTAGTGAAATTGTGGCTCGGGTCCAATTTGAGTCTGCAATTTGACGTCAATTCCGAAAAATAATAAAAACATATTCCTCACATTACGCTCTCGAACCTCACGCCAAGTCCGCGGTGCGGATTCTAAGCGCCGGAATCCTCCATCGAAGTATTTAAAAAATGTTTTATGAGCGTGCACCATTAAGCGATACATAAAAAAGCTTTCTATACCGAAAACTAATAATATTTTAAGACACAGCAGAGCCAACCTAAATGTTTTGTCTTTATGTACATCGTTGAAAGGAAAAAGGTGCAGATCTACCGTTGCTTCTCCGAAAAGAAACATATTTCATAATTCTAGACAATTTAACGACATTAACCAGGATCCGTTTATCATCATTTGGGTGTAAACTACTTCCTCTTGGGCAAAAAACCGGAAAATTCCCACAAAGCTGCCTAGAAAAAAATAAATAATGAGAGGTCAGGAATGAGTCACACGGATGCAATGTCAAACGAATAATAAAAGCAAAAGGGCCTGATATTTTTTTTTTTTTTTTTTTTTTTTTTTTTTTTTTTTTTTTTTTTTTTTTGCAGAAAAGTGGTTTTTAGCTCTAGCACCTTTTTATTTTACCAACTATAGCTTGTTCATCGATTTTACATTCAAAAGATAGGCATGCTTTTCATTTGCTTCGAAAACGGCCCAACTCCAAGTTTTAAAAAAGTTCCAAAAGTGCTATTAAAAGACTGGAAAGTCTCGTGTTTCCAGCTTTTTTTAATGCCTCCAGCGTGATTTTGGTACAACTAGGGGGCTACAGGCTAAACTTCCCGATGGCTTAGCAGTCCAACCCCCCAAAACATTGGCGGATCCAGCAAATTGGCAACGTTGCTTTTCTCCATTTAAACCTATGGAAATGTATCGATTCTTAGAGGGAGCAAGTGCTCCGACAAGAATCGATTATTTAACATAGCTTTAAATAGAGAAAATCCGGTGTCGCCTAATTGCTGGACCCGCCTCTGCCCCAAAACGCTTTGCGCCTCCGGCGTTATTACTCTTACTCTTGACTCAGGCGTTACGTGTTACTTTTAAGACGCTATATTATAGAGTTCAATTTTACCAGACGAAAGTCTATACACTTGACTGTATGTCTTCAACGCAACAGCCCCATTCAAATTCAGATTTCCCGTTTCCGTCGGAATGGCAAGGTCTTGCGTGCGAATTTACATTCTCCCACCGTGTGAAATTTCGACAAAAGGGGCCATGCAGACAATCCATAATTAATGTCGTCGGAGGGTACAAGAGCAGTTCGAGTTCCGGTGGCGCCAATTATGGGCAAGACGAATTCAAGGTCCCGAAGCTCCCTTAAGAATGTCATCCACGACGCGAAATGGCGAGGGCTAGGTATTCACCCCGCTCATCCACATCCAACCACGCTCTCTGCAATAAATCGATTCATCGCCTATTTATACCCGTGGAAAAGTATCGATTACTATCGTGTAATTTGATAATCGATTCTTTAGTATAGTTTTAAATGGGGAGATATCGATTTTGGAGCTGGAGCTGCGGCGGGCACGCGTGATTTGACCACGCTCTCTGCGATAAATCGATTCATCGCCTATTTACACCTATGGAAAAGTATCGATTACTATCGTGTAATTTGATAATCGATTCTTTAGTATAGTTTTAAATGGGGAGATATCGATTTTGGAGCCGGAGCTGCGGCGGGCGCGCGTGATTTGAGCCCATTGACGAGGACGGGCGCGCGCGGAATCCAAATGAACGGCGCTCGTGGAGTCCGGAAGGAAGACGACCGAGCAGGTTATGAATTTCTTCATTAAAAAATTGTTTCAACCCGGCGTCGGAGCCACCGGCATCGCGATGCGGCGGCGCGGCGCTTTTAATATTTTTCGACGGAGGAACCTCCGCCGCCTCCGCGCGCCAGGCCCCGGAGGCGAGCGAGAATGCACCGGGTCTCGAGCCAGGCGAGTCTGAGGAAAAACGCCGGGCGAACATTCTGACGATGCCAGATTTCTTCTGGTAAAGATTTTGCGATTCAAAACTACAATGGAGATGTTGCATGTGTGAGGAATTTGCGATTTGACCGTTGATTCTTGTGTAAAAGTTTGCGAGAAACACGATGGTGCCACTGGTTTTCTCTGAAATCAACTCCCAAGCTCAAAAAAAGCTCTCAAGTTGAGGCCAAAATAGAGGGGATATTCCACGCCATCCTGAGAGTCCACGTCTACATCAAGACAAACTCTCCATGCAAAGATAGGAAGCAAATGCATTGACAGGGCTGCCACTTTATTTGGGGACACTCAAATTGAAAACACAGCATCACTGCTGATGTACTTGCTCCCTATCTTTGCATTAAGAGTTTGTCTTGATGTAGAGGTGGACTCTCAGGATAGCGTGGGATATCCCCTCCATTTTGGCCAGAACTTGAGAGCTGTTTTTGAGCTTGGGAGTTGATTTCAGAGAAAACCAGTGGCACCATCGTGTTTCTCGCGAACTTTTACATAAGAATCTACGGTCAAATCGCAAATTCCTCAATGCAACATCTCCATTTAGGGTCTTGGCCAACCAGGACTATGGCCTAGTGTATATAGCGCCTGACTGTAGGTCAATAAGGTCCCGGGTTCGCATCCCGAAGGTGGCGACAAACTTTCACGGAATCTACGCAATGTAGTAGAATGTAATTGTGAGGTAGATTGAATTCGGAGGTCATTGCTATTTTTCGGCAATGATGATTGATGAGCGACTTGTTGAGCAAAAAATGAAATAAAACTCGCCAATAGATGACTGTTGAATGTCGTGATAAGCACTTCGCTGCGCGCATTTTACAATGCTCCTTTTCAGTCATCATGCAGTCATCATCGGGCGAATCTGAACGTTGACTTCCGAGAGCAACTTTTACACTCATGCCGCGATCACACGCTGAATGTGGCTTGAATGTAGAAGTCATCGGCCCGATGCCTGGATTTTGCGTCGCGCAAAATTCAGCAACGATTCTCAGCAACCATCGGATAATGTCGGATTTGTCTGAACTATTTGAATAGTTTTGATACACGTCTTGATGAAAATAAGTCGAATTTGCGAAATTTCAGCTTTTGAGCGATGACTGTTGACTTGCATATTCAGCGTGTGATTCCGGCATCAGTGCAGGGGCCGAATTATGTCGGTCCTTTCACTGTACTTAAATGTACTTTGGACGAGTCTCGACTGAACTTCAAGTTTGGCTTAGCGCTTCTGATGGGCCGGTGGTGCGGTTCGGACTTACCGATTGCTGTTGCATCTCCGTGAAAAAGAACCAACAAAATTCAGCCGAGGGTTTTTAAAATACATTGTCTCTGCGTCGATATTAATTATTTTCCTGAAAAATAAACGTTTAACCGGAGGCAATTTGGCAAGATTTGAATACTCATACGGCGTTCTTCCTTTACCGCAGGCCCCGAGTGGGAGGCGGCGGTGACCTCTGAAAAATTGGACTTAAACGAGCGATCCCACCTACACGCGCCCCGGTGCCACGCAGATTAACCTCACCTTAACCGAATTCCCTCGTTCAATGCCACCGGCTCAAAACCGCCGATTTACACACCGGGTTCCCGATGCAGTTGAGCGATTTCTCCATGCACTCCCATTATTTCTGCCTTGTTACGGAAGACGGCAGTAAATGCATTCGGACGCGACCCGCGGTGAAATCGCATTCTTTTGCGATTCGAAGCTCATTCCAGGACGCGCTTACGTCTCTTTTTCGGATTTCCATCCTTTTTAACGACCTATCCTACCGTCCTTATTGTTGCGTTCCTCAATCCCTGCAACCGTCTGGCTCGAATTCTTGCCTCGCTGAGGAAAAACGGTGCATGAACATTCGAACGTTGCCAAATTTCCCCGAAGAGGTATTTCTTGGAGGAAAAGTTGGACCGCGTTTAGCAGAAAGGAACCAAGCCACATCAGCTATCGCCGAATTTAGAGCACTTTAATGTTTTAAGAGACAACGTTTGTGCGGAATTCCTTTGGGAATTTTGAGGAATTAGCCTCGTAATGCAGAAAATTCGCTGGAATTTGCACGAAAATCCGCACAACCGTTTTCATGCATAAAACTAAATTGCCCAATTGAATTTGGCAATAGCCTGCTATCGCTTGGTTCCTTTCTGCTAAACGCGGTCCAATTGGACGTATTTCTATCAAACAGAACTACGTGCATTATCATACGTAAGCCCTGCTATGCACATATTCTTATGGGTCTCCGGGCTCATCTCTTAATGCACATAATTCCGTTTGATAGAAATACGTCCAATTAGGAGTATGATTTCTTGGAAATTTTAAATACGCTACAAAAATTACGAAAAATATTTTTTGAAAAATTGGGCTGGGGAGAAGATGCACGAATCCTCTTAAAAATTTTGTTTTGTACCATAGAAATTTGGCAACCTCCGAAAGCGCATACGGCATTCTTCCATAAGACGGTAGTATTAACGGTCCCAATGGACATTCAGTCGTCCCTCTGACGTAAAAACGTATCTCAATTTCCACGTGAGCTGCGTTCTCCATATAATTCCATGCTGTTCAGGGCTCACGTGAAAATAGAGCTACGCCCTTACGTCACAGGAGCGACGATATATTTCAATTGAACCCCCTTCCATTTTGCATAATATTGAAGGAATTGCGGGAGGCGATGTTGCCGATTAGGGTTCGAAGACGTCCCTTCCTAGGATTCTCTTGAGTCCACGGCTAAAAAATTCTATTTGAATTGAATAGTTGAACCGGAAAGTGAAATGCGGACTCGGTATTAAGTTTCTTTTTCATCCCATTGAGAGCAAAAGTTTTGAGCTTGTGTACCTCTGTTTGAATCTATTATTCTGTTAGTTTATCCCCCGGCTCTTCTTCCTTGTTGAAGTTGATGAAATTGAAATGTGCAGGTTGGGAGGGTTTTCCCTACTTTGTTGTTCCCCTGAGCATTTTCTCCGTGCTTTTCAACTCATACGATGTGCTAGTTATTTCAGTTGTAAATTTTTAATTCTCCTTTTCCTTTTGTTGCAGGTAAGTTTTACTTCATTGTCATTTGAAAAACATGTTTAGAGGAAATCGGGATGAATTTATGATCGGTAAGTTTTGAACTCAATGTTTCACAACTCTCTTCCTTTTCTCAAAAAGATGTATATACAACTCGATGAGTTCACTCCTCGTACTTTTCTCAAGAGGTAAATCTTATGGTTCCAAAAATACTACTTTTGGCTCATCCATAGAAGCAAATATATGCGTGCTGTTTTTGAATGAACCGAAAAAATACTTCCGTACTGCGAAATGAGGTCCATTTGGACGGCATTTTGCAAATAGGAACTACAATTTCTGCCTCAATTCAGATACAGCATTTGTACCATAACTTTCCTTCTGCAGATAGATGCTTTCATGGATGAGCCTAAAATTGCAGCTTCTAATTGCAAAATGTGGTCCATTTATCGTGCATCGTTTCGCGCCACTATAATAAATCCTCGTTTTCGACGAAAGGAAACAACTGGACTACATTTTGCAATTAGGAGCTACTTTTTTGGCTCATGCATATTTAAAAATACCTATCTGCTTAGAAAATCTAATGACACGAATGTTTTATTCTAAATTAAGCAAGAGATAATATTCTCTTACTGCAAAATTTTGCTCAACTCGTCTCTGATTCACATAAAAATCTGACACCGGCTGGCACATCGAAAATCGCAAATCTCAGTCGCACGGAGGAGCCACTTAACTCAAGGTCGGTATCAAGCTCTACCGCGCTAAGTAATAACACCGTGCGAGCATTATAATGTGGGCAAATTTCCTTTCAGAAATTATTTATTTTTGAAAAGAGCTATGAATACTTTTACTTGAAATTTTCAGACTTTCTAAATCAAATTACGAACAAAATCCTGTGAAAAATCGGAAGCAAAATATTCACAAATTTTCCTGGAAATTCGCGATCTGTCAAGGGGAATTATGCAACACTTGGCGGCTCATACGGCGGTCCTCTTGAGCACGGCAGAGCTGGAGAGAGAAAAAGGCCGGTCGTTAATTCCATCGTGCGGTGGAATAATTATTGAGAGGTCAAGTGCGTGGGTGAAAATTAAAAAGTAAAAAGTGCCCCGCGCGATGAAACCGAGACAAGGCCCGTTGGGAGCAGAGCTTCGGTCCTCGCAGAGTTGCCTGATTGTGCTGAAAAAGCAGAAATTTTCCCCATTAAAATGTATGTGAAATATCCACATTATCATAAAAAATACTTGAAACTCACTTGCGCATAAAATTTGACTATTTCTGACTACTTGTAATGTAGTCGAATTTTACGCGCAAGTGAGACTTTGGTCAAATTGTGTAAAAACTTTTTCTTACCGATTTTTCTCAAATTGTTGTTGATACTTCTTACACAGTAAGTGACAGTTGCAGTGTAAGAAGTATCGACAACAATTTTAGAAAAATCGGTGAGAAAAAGTTTTTACAAAATTTGATAAAGTATGGCCGATAAAGTTAACAAAAGACGTGATATGAGACTTAAGTATTTTCTATGATAACGTTTCCTCGTGCGGGTCTCCAAAAAACTTTTATTGTACACATTATATTTCACAATTTGGCAACCTCGGCTCCGCTGTTTTGAATTTAATCATCGGCCGTTTTTCTCGGTCCCTGCTCTTTATTGCTCGCTGCCGCAGTCCATCAGAGAGTCCTTTTTTTAAACCTTTACCCTCGCGGATGAAAAATTAACCTGAGGTTTAAAGAGCCGAGGAAACGAAAGTCGGCCGGCTTTTTGCGGACTTTTTGAAAGATGGGGGTAGCTGAGCTTCCGTGCTGAGAAAACAGCCGTGAGACAATGTTTGATATTGCCACATCACTTTTGATAGTAAAAGAATTTCCTAGAAAATTAAAGAATCGTCCATTTTGAAATGTTCAAAGAGTTTTTTAGTCCGGCAGCTCGCGTCGCAGAACATATGGACTACGGTTTGCAATTTGGAACTACAATTTTTGGCGCATTTGTAATAACACTTACGTGCATAGTGAAATTAATGGTACATGTGTTGTTTCTAAACTTAGCCAGAAATTGTAGTTTCAAATTGCAAAATGTGGCTCATGTATCCCCTGTTCAAGTTTGTGAGAGCAATATGGAATAAATCAATCCTTTTGTCTAGAAAAGAAAATTGGATGATGAATTTCTGGTTTAAGAAACCCTTCCATCTGCATTCACGGTAGTGCCCAGATTAGCAATTTTGAGATGAACATATTAGCGGTTCCCAAAATGCATCATGTGAGGTTCAATTTCAATATAAAATTTTTGATCGTTGAATCCGAATTTTTCGTCAAAAGTCTACCTACCTCTGGAGATTCTTGGGAGGCCATTATCCAAGGAGGTAGCTGAAAATTCCACGTAGCAACAAACGTTATTTTTACAGCCCTGGGTTCTTTGGGAATTCAATCTCATATTCTGGAACAGTCCCGGAAGACAATTAATGTTCGTTACTTTACTCAAAAAAGTCAAAATCAATGTTTTATCGATGCAAATTGGGCAACATTTGTTGGTTCACACGACATTCTTCCTTAGACCGGCAAAGAAAAGGTCTGCCCATTATGGGATTAAAGTAAATCGCATCATCAAAGGCCGAAGAGAGTATTCCCGCATGCATCCCTTTCCATGATCCCACTCTCACCCTCCTTCCATGGGAATGTTCAGCAAATGCACAATGGTGTGCTTTAAAAATATGAAAAGGAGACCGCCAACTGAAAAAAGATCTAGCGCCGAAAAACTGAGAATCAAGATTTGGTCTCACTAGCTTCTCAAAGCTCGGAGACAGGAGGCTCTTAGAAAGTATTTTACCACGAAACACACCGAAGATCCAAGGCCAAAGTTAAAATGAATTCAAGTTTGGAGTTTAACGCAGTCCTGAGAAGAAGTTATATTAAATTTCAAGGTTATATTATTTACATGGTTAAATTATTTTTAGTTTTTCAAGTTATATTATTTTTCATTTCAAGTTGTATTGAAATCCATACAAAAAATATTAGTGACCGATACCTCGTAAAGAACTGCATTTTATATAAATGACGGTCAGAACAAATCATTTGATTTAAATTTCAAGTAGGCATAGCTTTTATCGAACAATTTGCTTCATTCAAGGAACAGAGGTTCATTCGAATTCTATCGAAAATTTCAGGAAAGTTGCTTAAACCATAGGGAAAGTTCCCCGAAACTTTCAACAAAACCCACACTAACATTCATACGTAAAAAACTCAATGAAATTTGGCAATGACCGATGTGACTTGGTTCATTTCTGCTTTACACGGTCCAAATAATTTGCCTCTGTGCTCTAAGCTACGTCCTCCAGCCGCACATTCCTGAAACAAGAGCCCTCTATTAATTATTACGTCCTTCTTCCTTGAATTCCTTGCAAAAATTATTCGTTTTCTCGGGTCAGTGCGAAGTTTTTCTCTCTCTGGTAGCGTAAAACTCTCTGACCACCACATGGAAGTTGCAAAGATTTCCGGGTAGCGAGATCGCGAGGGTGGGGGGGGGGGGGGGGGGTTGAGCGCAAATATCACTTTGAATTCGCGGCTTCAAAGGGTGAAAAGCGCGGGAAAACGCTTTACAAAGTGCAGCGCGGAACCTTAAAATCGCGTTAAAGTGGTGATTAGTATCACATGATGTCCCATGCGCTTTTTGAGCACCGTAGCGTGCAGTGAGCGGAGTGATGATTTCGACTCCCTGCTTTGCCGTCCGCTGTTGCTACTTTGCGTGATAATTTTCAATTCCCTGGACTCTGAAGTGGTAAGAAACCCCACTCGTTGACTCATAGTATCAACTCCACACGGTTGACATCGCAACTGTTGTAAAAACAGTTGCGAATCGCGGATGGAATAAGAAGAAAAAAATTTCTCAGCTTTTGGTTGATTTCTCCTCTTATTTTTATAATCAAAGATATCTTGTTTAAATTATAATAATTATCATCATTTTTAAAGAAAAAGTAGCAGTTACTGTTTTTAAGGTAATAGAGGTTAAGCTTATAACTTTGTTTAGTGTTGTTTCTTCCGTTGTAAACAGAAACAAAACCTTATCGTATTCGTATCATGTTGGTAAAATACACGTTTCTTGCAACCGAAATTTAATAATGACAATTTTTTATTAAACTAACACAATTAACTTTACACAGAAATTAGCCATCATTTTATCTTTTTCTCCGTGTTTAATGTAAGTTCAAGAACTATGTCTTATAAACAAGATCACTCTCTTGTATGTAAGTACATATAATGATATTCAAGCGTATTTCAAATAGCAGATATCATGAACGATTGTTGTGTTGGAATTATTAGAGAAAAGGAGAAAAAGGATGTGCAGCGGATACAGTATAGTATTGAAAACTTGATAATATTTCTTATACATATTTATCCAAAGAATAAGTTGAGAAGACAAAGAGATGAGAGGTTGATACCGAAAATTTTTCTTTTGTAAATAAAACCACTTTTGCCTCAGAAACCTACGAAAAGTGTACACCCCACCTGCACAAAAAAGAAACTTTATGAAAACAAAAAAGTCGCTGCAAAGGTCGTGGCTCTTTTACATTCCTTTCTTCCCTTTTATAGACTGGAGGTTGAAATTCATCGAAGGTGAGAAAGTTAACACTTTAATTGCCATGGATTTGAATGATAATCCCTAAATAACGAGACTTTGAATCGATAAAACTCTGTTGGTGGAGTGTTTTTTCTAACTGTTCACAACTCTTTCTCAAGTTCCTCCGTTTTTCATCCTTGAAAACTAACCGAATCGAGTGAGATCTATTGCTTTAGCGGCGCCAGCGGCTGCCTGGAATGGCCTTCTCCTGTTCCGCAGGAAATTTTATTTACTCTTCGATAGAATTGTTTTTTGTTTTAAATAAACACGATTATTCATTTTTTTCATCTTAATACGCATCGAGACATTGTTTAATTCCCAACCAGCGTAGAATTTTATTTTTTCATTTGATGAGGCATGAGAGCGATAGGAAGACTTCGAAGGAAATCCTCCCTGAAGATTTATCAGGGATAAAGTCAATACATTTTGAGAATCAAAAATCCGACTGCCCAAAAAAAAGAAAAGGTTGAATTTTCATCTATAATGGATAAATTGAGGTAGCTGAAATAAATAAATTGTGGTAGTACTACAATAAATTAGGTTCTTGAACCAAAAGTTGCGGCCAACTTAAGTAGCGATAGTACCACAATTAATTAGAAATGCCCTGTCATCCAGCAAATTTGGGTAGTGCCACAATTTTAGGGAATAACACTTGACACATATTTTGCGTTGATGAATGGCTCCTTTTCAGGTTGCGTAAAAAATTTCCCTTCGCCTCACGTATAGAAAGCATCATTGGCAATTTCAGGGTGTCTACCATAGTTATGAAAAACCAAAATTGCGGACTTTCGGGGACTTTTTTCCCGTAATAGTAAGAGAGCGGGAGCTAGTTAGAGCGTTAAAAGGTGTATTTTATACGACTATAATTTTACAAAGTCATGTTGAACCGATGAAAGCATACGAAGAACCAAGCAACACTCATTCCTGGTTATACCGCGCCGCCGCGACTGGCGGGATAATTAGAAATTGCCGGTGTTTAGGACGGTTTTTGTCATTTTTTGGGGACCTGGACAAAAAAATTGGGAACTTTCGGGGATATTGGGGACATCCTTCCAAAACCGGTGATAATCGGGGAAATTGGGAACATTTGGGGACCGGTAGACACTAGACACCCTCAATTTAAACTTAGAGAAAAATGACTAAGCTCGGCTGGTGTAACTAAACGCGTCGATTCTGCGAGTAAATATTCCTAGGCGCGAAAAGTCGACCCGAGAAAGTCCCGCAGCCGCGGGCCAAGACCGGCTTAGTAGTCCAAGGAAAAAGCTCGAGCATTATTCAAACTTTTCAGGCGGACGTTTTAAAAGCCTGACCGAATGTGCGCTCATGCTCCGTATTCCCACTCATTTTTTAACAAAGCTAATATCCTCGACCCTTGGATATTTTTCATTTCTGTGAATAGAGTCGCGGATACTAGAGTGGCTTTTGACAGCAATTCCCCCTATGAAAATTGAGCGACGATATGATCGCACGCTCGCGCCTCGGATTTATTTTATTTTTCCGCGGAAACAGCGTTTGCCGAGTCCTCTTGTCTCACGTATTTAGCTCATTTATTTATACGCCTCTTCGCGGATAAAATATTCCGGCTTTCGAGTAAAAACAAAGTTTTCCCCCTTTTTTTTCTTCGATGTGTAAAGTTGCACGTCTAAAACTGAATTTCATTTTGGGATGGAAGCTTGATGCTGCCGTGGGAAGGAAAAACGACGTATGAACCTCCGGATTTTGCCAAATGTCCCATTATGGCAGATTAATTTTTGAGAAAAGTTACAAAGATTGTGTTAAAGTTTTCATTCATATGCCTCTTCGCGGATAAAATATTCCGGTTTTCGAGTAAAAACAAAGTTTTCCCCCTTTTTTTCTTCGATGTGTAAAGTTGCACGTCTAAAACTGAATTTCATTTTGGGATGGAAGCTTGATGCTGCCGTGTGAAGGAAAAACGACTATGAACCTCCGGATTTTGCCAAATATCCCATTATGGCAGATTAATTTTTGAGAAAAGTTACGCAGATTGTGTTAAAGTTGTGTTGAAAACTTTAAAAACTTTCAACACAGGCATGCTTAAGTAACAAGTATCAAATAAATGAAGGGGTGAGGTGAGTTACATTTTGCGTCGTGGTGCATTCTTATTCTGCCGTGCGAAGTAAGAATGCCGTATAAGCCATCAGGCGTTGCCAACTTTCCTTCGACAAATTACAAATTTTCAGGAAAATTTGTGAATATTTCCCCGCCGATTTATAACAGGATTCTTTTTTCGTAGTTTGATTCATAAAGTCTGAAAATTTCAAGGAAAGATATTGATAACTTTCTTCAAAAAGAAGTAATTTCAAAGAAGAAATTTGGGAACATTCAATTGCTTATACGGCGTTTCTACTTATAGCGCGGCAGTATTTCACTGTGCGTCTTGTAAAATTTCAACGCCTCTAAGAAACACACATTTTTCGTGATGCGCGTGGAGATTTTTATTATTTTTTTCTTCTAAAAACCGAGTACAAAAAAAGACGAATTTGGAAGGCTGTTGTCGAAAAAATCTCCGATTGCATCGTTATATTGTTCTGCTACAGATTATTGTTAAAAGGACAATGACGCAACATGTTTTCCTCAAAATTTCTGTGAATTTGCCTCATTCATTCAGTGACGTTCACAGACAATTTTCAGGAGATTTTTTGGTCAAAAAATAGGACATAATCGGAGATTTTAAAACGTTGCAATGAAGATAAACATTTTTCGACTTTTGCCATCGATATTCACCAGACCCGAACATCGACGATGAAAGCCGCGAATTTGTCCTCTCCAGTACGATCGCCTGATGATTTAAACACAACAAAGAGCGAGAAAAAGGTTTCAGATGTTCCCCTAGAGATACCATTATGAACAGGCTTTGGTCATGACAGCAAAATAGGGGAGGGTCTAATGGACCTTTTAAAATCGCCGGAAAACTGCCGGTTTCAATGAGAATGTCTAGGCCTACACAGACACATTCATGAGCGTGCTTGAGGTCAAACGCCCATGAAAGGAACTGATTCAAGCAGTTAATGTACTTCTTACAGGAAAACCCCCACTTAACGTAAGTAAGTGCCTTCACTTGGCTGAATTTCAAGTGCGATGAAAACCAATTTGTGAACTTACGACTGAAGTATGATCTCATTTCTTGTTCTGTAGAGAATCTTTCCTTCCGTCTCTCATTTGTAAAAGTATTCATCCCCGAAAATTCTGCAGGAGTATTTTTTTATTCAATTTTGAATAAATTTCCAATTATCCGACAAGATTATTACACCGCTGAAACATGTCATTTCCGGACACGAGACGGCTGAAACCATTTTTTGAGCAAAAATTTAAAACATGTGTGGTTTTATTTTTGTCAAATACATTGATATTCTTTACAAGTGCGATAGAAAATGGTTAGGTTCTTGTTTCGAATTGTCTGGGGAAAATTAGAGTCTGAAATAGATTGCATTCAGCAGGAAGCAGGAACCGAGCCACATCAGTTATTGTAAAATTTAAGGGGGCAAAATTTAATATTTGACAAGAAAACGTTTGTGCAAATTTCATTCAAAATTTTAAGGAATTTGCTTCGCACCATGCAAAAAATTAAATTTGTAAAAAAAAATCGCATAACTGTTTTCATAGATAAAAACATATCGCCCAATTAAATTTAGCATAAGCGGATATGGCTTGGTTTCTTTTTGCGCAACGCGGTCCAAACAATATTTAATCAGTCTTTCCTTGGTGGTTCGAAAAATCCGAAATTTTCGTTATTCGACACCCCCACCCGCTAAATTATGTCGAACACTCCAGAGTCTACTACAATCCTTAATCTTTGAGCCAGGCGTAATTAGGATGGCATAAAATCTATTGTACTCTTTATTCGTAAATATGAACGCGACTTCATTCCATCAAGCCTATAATGGCCTGCACCAACGGACCTGAAAACAAGTTTTGCAAAAAAAAAGCAAGATTCAAGATTTGGACTAGCAGATACACCTGCGAGTTACAAGCACTCGTTGAAAAAAACACCAATAAGTCGATAGCTTGACGTCGTGCGATCGAAATCCTGGTTTCCTATTGGCGTTTTACTTTCAAAAAGCGCTTGTAACTCGCAGGTGTATCTGTCGCTTTAATCTTGAATCTTGCTCTTTTCGTAAAAATTAACGCGATTTCATTCCATCAAGCCTATAATAAATGGTCTGAACGAACAGACTAGAAGACAAGTTTTGTGGAAAGAGCATGATTCAAGGTTTGGACTAGCAGATACACCTGCGAGTTACAAGCGCTTGTAGAAAAAGAAACACCAATAGGCAAGAAGGATTTCGATAACTCGACGTCGAGCGATCGAAATCCTGGTTTCCTATTGGCGTTTTACTCTCCAAAAGCGCTTGTAACTCGCAGGTGTAACTGCCGCTTTAAATCTTGAATCTTGCTCTTTTCGTAAAAATGAACGCGATTTCATTCCAGCAAGCCGACAATAAATGTCTTGGATCAACGGACTCGAGGGCAAGTTTTCCGAAAAGAGCAGGATTCAAGCTCGACGTCGAGCGATCGAAATCCTCCTTGCCTATCGGTGTGTCACTTTCAACAAGCGCTTGTAACTCGCAAGTGTACCTGGGCCTTAAGGGACTCTCAGAGAAAAGAGGAAGCCGGAAGAGATAATCGGTCAAGATTAATCCCATTGTACTCCGTCTGTGAAGGCCGCCATAACGCGAACCTGCGGTCCGTCGGGAGCCTTCTCTAAATAAGAATGAAAAAAAGCTCAACGGAAGAAGTGGTTCGTGATAGCCTCATTATAATTGGTCGCTAATACTCCAATTTGTTGGACACAGCGGGGAGTCGTGACTCAAACCGTCCGAGGTGAACTATGGAAGTGTGCGACTATCCGCGCACCTCGCGATCTGATCACTTAACCAACCTCGTTAATTTAATGTACTTAGCAACTGTCGAGATCGGTCTCAAACGAGCGATTGACCAAAAAAGAAATAATCTGGATGATCTAATCGGCACTTTATCTTTTAATGTGCACGCTCCACGACTTTTTCTTGAGCTTCCTATAATCTCCGCTTCCTGGGATTATCCCGATTAACTCTCGTCTTATATTGAATGTCGCTTCCTTCTTTCATTCTCACAAACAGGATACTCTTCCAGGCAAAAAAAATCCTACACTTAAATTGACTTTCGATTAATAATTTTCTGTAATATATATCTGGAGATCTGGACTAAATTTGGCAATTCGGAACTGTAATTTCCAGCTCAGTTCAGAAACAACGCATGTACCAATAGTCTCCCTGAGTACATTATCTACCTATAGTTCTCCCCTATGTACGGTTCTCTATCTTGGCATGGAGAGTTTGACTTGATACAGGGGTGGAAGGACTCTCAGGACAGCGTCGGATATCCCCTTCATTTTGAAGAGCTACAACTTTGAGAGCTTTTTTTGAGTTTTGGAGTTCGCTTTAGAGGAAACCAATGGCACCATCGTGTTTCTCGCGAAATTTTACATTTGAAAAAGTACTTAACTGGCAAATTCCCCACGCATGCAAGAGCTCCAATGCAGTCGATGATGAAGCTTGATACGTCTAAATACAAAACTTTTAAAAGATGTATTTATTTATCTCTAATTCTCTAATAACCTAGAATCGTGTAACTTAAGTTCCACCCCGCGTAGATCCATGATTGTTAGTCTGCGCGGCAGGTCTGCATTTGGTGCGGAAGCAGGCACACCTCATGTGATAAATCGCGGAATTGGCGTGCGCGCGACCGCTTTGTTGTAGCACGCTCATAATTAATTGGCAAGTCGTGTCGAACGAATTAGCGAAACATCGTCACGTAGCCCAATCAAGCAATTCGCCGACGAAGCTAGACCAATCGCAAACATTAATCAGAACCGCCTATCAACCTGCGCTCACAGAGTTCCAATACTCGCGCAAAAACTGCACCGACGCTTCATCCCTCCGGTGAATTTAAATTGGCGATTAGAGCGATTTGATGGGCAATCGACCAATTCATAATTCCGAATTTCTTGACACTTCAATGGAATAATCGAGTTTTATAACAGACGATTCCACAATATTTTGCGGAAATGATTGTGCCACGTACAATTCTACCTGTCTGACGCGGAGAATTAGGTTAAATGAACTCGTGTCGAGAGAATTGGGGATTGGTTCGAGCACGTAGATAGGATGAAGTATAAAGGGCTAACCAAAATATTGGACATGCGGATTGTTGTAAGTTCAATTGGTGCTCAGAGCACAAAAATGAAAAATCTGCATGCGTCTGAAATTATGTAAATTTAGCTTTTAAATGAAAACTACTATGTGAGTTGAACACAAGGATACCCTTGGTTCATTAATGGAACAGGTATTGGAGGAGATATTACGAAATGATCTGATCTGCTAAATACATGTGTTTCATGAGGAAGTTAAGGACCTCAGGAATGGGGAATTCGCAGGTGTCTGAAACTTGGTGATTTTAACGTGTAAGATAAAACTATGTGCTAAAAGAACTAAGTGCGAGAATATCCTTGGTTTCTGAATTGAACAATTATTGGAAGAGATGTAAAAAAATAATCTAATCTGCTAAAATACATGTGTTCGAATGGGAAATGCCGCCAGAAAACGTCAATAAGTTGTGCATTTTCTCACTTTTAAATCTATTTTTATACTATTTCCCATATCAGAATCGAATTATGAAAAACACTGCAAAATCAGCTCTTTATGCACGCTCAGATGAAGCAATAAAAAAGCGAGCGAATTCTCCATTTGAAGATTTGCACGAAAAAACGTTATCGCTTCCTCTAAGAGTGCTTAAAGTTCTAGTTCGCAGTATGTTTCATAATTTTTTTCCTAAGATGGAAAATTGTAGAAAAATCCTCTCTATCCTAATAAAATTATTTTCAAGACTCACGATGGACGGGGTGAGGAAGGGGAGTAAAAAGAGTAAGACGCGGCCTTTAGGGGCGCGTAGCGTCCTGGGGGATGGGCCGCATGGTGGCCAGGGTGTGGACCTCGTAGTAGATTTTAAATTGAGAAAATGTGCCGCTTTGTGACGTCATCTGGTGGCATTTCCCATTCAAACATATGTATTTTAGCAGAAAAGATTATTTAAACATATCTCCTCCAGTAATCGCTCAATTTAGAAATCAAGGATATTTTCGTACTCAGTTTAGCACACTTACTTTTAGCACATGGTTGTATCTTAAACGTTGAATTCACCACGTTACAGACACCTACAAATTCTCCATTACTAAGGTGCTTAACTTCCTCTCTCTCTACTTCTTTATTCTTTTCATGAAGAGCTCATGAGATTTACTAGGCGATTACGTCATCCTTATTGGAGTCGGTGCGGGCAGAATAGCTGCCTTTATTCGCGGGCAAATTGAAGGAACTCCCTAATTTTATCCAAAAAAGAGAAAGAGGAACGGCGAAGAAAAGAGAATAATACAAAAGAGGCTATATTTTTGGGGCTGCATTTACCGTTTTTATACTCTGCTGTCAGAAACACTTCTCTCCCGTTTTAAATGAAGTTACTAAGGTTATAGTGGCGAGCCGTGAATGATCGATTATCGCCATTTTCCCATTTGAAGCTGTGGTAAGGAATCGATTATGAAGGCGTTCGTTGCGAACACCCTGTTTATCGATCCTTTTCCACAGGTTTAAATGGCAAGGACATCGATACATCGCAAAGCACGCCACGCCACCGTGAGGTTAATAAGCAGTCCCATTCGCTGCAGTTTCGAGCGCAGCGCTGAGCATTTGTGAATAGGGCTGAACATTAAAGAAAACGACAGGCATCGTCGAAGTAGGAACTTAACAAATCCTACGCCCTCCCCTAAGTTCGTGCGGAAATCGCTCCAGAGTACAAGTTCTGGCTTACAAGTCAGCTGAAATTTGCACACTTGAAAAGCGTCTAAGGAAAAGCCGAAATATCTTTCTGCGTGAACTCTTAATCGCGCAAAGAAACACAGTACCGCAGCTCATATTACAGGGCAAATATATTTTTATCAGATTCACGCAATCCATTCCGAGATGTAATGGACGTTTTTATGCTAAAAGGAACTATGTAACACGTGAACCCTATGCACGTAGTCCCTTTCAGCATAAATACGCACTGAAAAAAAATTCTCGGCGTTTTTATAAAGGTCCGTTGGCACCTTTACCATCTCACTTTTTTACCAATTATTGTTAATTTTACCAAGACAGACTGGTAAGCTTACCTAAAAACCGGTATTTTTACTGTTTTTTTCAGGTAAGAATACCATTTTTATTGGCAATCAATTCCCGGTAACTTTGCCATTTTATCTCAGTAATTCTACCACAGTCGATAAAAAATATTGGCGTTTTTACCAAGGTCCAGTAAAATTACCGAGAAAGTTCAATAATATTACCGAGATTTCTCGCGGTAAAATTACCGGTTCCATGAATGGTAACTTTCCCAAGAAAAAACTGGGATCAAATAAAACCCTGAATTCTTGGTAATTTACCATTTTCGTAGTAAATATACTGAGATTTTTTTTCAGTGCGTCCTATTGTGCGAATACTCACTAGATTTAAGGGGGCAATGTTGCGAACAGATTGCCAAGATTACTTGAGGCTATTGATTTTCAGCTGGAGGGATAAGATTAAAATCAAGAACTCTTCGTCTTTCGGCGTGTGTACATTCTTCCCCAATACATATGCGGAAGAGGTGGGAGGGGTATACACAACTATCCGCTTCAGAAATTCTCATCGATCATCAACTGTCACGCTTTAGAGGGCAGTAGCTAGGCGTGGATGATCGATCATCGATATGCCCCCATTTGAAACTATGGTAAAGAATCGATTATTAAGAAGTTTGTTGCGAGCACCCTGTTTATCGATCCTTTTCCATAGGTTTAAATGGGAGACCAATTGATATATCGAGAAACACTCCAAGCCGCTACACGCTTTATTGCGGTGAGCCTACGAGTGATAATGCACGCTGTGCCCTACTATCAAACAACGATATTTTACCACGTAAAAATAAAAGTGATATATTCGTCACTACAGCAGATTGGGAGCGTGCCTCATTACTTTCTAACATTCTCGAGCGTATTTACTCTTTAATAAAGTATTCAATTGGCTGTATCTCTAGCGTACAACAGACCCATTAAATATCTTGAAAATTGGAGAAAAAAATTCATAAGTTTTCTTGAAAATTCGTGCTTTATTAAAGGAAATTTGACAATTTTCAAAGGCTCATACGGCATTCTTCCTCAGCAAAGCAGTATACAAATCCATGTTTCTCATACAATTCGCGCTAAAACAGTGCTTACGGTGGGAATGAATGGAGAGGATTGTTACTATACATTCTGCCGTGATAAGGAAGAACGCCGTATGAGCCCAGGCGTTGCCAAATTTCCCTTGATTAAATACAAATTTTTGGGGACATTTGTGAATATTTTTATTTCAATCTTTCAGAAGATTTTATCCGCGATCAATGTAAAGCATATGAAAATTTCAAGGATAGATTCTGATAAATTTCCGCCTAAATAATCATTTCGTTACAAGAAATCTGGCAATCTTTGAATGATCATACGCCGTTTTTCCTGAGTATGGCACTATAGAATATCGATATAGCCTCTTCTAAATCGGGCGACTTCATGGCAGAAGTTGCCTGACTGGTAGTAAAAATTTAATTGCCATGGAAATAATGGCAGGCGTTGAATATTTTTTCGTGGTGGTTGGTATGGTTGCTCTCGCTTAGCATTGAACTTGCATTTCTTGCTCTTGAAATTGGACGCATTTCCACCAAACGGAGCTACGTGCATTGAGACATGAACCCTGAGGGCCATATGAATATACGTATGGTAGGGCTCACGTCTTAGTGCACTTAGTTCCGTTTGGCAGAAATACGTCCAATTCGTCTCTTCCTCGTGCGGAGCTGCCTTTGGGAATTCGGGTGATAGAATTTCGGATTAAAATTTAATCCAGTAATGAACAGTCGCAATTCGGTTGTGACACCAACCGCAAGAATGCGTGAGTTCAATTCAACCGCGTTTGTGGTATTTATCCTGCTCATTTGCATCAATACGCGGGTTACATAAGTGTAATACCTGCGTGGCGTTATTTTGGAAAATAATGATGCGTGTTGTTCTTGTTCTAAAGGTAACAATCTACACTCATAGACACTATATTAGTCATACATGACAGCGGATATTACCAAATGTTTGTCGTGTGTCAAAAGAACACGCGATTGTGAACAAAAATTAGTAACAAAACGGGGAGAATTGCAAATCAACACGTGCAGGAAGTCACGCGCGTATTTCAATTCTATCACCCACAGATAGGGATTTTCATTTAGTTTTAGCTTTATAAAAAACCCTACGTGAAAGGTTGAGCTGTAGAGGGGTTAAAAAAACGATTTAAGCGTATTTCCGAAAAATCTGCCCTATTCATTTTATTCAACAAGTGCTAATTGAATCTGGGTGCAGAGAGGGCATATTTCTCGGTTGTGGGGTTCCAAAATCTCCCCTAACGTTTCATCCGTTATAATTAAAGCAACAATATGTGATTCGTCGTGACTTATACTGAATATTCTTTATGATATTACGATGCTGAAAACGGAGACTTTCAGAAAATGCACAATTTTAGAAAATTCACCCAATGGTTTCCTCTCTAAAAAATATATTAGAGGTGGAGATTCTGAAACACCGCAACCGAGAAATGCCCTCTCTGCACCCGACACACAGTGGATCGAGTCAATGGTAGAGATCGGACGAAATTTAGAAACTTTAAACGCTTATAACTCCGTTCATACAAAACTTTGAGGTTTTAAAAGTGGTTCCATTGGTTATATCGTGAAATTCTCTTCCAGAAGCACTCCTTAAAATTTTAAATATGTTGAGTTAAACATCAAAATGTGCATCATTAGATAAAAATCTCAAGCCCGACCTCTCTGCCTAACTCGATCCAAAGTGCGACGCCTCAATTTACGATGCGAGAAAGCCCGAAGTCTCAAGTTCGGAAAATTTAGCATTGTAATTCCTTGACTATACCTGAAAATTTCGGGTAAAACCATTGGTTGGTTCTCTCTAAGAAAATGAATAGTAAAAGGGGAAATTTTGAAACTATACTGTAGCATTTTGCACAATTTTTGACACTTTATCGGCACTATGAACACTTAATTCCTGTACAAATAAAACTTTCTTGACAGCCGATTATAGTTGACACCAAACTATAGACAGCCAAACTACGAATAAGACGAATTAAATATCAAAAAGTGCATCATCAGATAAAAATCTCATGTACGACCTCTCTGCTTAACTCGATCCAAAGTTTGTCTCCTCAATTATTTACGATGCAAGAAAGCCCAAAGTCTCAGTAACCGATTATAGTTGACACCAAACTATAGGCAGCCGAACTATAATCGGTTGTCGAAAAAGTTTTATTTGTACAGAAATTAAGTGGAATTTTGAAACCCTGCGATCGAGATACGTGATACGTTGATATGTTTTTCATAATCGGCAACAATTCTCGAAAAAAATGTTTGATTTGAATGATTCTTAAATTGCAGTCGCAACCCGAAGTTTTTCAGCCGAATACTTCAAAATAATTCAAGGATCGCGAAAAGACTTCCCGAGGCCCTATTTACAGCGCTTGAAAAGCTGAGCTTACTCGAATAATGGGCGTTTTGCATTCGAGTTCCCGCATCGTAGTTGTTACGGAACTTTGAATACATTCGGATGCTCGTGGTTTCAAATGCGCTCTTGTTGAAACTCGGCAAATTGGTGAGGCCGGTATGTTCATTTATTGCGGGCTCGCTTCTCGCGAAAATGGAGACTATTCGTTTCTGCACCCGCCAAATGTTCAACCCGCAAAACATTCAGCTCAGCCGCAGGATATCTTTCTTGAATAGGAATGCGCAATATGGTAGGCACGTCCTGTACCGCCCTGCCGAGGAAAAACGTCGTAAGAACATTTGAGGGTTGCCAGATTTATCGTCATGAAATGTTTGTTTTTGATGAAATTTGGGAGTATCTTTCCCTGAAGTTTTCAGCTATTTTAAATTGTGAATGAAATTCTCTAAAAAAAATTGAGAGAAAAATATCCATAAGTTTCACCAAAAAATTGTATTTTATCGATAGACATTTGGCAAAGCCTGAAGGGGAAGGGTCATACTGCGTTCTTCCGTATAGCACGGCAATGTATATAGTATGTTAAACATCATTGTTTATAAGGTAATGTTTGTAACGACGGACAGTTTATTCAAAACCATACATTTCATCAAATTTTAAGCATTTTTTTACAATCAAGCAATAATTGGCAAGCGATTTACATATTCTTGCGATCGTAATAATGCGTATCGACATAATGCAATTTTAAGGGTTATGTACTTCAAAAGTACGAGCTTGGCTTGGAGCGTCTTCATTTTTTGTGATACTCCACGCTTTGTCACAGAGTTAGTTTAGTTGCCTATCTGCATTAAACCCAACAGAACTAACATCGCGGAGTTCACAACACGCTCATCAGAGTATGTGCCTATTTCTACCACGTTTTTACAGAGGGAGAATTGTCTAATCAGCACTCTGATCTTATTCTTTTATTTTTGAATTTTATGCTTTCCTATATTATTTCACCACTGGCTTGCAAATTATCGGCGATTACTAATTGCCCGTAACATATAGATGAATATATAGAAAAAAAAGGTGTGAAATTTTCAGTTAAAAGCGACCATCAGATGTCCAGTATAAATACCGTTTGAGAGTGGAAACTTTGCAACGTTGAATGCAGTAATATTCTTTAATCTGAAAAACAACAGATTTCTGGGAATACAAGCACTGATAGATGCAGAGGTGGATGTGCACATTTTAAATCATAAGATCTAAAGCCCATCTTTTTCCTCTTTAAAGGATTCTTAGAAACCAAGGGAACGAACGTCAGATCAACGTAAACAGAACTTGACTAATTCGCTTTTACAACCACTAAGAGGAGATGCGATTAACCTGATAACCTACTGCTTCATTTGCATAAATTAGTATACCCGGAATGGAGAAAAAAGCATGAGATTTCCTTTTAATGAAGCTTTATGAGCTTGAATGCTTTTAAGCGCCCCGCTCACTCTATTTGCTTCCTGGAAAGAGGTATTTCTACTCAGACAGGACTGTATGAAGGAACTTGCAAGTCCATTTGTTTTCAGCTAGTTTAATTTAGTTCCGCGGCAAAATGCATGCACCTGTCGCACTGAGCAGTCATAAAACAGCAATTTACGCAGAGTGTCTTCATATTTTCCACTCTATTTCTCGTTTGTAAAAAGTAAGGGTCATATTTTCGTTTTAGCCTCGCGCTAAAACTTTAAGTTTCAACGCAGCTTCATCAACCGTAAGATTTAATTCCAAACTCATTTCGGATATTTTTTAATGCGTTATAACTTGCATAACTTCATTTTTAATTTGGAGTTACTCGGAAGAAGGAGATTAAAGTAATAAACCATTTCGGAAGAGGGGACTTTGAAGTTGAATCAAGATTAGTAAAATTGTCTGCAAGTTCAGCCTCAAAGGAAATGTTGGCTTGCAGCTTCAATGCGAACAACAATTATTAAAGTTCTCTGTCCTGCTTGTGAGTGCAAAGATCTAACAGCAGTCTAAGACATTAAAATCGTTTTTATGATGAAGTAATTATCGTGGGGGGAAAATGCGTTTTTCGCGGAATTTGAATGAGCTTTGACCTCTCGTTGTATAATTGGCTTTTGAGCATAAATCTATTTTTGCTTATACTAAATACTAATCCTGTATAACAATCTACCAGGGATTATTTAAAGTAAGACTGTTTTATAAAACCAGGCAAAACAGAATTTGGACATCTTTAATCACAATTCCTTTCTGCGGCATACAGCCCGGTGCGTTTCCGGAAAACATAAGAACCTTGCTCTTTTCCGTCACAAAAAAGCGTTGAAATTGTTGGAGTATTTTCATTACTACTTTTTCAGATCAATTATAGTATTTTTCTATTGGAAAGCCCGGAAACCCGAGAAACTGACGAAAAAATACCACACTAAAATATAGCGTAACATCCTATGGAGTGCAAGGGTTGGATGGAAGAAGTACTCTTACGAAATGTCCACCTGTGTCTAGTGTCATTTACTAAACAAAACGCTTAAAAAATGCATATTTCTGACGCAGATTGTAAAGTTAGGAGTGCATTTCAGACATATCAAATGCGTTCATCTTAACTTTTATGCCGTTTTCTATAAAAAAATAACTCTTCTCTTGGCTCCAGCTTAAGTTTGAAGCAGTTTTTTCAATCTCCTGACCTACCGAAATGACGCCTTTGTTTCACACATAGCAAGAAAGGGAGAAATCAACTGAAAGTTAGATGTTAAATCATGACCAGATTCTCTGAAAATAATAATCTCCCATAAAAACAACGCGTCACAGCTAATAGGAAAACTTAATAGGTCTTTACTTTTTTTCAGGTATTTTTTTTTTTTTTTTTTTCAATTTCAAAGGTTACCGAGGAAATGGACTCATTTACTCCGGAAAAATCATCAACAGAGTTATTTTAACCTTTTCTGTTGAATTCAATATCCCAAAAAGTAAATGCCCATGAAGTTTTCCTATCATCAATGGGGGTGGAGGGGAGAGGGAGGCAATCATCAACAGGGATTAGGGAACTTTTAAGGTGCGATGTAAAATCATACCCAGATTTCCTGAAGATAATAAAACTCACATAAGCTTAAGCTGTTAATAGTCAGCAACGATCATCGATTCCGGAAACAATCTATTTATCAAGGAAATACTCCCCCCGTTTTATTATCGAACACAGCCTGGATGTGGATGAGCTCCGCAAAAGACAGCTCCTTAAACACGGTGTCCATCACCGACAATTTAATCGTCAGGTTGGTCAAGCATCTTGGTGTCAGATCACCCGGAGCACTCCATCTGACTCGTTGCCCAGATCACCATTGAATCGTTATCGAATGACGTCAATCGATAGATCCCTATCTTAGCAATGCAATCTATCGATCGAGACCATCGATATCGTTCCGATGATGCAGACGCAGTTATTTTATTCTTTGCCCAACTCGGTGGCTGCGCTCATGATTAATTAACTAATGACACGGCGCTAATAAATCGAAGAGCCCAGTGCCGCTGAATTACCTAGAACTACTCAAAGGTCCGCTTCGGTTGGATTGAATATTAAACAGATGAATCGGACGCATCATTGCAAAATCGCACGTGAAACCACCCCATTTTCCAGATATTTTTCGAGAAATATAATTCACCTCCTTTTATCAATTGGACTGTATTTTGCGGTAAGGAGCTACTATTTTTGGCTTGTATGCGCTCATTTGCGTAAGGAAATTCATGGCACATTGTTGCCTTTAGAAATATTAGATTCGGTTTCCGTAATGCATTACCTACACTGAAAAAAGTTCCTCGGCTTAATCATGATAATTCTTGAATTTGCCGCCAAGAATTTGTTTTACCTTGATTTAAGCTGAATTTTTATTGATACAAGCAAAATAATGCCTGGGTTAAGCGAAAAAGTAGTTTCTATTAAACAGCAAAATTCTTGATTTAAGAAAAAATACGTCTTGGCAGCAAATGTGAGCTATCTTATTAATTAAGACGTTCTGAAGCAAAAACTCAACTGGGCTGCTCCGGACCAAAAATTTTAGAATTATTATTTTCTCTCTATTTTCTTTCGTATTGTATTAGCATGTGCGAATAATTTGAATATTCAAGACCTCCCTACTAAGTATTTACCCAGTTACTTGTTCTGTGCTTGGAAGGGCTGTTTGTCTTGTCGATTATTTCGCTTTTTATAGATTGTCTGCTCCCTGGACACTATTTGGAAATATCTTGCTTTTTGCTTCGGAAACTAAGTTCGAGTACCTTGATACCGCACAACGATAATTTTTTTCTGGGAAAAGTGACAACCTGGAGACCCTGCATCCCTAATCCTCTAGCATCTGAAAGGATTACAAGTTGTGCAAATTCCTACGCTCTTTTCAAAGACGCATTTCAAATTATATATATTTAACATCAATGCTCTTTATTTTCCTTTCTTCGTTAGTTGAATAGAATACACCTGTTAACAAACCGACGTTTATCGGTGTTATTTTTTCAGAATTTTTGTGCTGGTTAAAAAACAGCTCGACAAGAAAAATAGAGAATTATAAAAAAAGTTCAGGGACCATAAATTGCGCAAGGCGTCCGAGGGAGGAGGAGAAGTTTAGAGTGAAAGGGTTGAAACGTCACGTAAGGACGATGGGAGGGGATAACAGGCCGCAAGCGTAAAAATGGCGCTCAAGAATCTAAAAAGGGCCTTAAATAATTTATGGATGAACCCTTGGTACTTTTAAGGGTGAGCTGAAATGGTATTTAAATTATATTCGCATGGATTAAATACAGTAAAGGTGACGGCGTTGACAAAATATCAACATATGATCAAGGTCCCAAGGAACCTGCCCCTTATCCCTGAAAGATCTTGATTCCTAGAAAAATCTGGCACACATATTAGCGCTTACCAACGTAAAAGTATCGCGAAGAATAAGCACCCACCCCCTCCCCTCCCCTCCCCGATAATTAATTAATATTATAACGATCAGGGATGCATTAAAAAAACTTTAATTCCTGCGTTTACACGCACGAGCGTAAAAAAGGACGGTGGAAATAGAGGAAAGTTGATCGACAAGGTACTTTTGAATTCAAAATTTAAGATTGCAGAAATAGGCAATTTCATTGATTTGTCCGTAGACAAAGATTCTTTTGAATGGCATCTTTACTGAATCAATAGACTTACCAGAGAAAATTGAATGATAGAACATTTTAATTAGCTAATGCACCGTAACGTCCAGCACATCAACTTTTTTTTTTACGAAGAGGCACGGCTGTTTGAAAGATGAGTGAAGTGTTTAAAAGAGCAGTACTCCATGAAAAGAATGCACCTAACTAAAAAAAACTGATGCACCTGGTTGCAAGATTGCGTGGAAAAATAACTGTGCAGGTTCCTGGATGAGTGCATTGCTGATAACTTAAATAAATGATATTGGCATAATATGTTACTTTATCGAATAAGATATTCTCGAGGACGCACCTATTCTCGCAATTTATTGGCATGAAGAGCTTTTCTTAGGTAGCTGATAAACTATTGGCTCCGAAGTTTTCTCATAATCAGCTTCGTAATTTTGTATGGTGCGTTACGTGTGTGAATATTTTAAGGACAAATAGACCTCATTTTGCAATTATTCTTAACCAATATTCTATTATTATTCTTCTATTATTCTATTGGTCTACTATAATTCTTCAAATATTCCTTAACCGATTGAAAATAAAACTAAAAAATAAAGCTTATTATAAATTAAAAGAATTTTTTGAGGAACCTGTATAATTTCATTTTGCTTAAATTGTTGTATAAATTGTAAATTTGACTTGTGCTAGAGCTGTTTAATATAGGCCGTATGCATCAATAAATTCTATCTATATATTGAAAACTACAAGCTCTGGCTCAGTAGTGCCTATACCTCTATAGCGTAATTAATAGCACAGCGTGTATGTTGTTTTTGATGCCAGAAAAATTAGTTCCTAAACGTAAAATGTTGTCCAGATGTTCATACGGAGTTGAAACGAAATATTTCAGTGGAGAAAATTTGGCAACACTCGAATGTTCACACGGCCGTGGTCCAAAACACGGTATATCAAAAATAAAATAACCGTCGATTTTAAAAATTCTTACATTCTAAAAACAGAGCCGAAACAAGGCAGTTCACAGTAAAATAATAAACGCTAACGGAAAAGCTATTCCGCGAAGAGGGAATGAAAAGTCCGCGAGGAGGAGGAACAAAAAATAAAAATAGAAATGGAAAAAATCGGTCGATAGGTACTACGAGGAACCCTCTCCCCATTCATTTTGAATTTGATTTTATGGAATTCGAGGAGTGCTGATGAATTATCTTGGGGGAGGGGTCCGGATTTTATTGGGAAGGAATAAAAATCGGGGCCGAAAAACGTTGGGCGATTAAACACCCGAGGCAATTCTGCCGTGCTAAGGAAGAACGCCGCATGAGCCATCAGTCGTTGCCTTTCCTCCGAAAAGCGACAAATTTCAGGAAAATCTGTGTATATTTCTCCTCTGATTTTTCGGAGGATTTTGTTCGAAATTGTACCTAAAAAGTCTAAAAATTTCAAGGAAAAATATTCATAACTTTCTTCAAAAATAGATATTTTCTGGGAGGAAATTTGGCAATATTGGAATGCTCATACTGTGTTTTTCCTTAGCACAGCAGGATTGTGCCCCAAGCCCGAGACTCCTTAAGGTTAATCTTCAGCTGTAGTTCCGAAAAAATCCACCACGTCGCGCTGCTAAAATCCGACTCCGAAATCAGTGATTATTTAAATATCACAAAAGGTATCTTAAATTCTAAGACTCATTAGATTAGTTCTAGCAGCATACGTCTGGAATCCTTAGAAACAAACGCGAGCTTTGAAAGTCTAATAATAAAAGCTGTAAATTGATCCCAGTTTCTCTTACGGGATATCTGTAAGTGCGAGAGAGACAGCTCACGGTGGGAGAGAGATATCTGCCAACTGCTGAGAGCGATCAAGCGCGATTGGTTGCATCAAGGTCATCATGCTTAACCCTACTTTTTTCTGGGATCAAATTGCAGAGCTTCAGAAATGACTTTTCACGTTGTTTTTAGGGTCAATAGGAAGAAGAATGTTATAGCTAGAACTTATTTATCTTCGATTTAAACAGAAATACCTTCAACTTTTATAAAAGCTCAAGGACTCACGTGGTGCTGTACGGACTCTAAAACACAGCGGTGGCGCCCCCTGCGCGGAGAAATTTCTTACTTCACGCAGCTGTAGATACACCTTAAAAATTGCTCCGAAACGATGGTTTTACGCAAGGTTCACCGGTTTTCTTTGATTCCTACGCGACTAGATTGCCAGATTGTGTCATGAACGTGATTTATTTTATAGGGTTGAAGTTGAGTTTCATAGAGAGCTCTGATTTTCCACACAATCTGGCAAAGATACTGCGTGGCCGTTGGGGCGGGTTCGGGCGCGGTGCGGTGCGGCGCCACCGAGCTAGGGCAAAACGTCATATAAACACTGCGACGTTGCCGATTTACCTTTTTTAAAAACTCGAATTTTATGTACATTTTGAGGAAATTTCCTTTTGAAGTGTTTCCTTCACAAATTATCATGGGATATTCCTGAAAAGATCAAGGAAATATATTTGTCGTGCTTCAAACACTGCCCAACTCGGGACAAAAATTAAATTCCGTTTTAGGGCCTTTCAATAAATACGTAACGCTAAATTTCGGATTATTTGACTTCCCTTCCCCTCTTGTAACGCTTTTGTGACGTAGGTCCCTATCCTTTGGCACGTAAAAATAAAATTACGTCTTTTCGTCGCATTTTAATTATACACGTTCATCAGTTCGTCATTTTATGTTTACGTATATTCTCTCAATTCTGGTTCACCTCGATCCCACCCCCCACCCCATCCCTTGAGGATTGTTTATTTTATGAATGACCCTTATTGCTAAAAAGTTGCTTTTAGGTTTCAGCGGATCTTTCACATTTCTTTAATTTTTGTTTTGATTTTACATTGCAAAGAGCACAAATTTCGCTTATTCCTGGGATGAACCATTTCCGAAGTTCGAAAACTTTCATATTTTACTATGAAATGAAAGGAAACGTTTGCATTTTTGACTACATGGGTACTTTTAGAAACTGTTCAATAAGCGCCAAAAAAAATCCAAAAATTTTCTTCAGATCTCGGTTTTTTCCGTCTTCTGGGTTTCCCCTTCAGACTTTCAAAATAAGTTATTTAAATATTCAAAACTCTCGCCTGCAATAAAATAATGTATCATCGAAGAAAAGACAGCAACCGTAGAATGTTTATACAGCGCTGTTCCATGTTTCATCGAAGTAAATTTGACAACATTCGAGTGATAATACGACTTTTTTCCTACGACGGCGGTTTTCGAGCGCGGAGCTTTATAATACGGGGAAGGTTCGGTTCCCACCCTCCGACCCGGGTGAAATTATTGCTTTCGCTTGAGTCGAATGTAGGAAATATGAGGGTGATATCAGTGATACCGTGGAATTTAGCTCAGAGCTCAATTCATAGCATTTCGTCATCAAAAGCGCGGCGTGCTTTGCGATATACCGATTGATCTGCCCTTTAAACCTATGGAGAAGGATCGATAAACAGAGTGCTCGCAACGAACACCTCGGTAATCGATTCTTTACCATAGTTTAAATGAGGAAATGTCGATAATAGATCATTCACGCCTCCGCACTGTTTGTCATGAATAAGGGAACGTGTGCGGCTGATGCATTTCCTAAAATCGAGCTCGTTCTCCGATCCGAGTCATACTGCTGTGCTATAAGGAAGAACAAAGTATGAGCCCTCAGACGTTGCCAAATTGCCTTTAACAAATCGCAAAAATTCAGAAAAATGTGTAAAAATATTTCTTCCAATTTGTCAGAGAATTTTTTTTGTAATTTGAACTAAAGTGTCTGAAAATTTCAGGGAAAAATATTCATAACCATCCTCGAAAATTAATCTTTTCCCGGAGGAAATTTGGCAACATTCATACGTCCATACGATGTTTTTATTTAGCACGATGGCATGGGTGTCTTTATATCTATCGATGGATAGGTGTGTGCGGCTCGTGGAATTCAGTTCATCAATTCTCGCTATTTTGACGGCGTCGCATCAGAGGCGAGGCGTGATGACCGACTATCGATATTTCCCCATTTGAAACTGTGGTAGAGAATCGATTATTAAGATGTTCGTTGCGAACACCTGTTTATCGATCCTTTTCCATAGGTTCAAGTGGCAGATCAATCGATACATCGCAAAGTACGCCACGCCACTGCGACGAATTCGGAGGAATCCGGAGAATTCGTTTTAAATGACATCAGTCTTCATCAAACTTGGATGGATGACTAACAAAAATTTACATTTTATTAACACGAGCTCAAATACGAATAAAAGAAAACATTTCAAAGAGACGTGATGGCCATAATGGTCAAATCATGATAGTTATGATGACCTACAAGATCAATCAATGATCAGTAAGTATGCAGGATGCCATTATCTTCATAGTAAATTTTAGAAGTATTTGGACTGCATTTTGCAAGAACTAGAATTTCTGGCTCATTTTAGAAACAGCGTTTGCACCATTAGTTTTCCTGTGTGCATGTGTGTTTTTACACAGATTGGCCAGAAATTATAGTTCCTAATTGCAAAATGAAGTCCATTTGTCACTAAGGAGCTAGTAATCTAGGAACTGTGATAATAAATTTTCATGATCTTTAAACAATAATTTGAAGGAGGGGTGTTGATTAGTGCCATTTTGGGGCCCACCCGAGATTAAGTTCCACAACTGTAGGTTTTTTTGTTAATTAATTAAAGGGGCTTATTTAACGTAATACCCAATAATTGTCGGTCTCTTTTTGGGCCTAATACTGGCCTATACATGGGTTTAAGGCTGATTTCGGCAAAAGATGAGGATTTTTGACATTCGAACGTGCACCTGCAAAACCCGGTTTTTTGCCAAAATAGGCCTTCAGACCCATGTCTCAGCCAGTTCCAAACTCAAAAAAGGACTAAAAATGACCAAATTATGATGCATTCCGTAAATTACAGACCTCCTATGTGTAAAGGATTATAGAGTTGAGGAACTTCGGGTGGGCTCAAAAACGACCTTTATCGATACCTACCTCTCCTCTTCAAAGACCTAATATGCAGATTCTTCTCCATACAGCTAGATAAAAACTCAAATAAAATATGGTCACGGAAATATTTTGTTGATAGTCTAAAGCAAAGGTCGTTATGCCCAATTTATAAGTCGGAATTTTCACAATGACACAGAAAAAATGGTAAAATGCTTTGCCATAGTGATGCTTGAAATCATCGGTGTTTCTAGATTCGCAATTTTTTTTCTTTTTTGCCAATCATAGTTAATCACACCAACGTGCGATGTCTTGTTCGGATGGCAACGAACAAGGCGCGCTACCTGTTAAGATTTTTATGCCCTGCGTATCCACCCACGCGATCGATATCTTCCGCCCACGAGTCCTTTGTCTCAGTAGTTTATCAAGTTAGAAAACACACGAGATGTGAAAACTCGGCAGAGATAGGTTTTTGCTCGGCTGTCCGTCCTGCTGAAATATTAGCACCTTAAAAAGACTTGAGCCATGAAAAATAATCAATAACGTGTATACCAATCGAATGAGCGACTCGGCGTAGGACGAAAGAGGTGCAGCCGCCGAAATTGGTGAAGAGCGAGGAGAAGGAGGATAGACAGAGAAGGAAGAGTAAATTGACATCTTCGTCTCGGGTTTTAAGCCTTGGAAGAAAATGGACGGATGTGCCTCTCAGACTTTATCGTCGCGATCGTGTGCATTTCGTTTGAAGCCTTTAAACTGTAGGCTTAAAAGAGGCTCATCGATGGCTTTTTCAGCCCTCCCATTGGCCAGCGATGCAAGTCGGGGTAATCGACCATCTTGATTCACTTTATGTTCGGAACTGCAGAAGAGAACTCTAAGGCGGTAAAATCGCAATCCGAGGTTGCAAAATTGACTCCTACACTTCAATTCTCTACAAGGACGTGCTTCGCAAAATCTGTCCAGAATTTAAAGGTAAAATGTGATATTAGCTTTTTGCCATTTTTGCCCTCGAAATCGGAGTGTGTGTGTGAGGTTTAAGGATCACCCATGCCCTTCACAGAGGAAGTGGTGGGCAACATTCAAATCTCGAACGGAAACCCCATCCTGTGATATCGTTAAAAAGAACATGAAAAAGACAATTTTTGGCGTTAATGGTTGGTTGATATCTGTAAGGAAATGAGAAAAAATCAAGGCCTTGCCCCCCCCCCCCCCATTTCTCGAAAACAGTTTGTAAACTCATCCTGAAATTTTAGTAGGCTTAAAGAGTCATCCTTTGAATGAAAAAAATCTTCAAAAAGACCCCGCTTTCGAGAGCCCAAAAAACAGGCGGATTTTGACCCTTCCTGAGCAAAGGCTCTCTCTACCGAAAATTCTGCAAGGAAAGGTGAAAAAGCATGGAAGTTTTCAAGAAATTAAGTTGACTAGTTATCAATGGAAGAAATAAAGAATGACAGGAAGTCTGCAACGTTGCAAGCGGGGGGAGATACGTGCGGTTTTCGGTCATTGATTTAATCCCAGAAGAGCCGCAAAAAACACTCTGAAAGTGCAAGCTACCATCAAGTTGGTTGAGGCAGACCAGATGCCGGGGCTGCCGCTACTCGGTGGGCTGAGCGGAGCCCCTGATGCACTATTAAACGCATGCACTTACGTCACACGTGTCGGCGAAGCGGGAAGCGAGGAGGTGTCATTTGTTACTCGGAGACCGGCTGGGTCCGGGGGGGACCGGAGGGGGCCGGAGGCAGGAGTGCCGACAGGGGGGATCCGGGATGGGGGCCGGTGCCGCCGCCGCCGTGCCACTAATGATTGGTCGCCGACTTCACGGTTGGTGAGCGCCAATTAGAAGCGCCAGAGCTAAGCGCCACTTCCACTGAGGCGAGCCGCCGGTCTCGCATGCCGCACCACGTTGCCCCACTGTGACGTCATCTTGGTGCTTCGCCACCCGCATCCGCTGCCGAGTCAGCCGGCTGATTATTGACATTGATAGAGAAAGCGATAGACAAAGAAGACATAGGGAGTATGGGGCGATCCTATTGCTTGAAGCGGGCGCCTCTCCTAGTCATAGGCTAAGGGGGAAATAATGGACTAACTATAAGGTCCCTCTCTACAAAAAAAATCATCATTCTGCCGGGGAATGGTGGCGTATATTTGTCTTGAATTTTTTTAATAGACTTTCAAGAAATATTTTAGGGAAATTTCCAAAAATTTATAATTTGTTTTGTATATTTCGCGCCGACTTAGTGGCAACATACATTTTTCAAAATTCTTCAGCAAATGTCATTTAAATAGAATCGGGAATTGATTTAACCGGCGTCATTCTCGGTACTATTTTGCAAAAATCTCAATGGTTACACCCCTTTTGTTTAAAATCGACGACAAGGATAGGTGAAATACCTAAAGTGATGCATTTAATTTTCTTAAGGGGTGAATGCTATATTAATATTAACGGGACTCAAAAAAGGCAGCCCTGAAATCTATAAGAGCACATGCATAAAAAGGCTTATATTGAAATGGATATCGTTCCTTTTTATTTAAACACGCCCAATGACATCACTTCTCGGTTTTTGAAACCGATTACATTAGACGCACGAAAGAAAATGTACCATGAGAGAAATCCTAGAGCTTAATCGCTTGATAGTGCTGCTAATTTTCCTCTGAGTGCACGAGAGGAAAAAAAAGAAGACGAAAAAATAAAAGCTGGAGAACGGCGAGAGATAAATAAACGTTGCAAAATGAGACGCGTCCTCCGCAAAATTGCGATTTTACTGCTTCAAACTTTAAATTGCTCCCGAGGCGTCAATTTGCCGAACTTCCGATCGATTTTCTCGGCAAACGAGACAAGATTAACACTCAAGTTGAGCGATAGCTCGAATCTTGTTTAAAAGTTGAGAAAGGGTTGTTTCCTTGAATCTGAAGGCGATTTTTTCTCATCTTACTAGACCACTCAGGGTGACTATCAAAACTTAAAACTGGCATGGAGCCTTTGCGCTATTCTCAAAATCATATTTTGATTATTTCAAATCCACGTTTATCAAAAAATAATGAAACCTGTCTAAAAAAAACAAGTTTCCACTTCCAATACTCTCTTGCTAAGGAAAAACGCCGTATGAATATTTAACATGGCAACTCCCTTTGCCAAATTTCCACGAGTAAAACCTTCATTCTTTTCGGTAAGTTATGCATATTTTTCCTTGAAATCTTCGTTGACGGAATTGCGGACAAGACTCTGAAAATTTTGAGGAAAAATTTTCCCAATTATCCGAGTAAACTGGATATGTATTAACGGAAAAATAGCAACGACTAAACACTCGGAAAAAAGCACATTGGATCTAGAGTCCAGACTCTTGAAAACATTGACAAGAAAAAGGACTCTTGATTCAAGCAGATTTAAGCTTAAATCAAGAACCAAGCCTCTTAATTTGAGCGGATTTCCTTTTGATTTAAGCTTAAGTCTGATTGAATCAAGAGTCCTTTTTCTTGTCAATGTTTTCAAGAGTCTGGACTCTAGATCCAATGTGTTTTTTTACGGTGAATAAGGCTCTTGCGGCGCTTTTCCTAAAAATTTTCAGCACGGTAGCATTCCCGGAGATACCGCGTCCTTTAAAAGGCACGGCGCAGGCGCACAACCTTATCCACTGTTATGGTGCATATTGTTTCTTCCACCGTAATTTCATCCGTGTTCCGAGTCGAGGAACTATTGCAAATGTATATGTATCATACAATAATCGACGAATCCCAGCAAGAAGAAACCATGGTGAAGAAATCAACCGCGATGGACAAGATAAATTCATTCTCACATGCTCTGCTTCTGCATAAAAAAGTCAAAATCATCGATTTGCGGAGACATAAGAAGACCCGAAAGAAGAGAGGATAAGGCCGAGTGCTAATCAGGATCAAAATGAAAGCCTACGGCTTGGGGCTCGTTAATGAATTGTAAGAAGTATCCTTCCTGAAACTGATCGGCCTGAGGGTATGCAACCAGTAACGACGTGGTCATTTGTGTAATTATCCGAGCTTTTTACCCTAAATTGAGTGCTCGCCCATGCTTGCGATCCTGTTTCCTACTCGTTTAAGCCGTCCCGTGCCCCCGCCAATTAATCCACATGATTCTTTGTTTTGCTCCTCGTGCTTGTTACACCGAGTCGAGAGCAATAAATCTTCCCAAACAAACGCAACCGTCTCTCATGACTCCACCGGTGGCGAGTCTTGAAAGTTGGTAGCATTGGGTTTCAACCGCGAGGCGTGAATAATCGATTGTCGATAATTCCCCATTTAAAGCTATAGTAAAGAATCGATTATTGAGATGTTCCTCCCAAACACCCTGTTTATCGATTTTTCCACGGGTTTAAATGGCAGATCATTCGATATAACGCGAAGTACGCACGCCACCGTTGGGTTTTACCCGTTTGAATGCATGTAAAGGAATCGACTTAAACATCGATTTTGGGTATAGACTAAGAATCGATTATTTATAATGGAGTTACATTGAGGAAGACTAGTGTTGCCAACTTGCGTGGATCGCTCCTGGACTCGGTTGCAGTGAATTATGCATCAATGAATGGGAGAGAATTAACTTCTCTATGAATGGGATCGTTAGCTCTACAAGTTCACACCGAAATTTATGGGGTTCATTTGGAATGTATTTTACACGAGAAAATCGAGATCAGTGGATTGCACTTAATTCTAGTCCAACAGACTCGAGTCTTGCGACTCCTTACATGGTCAGATGGGTACACATTACGATTGTGAAACTACTAAACCGCATATCTTAGTTTGCGACGTTGCAGTCTTCCTGTCATACTTGATTTTTTAAATGGAGAACTATTCAACGTCAATTCTTAAAAAATTCCGTGCTTTTTCTTGTCTGTGCGAGGCAAATTCTGAGAAAACTTCAGAGAGTGATTTCTTTTCTCTCTCCTTTAAAATTTTTGACTAAAGCTGCAAATGTTGATGTTAATCACGTCAGATTTCAAATTTTGAGGTGCACTGAAAAAAAATGTCGGTGTATTTACTTAAAAAAGGGTAAAATTACTGAAAATTCAGGGTTCTATTTGATCCATGTTTTTTCAGGGTAAAATTACCATTTATGGAATTGGTAATTTAACCAAGAAATCTCGGTAAAATTATTGAACTGTCTGGGGGAAAAGGTTACATTACCAATAATTGGTAGAAAAAGTGAGATGGGAAAGTTACCAACGGACCTTGGTAAAAACGCCGAGAATTTTTTTTCAGTGTGCACCACTAGCAGAAAATTTTACAAGAGAACCAACGGAACCACTTTTAAAACCTCAAAGTTTTATTTACGCGAAGTTATGAGCTTTTAAAGTTTCCAAATTTTGTCCGACCTCTCCCGTCGAGTCGATCCACTGTGCGATACTTAAAAACACCCACTCAAAGCCACGCACCGACATTCACGCCACGCCTTACAGAAAAACACCAGTTATTGGTGCCGGTAACGTTTCAGTGAGCACGACATGACGGAACCAAATTGAATAGTTCCACCCTCTATCAATTGAAACGAACCGTAGAATGAAACGCTTTGAGAGACATAGTTTACCCTAAGTTTTTCCTCCCCCTGATAAAGTAAGAACGGGCGTGTCTAATTCGACATTAATTGCAGGAGCCCCAAGTATTATTGAAATAAACAACTCGTATTTCTAGTCGAACTTTTCCGGGCGCGGTAAATCCAAGTCCAAAGTCGGTGCGCTTTCGAGGTAAAACGATCTGCTCAAGAAGGACCTGCACATATGGAACACAAAAGTTTCGGTTGCCATGTGTTCGCGCCGAGAGTTCAGTTTCATCGTCGGTAATTAAAAAAGTTGCCCCGAGCTTCATCAGAGCAATTAAACGTCCTTTTCCTGTTTTTTTATCACCGGGCTTCAGAAACACTTATACCTACACGCGAATCACTATTAGTGTGCAGCTACCGCGGCGATGTGAGGTTAGGTGGTAACAAGTCGTATCTGATAATGAAGTTAGCAGTCATATCATTTTAAGTCCCCTCATTCTTCCGGTAATTCACACGTACATGCACGGCTGAGCATTTCAGTCGGCGAGCTTTTAAACTTTTAACTTTTAACGAGACAAGGTTGAGCTTAATCAGAACCGGTGGAAATTCACCCAGCAATTAACATTGCTCTTCGGGTGCGGTTTGCGTTTATCATTTGCGGGGAAAACCTTGGATTTTGTTTGGGAGTGTAATTGAATGTTTACCGTGCTTCGAGCAGTGCGTGTCAGATGCAACCATCTACCTCGCGGAATCGCTCCACGTTGAATTCAGATTGCTTCGTTGTTGTAGTTTTTAAAGTCTAAAGTTCACCTGGCGCTTTCTGACAGCTTGATTGCTCAAGGAATAATGGAAATTAAAATGAATCAGAAAAACTAAGTTTGCTTTTACGCGGATGTTTAAGTTATCATTTTACCTAATTGGGCTGCCTTCATCTCGCAATCTGGACCTATATTTCTGACTCACCAATAAAAACACCGATTTATAAAAGGTGACCAGTGGCTCCTATTTTGTTTTTTAAATAAGCCAGAAATAAATAATTCCTTATTGTAAAACCTAGTGCGAATTAAAATGCCTTCATCTGTTTGTTTAAACAACGCGGGCATCTTTAGAACACGAATACTTGCATCCGAACATCATGGATTGATTCGCATATCGATGTTAAGAGTTGGAATTTATGTTCCTCGATTTTCGATGTACCTACTAGAGTTCTTGTCGGTACGTATTTGCTATCCATGAAATGAGTCGGAAATTGCAGTTCCTCATTTTAAAGTGTGGTCCGATTGTATATGCAAAGTTTAGCAAGGAGGAAAAGTATCACACACAAAATATGTATGATTTTTTTTAAAAAAAAATCAACAAAAGATGGTATTCCAACTTCAATAAAAAGAATCAAAGGATAACGAGTGAATGGCGCTGATATTTATTTGCCTTTTCCTTCATTTGCCTTTAAACTTCATCGGAGCCAAAAGTTGTAATTTTTCGACCTTAAAGTCTTTTGTTCTTCTCAATTTCAACAATGTTAAAGGGGTGTTTTCCATACGTGATGAAGCCTTAAGCATTCTGTCAAACATGTATCCGAGCGTAGGGTATCGCTTTCACACAATTTGTCGCCTACCTGACATAAGGGCGTAACTGCACTCTGCAATGAACCCTGTCTTCCATGCATTTCAATGCTTTTCCGGGCTCATCTCAATGTGTAGTTACGCCTTTCTATTAGCAAAACGACGAATTGAGAACTTTGGAACAAGAGGGGTTTTTTTTATCACAAAGTTTCAGAACCGCCGCCAGCAATCTTCTTTTTTGGTAGCGAACACTGTATCATTAAACTTGAGATTCGCGCTGACGGTATCGTTAAAAAGATAGGAAAATTCAGTCAAATTTCCATCTCTCTGCAAACATTTTTTTCCTTCTGAGATTAAAAATGTAAAAAGGAATTCTAAGACACTGAAACTGAGGAATGTCCTTTTTGCACCCAAGTACTCATTTAAGTTGACTTGAAAGTATAAAATTTAAGGGAAGCTCAACGAATGTTGAACGGCCATGAGAATTCTTTGCGAGGAAAACTTTGATGGCTTTAGCTCGAGGATAGTATTTGAAGAATCAAGGAAATTCATCTCCTGATACTTATTTATACGATCACCGTTATTCAAGGAGATGTAATCAATCGCAAAATGGGACATCTATTTTTGAGCTGTTTTTTCCACAGTACAAGGAAAAAGTAATGAGAAGTCTAGATGAGTTCTTAGAAAAGCCACGAACTCTTCCCCCTTTTACCGTAAGAAAAAATAACGGATCATTTCATCCTATGAATCGCTATCGGAGAGTATAGAAACACCGCGGGGCGAAGAAAAGATAATACTCTGATCGGTGCAGCACATTGATCATAACCACTTTATTATTGCTTAAATAAACTTCAAGATAGTGATGATTTTATTCGTATAACCCTGACGGGTTACGTCTTTATAGACGTCAATCATTTGAGTTATGCGGCGGAGAAAAGTCTCCAGAAAAACCTTGCCTTAATTCAGAAAATGAGAACGATTCTGGCTAATGTTTAGGAAATCTAAAAAAACCGCACCCGTTATTCAAAATAACTCGATAAACAATCAGTTGAGGCTCAATAATCGGTTTACTCTAAATCACTCTCGATAGACACCTTTCTAAAAGACGGAAAAATACGGAGCGTAGATGTCAGCGCCTGAATGCAACTATTCGTGCTCGAGGGATGTCCTAGTTGCATACCTAAACAATTGAAGGCGCTCTGAATTTTCTTGCTCGCTATGAAATACCCTCCTGTACGCTGCACGTTGCTGTCTATAATTTGTTCATATAAGAGGTAGATAAAATTGCGAGGGTAGCAACTCACGATTCCGACTCCTCTACATTTTTTTGAGAATAATTAATAAAGTTACAAATTTTTACTCACTTGGAAAATCGCGGTCTCTTCAATTGTATTCGGTGTGAGGACATTCCTGAAAAAAAAGAGGATACATTCTTTGAGTCAAACGTTTATATACGAAATTTTGATTAATATTGCTGTAGCATTTGAGGGTAAAAAAAGATTTACCAAGACGATAAAGGGAAAAATAAATAATGTACTAAAATTGTGAAAAGCAATGATGCGAATTCAGCTCGTTAGCTAGTGCAATTGTTTGGAGATGTTGCATTCGAACGAGGAAGTGTTTTTTAATCTTCGTTAATCACCGAAATTTACCCTGACATAAAAATTTAAATTGCATCAGCCAAAAACTGTTGAATACACTTAAGTAGATTAACTGCAATCTTAAAGACCAATTCAGTTCAAGAAGTTCAGGAAGTTTTCTGAGATCATTCTTCGCAGTGAAAAGGGGCCTTTAATTGGCCCAATTACTCGATTTTTTTAACATATTTGAGAGAAAGGAGTAGCTTCAGTTTTAAACCACACCCTAATACTGCCACACTGAGGACAAACGCCGTATAAGCCTTCAGAGGTTGCCAAATTGTCTCTGTTAAAATAAGAATTTTCAAAATCTGAGAGTATCATACCTCCAATTTTTGAGAGAATTTTACTCACAATCAGATCTAAATTATCTGAATGCTACAAGAAACAATAATCATGAATCTCCTTAAAAAGGAACGTTTTAATGGAGGAAATTTGGCAACTCTCGAGTGTTCATACATCGTTCTTCCTTAGCACGGTGGAAAAATACATAGAAATGTCACGCTGATAGTCAAATAAAGAACTCCAGTATTGCTGAGAGAGGTAAAATTGAAAAGTGTACCTTGGGCGGCACGTGCACATTTTAAACCCTTTTCGTAAAAAAATGCCCTTTTCTTCATGAGCCCTGAGATGCATGTACTCTTAAGGAGTCCCAGGCTCATCAGAAAATGAAAATATTCCCTTTCTGAAAATATGGGTCCATTTGTCAAAATATGAATGATGCCTGTCTTTCTCGTGCGTTTCCTCGTTCCTCCTCCTCTCCCCTTCCTCCCCCCCTCCCGCACTTTCCACCGGGCTAATTTCATTAATATATCTTCAAGGCAGATATCTTTGGAGGCGCAGTTTGTTTATGACGCTTATTTATATGAAAGGCCGTTTTAAAAGGAAGCAGCGGAGTGATTCATTTCACTCTCTGGCCTCAGAGGAGATGTAATGAAGATGTGTAATGAAGCGTATCATTTAGTTGTCTGTAACTCTGTAACGTCATTAATTATCCGGGCCCGCCTTCCTGCTCCGTTCATAAACAGAATTTTCCTAATTTTTGGAATTCCCGCGTCGTGTCATTCATGCAAAATATGAAATCCGTCGTTTCCTGGACAAAGGAACGTGGCTCCAATCCAAGGTTGAAAAATTGACGCAGCTTATTTCATTTTTTACAAGGAACGTATCTAAGCAATTTTCGCCCAAAGTATTTCTCATTTTTGCATTCGATCGATCATAAGAAAAATCAGTGAAATTTTCGGTCAGAAATCCCCTGGTAAAAATGCACCTTGCAGAATGCACTTTAAGAATGAAGCTCACCACAAAAATTCCTATGAAGGTTGCCAAATCGCGTGAAAACACCTGGACATTTTATGTTGAGTTAAATGATGAAGTTTGCTGAATTTTCAGCACAATCTGGCGACAATGCAGTTCCTATAAAAAATAAAATAAAAAAATTACATCCAACCATTTTTTCTGCGATTTTTTTCAATGATGGCTCAATGTAAACTCTCTTACTTTCAAACTAATCAGAATATTGGCGGCCTAGCTGCAGCTCGTCCATGGAATCGGGACCTACCCTTGTAAATTGTGGAGGACATAACTGATGTAAGCGAGTCGTTCATCACTGACTCGAGAGAACCGTGCCGCCGCAATGTGAGGCGACACCGTGGGATCATTCTAAAGGTGCCAAATTTCCCTCGATAAAGCATTATATTTTTAGTAAAATGTATCAATATTTTATCCTGAAATCTTCAGATTATTTAGATGTAACTGCGTATAAAATTTGCTGAAAATTCGGGAGGAAAAGACTCACAGAGCATTCTTATGAGAAAATCCGCACTGTAAAAAAAAAAAAAAAAAAAAAAATGGTTTTATCTAGAGTCCAGACTCTTAAAAACATTGAAAAGAAAAAATACTCTCGATTCAATCGGACTTTTTTCTTTAAATAAAAGGAAATTCGCCTAAATCAAGAGGCTCGGCTCTTCGATTGCAGGAAAAATCGGATTGAGTCAGAAGTATATTTTCTTGTCAATGTTGTTAAGAGTCTGGACTCTAGATCCAATGTGTTTTTTTCCAGTGCAGTGCATGTTTTATGAGGGGTAATTTGGCAACGTCCGAATTTTCATAGGGTGTTTTTCCTCGGCATAGCAGCACATGGCGTAAACTCGAATCGTTACGAGCCGCGGATCCCCGAATTATTCCCGCTCCACATGGACTCGGCGCTCGTCCCATTAAATTGAATTAAAATCCACTTCAAAAGCAGGCGAGAATTGAATTCAATCGCCGTTCAGATTTCAGTTCCTCCCCATATATTTATCGCGGGGGCGGGGGCGGGGAGGCGGTGATACGCCGTCGCCAAATGCGAGGGACGTTAACATCGCATCGGAACGAATAAATGAGTGATCCAACGCGTGAATAAATAATCGGAACGTTTCGCGGTGCACCTCAAATTGCAGCGACAGAGATCGGTTCATTACATGGGGAACGTCCGATGGCTCTGTCAAGTTTCAAAAACAACAGTTAACTAACGAGGAAATCACGATTTTGCGGCGAGAAAAAAAATAGAAAATTTTGTACTTTTTGCCCCCCCCCCTCCCTCTTTTCAGCGTTACGTGATGTAGAAGGGTGCACTCAGACGACATCTAATTGCATTTTGCGTTGCCTGATTTCAATTAATATTTAACATATATAATATTTCATACAAGAGGAAGAGAGGTTATGGTAGCCTGAAACATGTACGATAAAAGACACAAACAATCAGTGCACTGGAAAAAAAAACACATTAGATCAAGAGTCTAGACTCTCACAAACATCGACAAGAAAAATTACTCTTGATTCAATCAGAATATAGCTTAAATCAAGAACCAAGCCTCTTAATTTGAGCAGATTTCGTTTTGATTCAAGCAAAAATCCGATTGAATCAAGAGTATTTTTTCTTGTCAATGTTTTCAAGAGTCTGGACTCTAGATACAATGTGTTTTTTTTTTTCAAGTGTGGAAAACAAGGCTAAAAATAATAAACACTATATATGCAGGACGTTACGGCTGGTCACCCGAGCCTTTATCAACCGCTAAACACAAATAAAAAATTAAAACCAAGGCTAAAAAAACCACTACATTAAATCCAGTGTGATCAGCCCAGACGGAAATTAGGACTCTTCTAATAGTTTATATATTTATTTCATATTTTTGTCTCATATTGCACAATGTTGATAGGTTTTCTAGTTTATGAGAACGGAAAAGAAGAGGTTCGTCGACATCCGATGTAGAAAAGCTGTTCCCTGTTAAATCCATTCAATAAGAAGCATTTTGTTTACGGTTGCGCCGCGAATATTTTATTACATCGGGATGTTACGAGTCGGAAGTCACTATAACTCATACAATTTTAGTTTTTGCAGGTGATGAGGGATTCCGTGAGCAGTGTTCGCAATTTGACAAATCACGTTTTCAATTTGAATTTGTTTTAGGTACGACAAAAACACTCAGGATTTTTTCCAGTAGAAAAAGAGTTCTCTACAAAAATTAGAATAAATAAACTGAATGAAGATGAACAGGAGTCAGCGTTATTTCAATCAGAGTGGTTTGACTTAGCGTTCAAATAATCTAGTAAATCCTCGACGCATTTGCGAGACTATTCATGCACTTACTTGCGAGTCCATATTCGAATTGATAAATAAATAATCGTGGCGAAAAAAGAAAACTGGGTATAATTTTCATATTAAAAAAAAATTAAAGTTAATTTAATTCAGTTCAAATAATTTTCTGTTTCCTTCCTTCTTATTCGTCTCTCTATATTTTTGCCTCCTTCTTTCTCGGATGAATTCTTTAATTCTTCAAACGCCTCTCTCATAATCATTATGCGAAGCACACAAATGTAATATCTAAAATCTCTGAAATGAACGAGTCAAAACAAAATAATTAAAAGAATCTGACATCTAAAACAAAAAGAAATTCTGGATGGAAAAATCCAAAAACTGTTTCTCTCCTCCCATCCTCCCATTAAAAGAATAACAACGGAATTTCAGGACGATCCCCAACTCCACCTGTAGGTTGAGGATGTGAGATAATTACTCAAACGTAAGGTTGAATATAAAACTAAGAATCGTGTAATTATTCGACAAACGTTGTTACACTTAGCGAATTATACGATATTTTTCCCTTCGGAACAACGTAAAAAAATAATGTTTGCGCACGACCTGGCATTTGTGCGTTCGAGCAGTGTCGCTGACTTGCGACTGGCATGGTTAAAAAATCAGAATCCATACGTGGGTGCCATCCACGCGTAGGTCTGTCTCAAATAAATCCATCAAGTGTCAAGATTTTTGTGCTTGATTACACAGTGCTTAAAAAGATGGCAATCACAAGGGCTCTCTGCATTTATTTCGAAGCAGCGCCGCTAGATCAGCGACAAAATCGGCAAGGTTCCCTGATAATATGCAGTGACAATCCGACGAAATTTAGCTTGTATGGCCACGTTCATTCCGAATTTCGCAAGAATGCCATTTTCAGGCGTTTGTATTCGAATCTCGATTTGCTTGAATACAATCGACCCATTTCAAGGTCGAGATTATAGGAAAAACAAAGACGCCTAAAAAGTTGACGCACTCTGATAAAATTTGAAAACGATATAGTTTGATCATGAATAATGGAAAACGCATTTCCCATCAAAAATTGGACAAAAGTGCGAGGCCTCATATTTAGCACATTCTGGTGGTGTAACATTTTTTTTACTTAATTCTTCTGAAATGAGACTACAGCAACGAGATCTCCAGAACAACCTCTCGCCACTCCATCCTATTTTTAGTCATCTCTCTTCATCTCTGCACAATCATCGTTCTTAAAGTGATTCGATGGATGCCATATTTTGCGGCAGAATGACATGCGATAAATCGCATCGATTGGTCACATGTTTTCAGTCATTTGTCACTATTATCGAAGTCTGAGATCGCATTTCTATTGTCACAAGACTAACAAAACATGCATTCAATACTGATATCGAATATGTACTCAAATGCGATATTTTTCCTCTAAAAAAAACCTTCCCTCGGTTACGTTGAAATTTGTTTGTCTTTGGTGAGCGAATTCTTTGGTCTCGTGACAACAGGAAGTAATCTCAAAATTCGTTAAAAATGACGAGTAGCTAAAAACATGAAACTCCTCGATGCTACATATCGCATGTTGTTCTGATAGAACATGCGGCGTCCATCGAAATCATCTTAAGTCTTTTCCTACACGTTAGGTCCACTCTAATAGCAATCACCCACTTTTGTTTGATATTTGAACTCCATTCCGTAGCAACTTGTTTGGAAGTCTGATGATCTGCAAATTTTATTAACTTATTCCAATTAACACACAGATGAAAGCAAACAGCACTACAGCGAGAAAATGGGAGGAATATCAAAGCTAAAATGGAAGAAAATCGAGAAATGCGCCTTTAATTTGATGTTCATCCACACGCTCGTCTCATTTCCGCGACTTTTGGACTGCATATTGCAATTAAGAGCTACAACTTCTGGCTCAGATTAGAAACAACGTACCTATGCACCATTAGTTTCGCTATATACATAAAAAAATTAGCCAGAAATTGTACTTATTCGCCAAATGAAGTCCATTTCTTTCAGAATCAATCATCCAACGGAGAAAACTCGGAGAAAGCCATCAAGACCCAGGGAGCTATTTGCCACCGGGTCTGACATTGCAGCGCACGAAGTATTTCAATTTTAATCAGGTGCCCCCGTTATTAAGTACTTGACGCTATGACGCTAGCTGATAAGTTATTTCCCGTCCGGGGTCAGAGCGAGGCGAAACAGTCTCGCACTTAATGAAAAGAACTACTCCCGGGGCTTCGATTATTTATTCGAAACAGGAGTCATCTTACCCGCCTCATCCTCCCGCGGCGCCGCACCGTTTCATTTCGATAAATAAGAGAAAAAACGCGCGACGTCCCAAGAGAGGCGGGATCGCGTATTTTTCTCCTCGATTTTTATTTTAATATTAACAGCTCCGTCTATTCGCGCGAGTGAAATAAAGATGAATGAAAAAGTCCCACGGGCACTCGCGGGCCGTACTCCTTCACTCGCGCGTCGAGAGGTCCTCCATTCTTTGCCCAAACCACGTAACTCCCATATAAACCTTACGAGAATCCGCGCTTTTTCCTAAAATACAGTAAAGGTGTACTCCTCGCCGAGGAAGAATTCGCTCGCTCGCGTTTTGTTGCCAGATTGTGCTGAAATTCAACATACTTCCCGTGTAACTCGATGTAAAATTTACACGTTTTGCAGGCAATCTGGCGACAGTGCGCTCGCGCGAGGCCCGCGACCCCCGTTGGGTCCGCATGCCGCCCTTTAATTTTATCTTGGGTGACGTGCTCTCGAAAAGCGGAATTATGATTAAACGCAGCTGGCAAGGTTAATAAATCAGCTACGATTTCCGGCTGCATTCTGCGCGGGAATTCGCGCGGATAGCATTCGGCCCGGCTCTCGGAACTGATTTAGAAGACGGAGAGACAAAGGCGTAGTCGTCGGCGCCTAAGAAGGGGCGGGTATGCAATCCGCGTGCATGGGGCTCTGAACGATTCGTTTCGCTCCGACGGGCGTCCTACCGACGTAATTCGTCGTTTTCCAGGAAAGAACGTAGCTCTATTGCGAAATTTCCACTCGCGAATTGTATTTTTATTAGGGAACTTTCAAAACTTTTAACTGAACATTTCACGTTTTTTCCTGGCGAGCACTGGAAAAACACACATTGGATTTAGAGTCCAGACTCTTAAAAACATCGACAAGAAAAAATGCTCTTGATTCAATCAGATTTAAGCTTGAATCAAGAACCAAGCCTCTTAATTTGAGCTGATTTCCTTCTGATTTAAGCTTAAATCTGCTTGAATTAAGATTCATTTTTCTTGTCAATGTTTTCAAGAGTCTGGACTCTAGATCCAATGTATTTTTTTCCCCCAGTGAGGGAGCAAAGAGATAGCATTCTTAAAGTTTAGTTTAAAGTTGCACAATCTTAATTCCATTAAAACTAAACTTTATACGCAATAACGCAACATTGAAGTGGAGTTACGTTTCTTTGTGTATGAAACAACGAAGTGGAAAGTGATTTACAAAGCAGGAAGCGGCAAGAGACATTGCTAGGATTCTACTGTCTCTCGTTGGAGAGGATTCCTTCCAGGAAGTAAATAAACATCGAAATGGACGTATTTCTGACAAACGGAACTAAGCGCCATACGGGGAGGAAGGTAGAGGGGAGCTTGGATTGGCGGCGGAACAGGGCGTCGGGCTCATTCCATCCTATACTGACAATGCTTTTCCATGGCGCTTAGTTCCCTTTGACAGAACGCGCTATCCGGCATTCTAAATTCCTCAAAAGGAACTCAAATTGGCGCCTAGTTCCGTTTGACAGAAATACGTCCAAATATCGAACAAATTTTGCTAAAATTCGAGTTTTGCTTCCCACAATTTGTAAAAACAGAGATGCAACAGTGAAGAAATATACCTCAACAGTCTATTGGTGAAAGATCTCCTCCAAAACCCCTGAATGAAAGCCGAATGAGACAACGCAAAAACTCCGGTTCGATTTAACTAATCGTATGCGATATTTCGCGTTTAGTCTCATTTAGCCAATTTACCCTTAACTACGCCTAGTTATGAGTTTTAGGAGGAGATCTCCCGCTAAGCTGGACTCAAGTGCAGTCGAGACTCGTCCTAAGTATATTTAGGAGCAGTGGAGGGGAGGGACCGACAAAATTCGGCCCCTGGCAGCCTAGCTCCATTCCCTCTTTTTCAAGAAAGCCACTAACAATTATCTTTAAATTTATCGAGTTTCCATGACGCAATATTGAAAATCCAAACTGCAAAACACGCAGCATAATGATGATCAGGTTTCTTTGAAAAAAAAGAAAGAAAGAAGATAAATGCGGATCCATGAAGGCAGGGTGTACTTTTGATGAGGTTGATACACGAGGCTTAGGTCTCTGTCTTTGAGGATCTGTTTAAAAATAAAAACAGAATTATGGGAGCTATTAAATAATTGAGATGAGAGATAAATTTATGGCTAATAATTTCGGGACACAGACACTGATTCAATTCGGAACCGTTTGTTGATGCGATATGCTCCACATTAAAACCTCTACAAGGTTATGCTGAGCCTGCAGGTTATGATGTTGGGTGCCGCTTTTAGCAAAGATTGGACGAATTTGTTGCAGACAAATCTCGCGAAAAAACCGATGCACGCTGGTGACGAGGGGTGAATGATCGATCATGGACATTTTCCCATTTGCTATGGTAAAGAATCGATTATTAAGGTGTTCGTCGCGAACACCCCGTTTATCGATGTTCATCCATAGCCTTTAAAGATAGATCAATCGATAAGTCGCGAAGTACGCTACCTAGCTGATACAAGTGTGCACTCTCACGATAACGTAGACGCAGAAAAACTAATGATGCCTGAAACTCGCTCTCAGCGGTAAAGTACCAGGCTCAGTTCCTGACGTAGCGAAACGTTCGCGATAAAAACAACCCTGTACTCAAGTTATCATTTTGCAAACAGTTTCATGCATGACTATTTTATTGAGAGGCGCCCGCAAAACTGCATGTGGGTATCATCGTTAGGTATAACAAGATAGCACTTAATGCGAGCGAATGGAAGCTCGAAATTTCCCGTTAAAAAGCTTCGAGTGATTATCTTAAAGTAATGGTAATGACGGAAGCTCGGCTCGTACGGTACTCCAATAAATCGAGCCTAGCGCAGCAGTGGCGTGGCGTATATCGCGATCTATCGATTGATCTGTCATTTAAACGTATGGAAAAGAATCGATAAACAGGGTGTTCGCAACGAACACCTCAATAATCGATTCTTTACCATAGCTTCAAATGGGGAACTATCGATAATCGATATTTTGCGCCTCGCCACTGCAGCACATGCTACGCCCTAATCACTCCGCAGCACACGTTTCGTGAGTGGAATATCGAATCGAAAAATTGAAAGAAAATTATGCGACGCGTCTGGATCAGAAGTGGCGCTAAGCGGTACAAATTGTCCCTCTCACTATTTGTACCAACGGCGTGGGGTGTTTTGCGATAAATCGATTGATCTGCCATTTAAACCTATGGGAAAGGATCGATAGAAAGGGTATTTGCTAACAAACGCCTTAAAAATCGATCTTTTGCCATAAATTCAAATGGAGAAATATCGATAATCGATCATTCACGCTTCGCCACTGATTTGCTTCTATTTTCCCTCTTCATGCCTCCCTAATTGCTTCCTCTTCCACCGTAGGGCTGCCGCAATGTTTCCTGCGCTATTTACTCGCTTTTTATTACGATGTTGCAAATCCAAAGTTAACTGAATTTTTACGATTAGGACTTACTATTTATGGCTCACCCAAGAATTCACTAATCTGCGTAAGCAAAATGATGACACTTTCGTTGTTTATGAAATTAGCTAAAAATGGAAGTTCCCAATTGAAAAATTTAGTCCAAGAGTTGGGGAAGTTATAAACCATTTGACGTCGCTGAATTTTCTTCCACAAAATATGAAGTTTCAGGGAGACATAAGGATATTAATTTTGCTTCCCATTTTGCATAGAAATTTTTCGCGATTTTGTCTCGAGTACCTGAAAATTTAAAGGAAAAACATTCATACCTTTTCCAAAAAAGAATTGACATTTATTTCGGGAAAAACTAGGCAACGTTTGGATGTTCATGTCACCGGTGGCGTGGCGTGCTTTGCGATTTATCGGTTGATCTGCCATTTAAACCAATGGAATATGATCGATGAACGAGGTGTTCGCAGCGAACACTTTAATAATCGATTCTTTACCACAGCTAAAAATGGGGAAATATCGATAAGCGATCATTTACGCCCCCCCACTGCATGTCACATTTTTCTTGGCACGGCACTACTGTAGAACGAAAAATGTGAACAAACATCAATATTTCTACTGCGAATGACTCTGAAGTATTTGAGAAACATTTTTAGCAACCGAACAACCATTGAAGTGAAATGCTACAACTCCCAATATTATATCATCATTTTTCTGTAATAATTGTCACCTACAGTAAACAACTCGATATATTTCATATTTTGAGTCGTATTTTCGGATACTTCATACAGCATCATCCATCCACATACATTTCATTAAATCATTCTTGCAAACTACATATATAATTTGAGCAGTTGAGTAAACTAACGTGAATCATGTTCTATCGAAATCGAGAAAGGACGCTAGAAAAGCAAAAGTATCTTGCTCAACATGCTCAGAGCATTTCAGTTTTTTTATGACGGATTAACTATGTTGCATAACAATACTGGATCTTGAAAATAATCAGAAGTTAAAGCGACTCAAAAATCCCGCGTATCGACTTATTTTTGGATAGCCTCGTAAAATATAATGGGGTAGCGTTCTGCGGAAGGTTTCCATTGGAACTTTAATGGTTTTCCTTGATCAGAAATAGTCAATCAAATATTCAAACCCAACTTCATTTGCGATGTACTTGTGTACGAGAGCCCACGTCGTAAAACTAAGTAGACTCCTTTCACTGAGCACCATCTATAAAAAGTAGAGGCGTGCCGATATCATCGTTACCAAGATGTGCTGAAAAATCAGGATTTTCCCTCATTCGACTCCATGTAAACTATCTACATTTTATCGCCCAACTTGTCAACGTTGCCCGATATGCTAGCGGTAAAAATGTGGGAGCCAAGCCGTCTGCGAGAGAAAATCGAATAGTTTGTCATTCGAAGGGCACAGGTCCATATTTTTGTGGAAATTAGCGCATTTTAAAACTCGTTTTTTTCACGAAGCGCGCTCTATGTTTAGCTCAAATTAGAGCATCTGAATTCTCTTGGGTCGATTTATGAGCCTTTCAAAAACACCAGCGCACCGAGAAAATGAGAAGAAAAGCGGCATTTAAGTCGGAGCGTTTTATTAGTGTGACCAAATTTAGTGAAAGAAAGGAGCGGGTCGTTGAAATAAGAAGAGAAAATAATGAAGTGACGCCCTTCCAATCTTCCCGATGATGAGCGGTGCAGTAGCGGGTTATGAGCGCGCGCATTTTACTCAAAGAGCACGTTTAAAAGATGATTCATTTTGATCTTTAAAAACTACTTTAAAAAATGTTTAAGCTATATTAGAATACGACTTGAATATTCGTAGCTCTGAGACCCGTCTTTTATAGGTAAAAAAAAAAAAAAAATGGTTTTAGAGGTAAAAAATAATACTTTTAAAATATATTCTTAAAAAAACCTACTGTTGTCGACGATTTTAAAGGAAGATACTAACATTCAATGATTATTAAAGAATTTAAAACATGATTCCATAAAATATTTAAGAAAGTTTTTGGAATATAACTGAAGAATGTCATTGTAACTTGTCACATATTTTAATGAATTTTAAGACTATTTTTAAAACGATTAAAAAATGCCTATAATTCATTTTCAAAATGATTGAAAAATGACTGTAAAACATTTGAAAAGCGCATACATGGCACCACCACTTATCTCCTTAAACGCATTTGAGATTTTTTAGTTTTTTCTTTGTTTTAAAGAACCGTTTTTGAAACATTTTATTGTTTTTAGAACTATTTTGAAATCATCTTTTGACCGCAACGGCACTCTGTCATTAGGGCACCTATGCCAAATAGAAAGAATTCGGCTCTGGGGTAGTGCAACAGGTTTCGCAGGGCAAAGTTGTCTATCTCAGCGCTGTGCAATGTACATACCTCACGGAGAAATGGCTTCGTAAATACATTCATTCGCTGCAATGAACACACCCTATTCGAATTGTTCCAAGAGTACTTTCCCTCCTAATTTCCTTCCACGCCGTTAAGTGCGTTATTGTTCTGCAGTGTGATTATTTAATTTCATAGCAATTAGGAAGAGAGAATGAAAGAATTAAACTTTACTAGTAACTTCCCGCCACAATTTCAGAGGATAAGTTTTTCCAACTAGTCTGCTATGCTAAGGTAAAACGCCGTATGAACCTTCAGGCGTTGCCAAATTGCCTTCGATAAATTGAGAATTTTCTGGAAAATTTGCGATTTTCCTCCTAATTTTTCACAGAATTTCATTCGCAATTCAATCTTCAGTTTCTGAAACTTTATAAGAAAAATATTCGTAACGCTCCTTAAGAATTAACATCTTGTTGCAGACAATTTGGCAAAACTCGAATGTTCATCATGGCCGGATTTACCTACTTGCTGTCCATGGTCCGCCTTTATTTTGCCGCCCTCTTCTCGTTCATTTTGAAACATCAATAAAAACATCAATTGAACGTGCCGGAGGGAGAAGGGTGCATTAGACGCGTTCACTCGTGTTGGACCCATTTTTTGCGTAAGCCCTGTCAACACTACTAGCAAAAGTTCACGGAACTTCGCGCGAAAGTTCAGTTCCGTAAACATATCTCTGTGAGGTCAAGGCCTTTCATTTGTAAGAGATGAACTAAAAAATTAAGAAAGAACAACCATAAATGTGGTTTAATAATTTTAACTTCCGCCGCCGTGCCGCGCTGACCACACTGTGTTTGGCGCAATGCGTGAAGTATTCATGTAGTCTTGTAGGCACTGTGCGTTTCACGCCGCGCCGCGCCGACCGCTGTTGACCGTACTGCGTTTGACGCAATGCGTGAAGTATTCATGCAGTCTCGTAGGCGCTAATATGTGTTACATGCCGACCGCCGCACTATGGTCCCAATCCGCTCGGGAGCGCTCAAAAATCGATATTTATGAAATTGGACGACATTTTTTTTTCGAGTCAAAATTGATAAATATAGTATCTACAGGTCATAAACTACACGTAGTATACCTCAAAAAAATTTCTAGTCACTTTGAAAGTGTCACAAACTGTGCGAATAGTCGGATATGTATTTTCTAACCCGTGAAGTGGCTATTTCTAACAAAGCGTTCGGAGCCTCTCCTGAATCATGAAATGGTCTCTCAGAATTCTTGCTTATACCATTTAGTAGAGGACTCTAAGAGGATTGTAACGCACTAATTACAATTTTTCTCCGAGGCATTCTGATACATTCTACACAAGGTAGAAGTTGGGTACCTATTTTCCATGAAAAAATGCCGATTTTTCCCACGTACTTTCATTTTAAAAAAAAGTCACCAAAGGTCACCTAATGAGACACCTTTAGGGAGCTTCTACACATCCTTGGGAAGCTACAGTAGAAATATTTCGTGCTTTGGTTTGCTTTTTCTCGAGAAATCGAATTTATTAGGTCTCTAAGTCGGTGGCTAAAATAACGGTATTTAGCAAGTTTAGCCATCGATCAATCTGCAGTCGTCTTAAACTTTTTTGAGGCATGCGATACCTCCAAAAACGTGCTTAAGTAGTCTCTATGAATCCTTAAGATGGATTTTAAACCAAAAATTGTTGGTTCTTCTTGCTTTTTGAACGAATTTTGAATCTTTTTCGTACCTGCGTGTTTCCTTCAAATTACAACCCTGGAAAGCCCCTCAAAAAATATTCTGAGACATTTGGCACCTCCAGAGACACTTTTAAGTCGTTTCTACAGATCTTTAGGAAGGCAACCGAACCAAAAATAATTGCTTCCGCCTGCTTTTTCGACCAAATTTGAATTTTTTACGTGACTACGTGTTTACTCCAGAAAAACTCAATTTTTTGCCCTGAAAAACACCTGTAATTGCAGCCTTAACACGTGCTAAGCAATTTTGCATCTACAGAGACGCCATTATGTAGCTTCTATGAATCTTTTTGAGGTTGACCGTTCCGAAAAAAATTTGGTTCCCCCTACTTTTTGAGATTTTTTGAAAAGTTTTCCGTTCCGCAGTTTTATCTTTAAAAATGCTCTTTTCCATCCTAGAAAGTACCTATTGATGTAAAATTCCTTACTCCCCGAATATTTATCCATTGTTGATTGAATTTTCCTTAACATGCCAATATTGCACCCCCCGCTCTTCAACATTGGTATGTACCCGATTTGCGTTCCCCGGCAAATCAACATAAAGAATCGACATTTTTAAAATACAAATGAATTTTAGATCTATTTCATTTTTTCAGTTTAGTTATCCTTAAAAAAAAAAAAAAAAAAAAAAAAAAAAAAAAAAAAAAAAAAAAAAAATGGGGGGGATGTCAAAAAATTAAAACATCCTTAATTTTGCATGAACTGTACATGTATGTGCAATAAACGCATGGTTTTCATCCAATCTAAGCAAGTATAACAAGCCAATCGTATGGCAGTTTGTGATTTATGTGAAAAAATGACGGTAACTTTTGCAAATGATTTTTTAGGGAAAAGCGGAGGTCAAATTCGGATTCAGCGCATCAAAATCATGAGGAAAACATATCTTAAATGTATTAATAATCAAACGGAGAGCCGCTATGATTTTTGATCACTGAAAAGTGAATTGGGACCATAGTGCGCCGCGTCGAGGGCTTCTCCTTTTCATCACAAGTCTTCGTCATCATTTCTCTTTGCGCCGCGCCGCTCCAGGCCAAATTGCGTGTTTGGTTTCTCTCTTAACTCAACTAATTAAAGGTGCGCAGTCTTTTGTATCACCAAAATAAGAAAAAATTAGAAATTAATGAACTCTCAGGAAATGAGAGATTTTGTCACCTTTTCTTGTTTGTAATTTTTTTCTGAATCCGATTTTTTTGTACCTGCGTTTAAAAAAATTGCAAAATTTGCCGCCCCCTAATTTTGCCGCCATGGGCCGCGGCCCATGTGGCCATCCCCTTAATCCGACCCTGATGTTTTATACGGCGTTTTTCGTTAGCACCGCAGTTCTGAAGGAAGGCGTACACCGACGTCATATTCTCACTTTAAGAGAGATGAATACCATCATGCACTTTCGTTATTTTCTTATCAAAATAAGAAGAGAGCCCCAATTGTAAAGGAGTGAGGCGGGTCAAAAGTCGTCTCCCGAACGAAAGAATGTAACTCTATTCCAAGGTTGCCAAATTGATTAAAAATTCACTTATTCTTCAGGAATGTACCTGTGCAATTTGGATCCAAAATTTTCCTGATAATTGTATGGAATCTGAGGTAAAATCAGTGAAAGTTTCAGTTCCAAGATATTCTCTTGATTGATATGCGATTTGCGAGGGGAAATTTGGCAACATTGAAATGGAGTTACGTTCTTTCGCTAGGAAATGAAACGGAAGTTCCTCGAATGACAACGCCATCTTTGAAGATCATAATTCGCCAATTAAGGAGGCATTAAGCACCTAAATCCGTTTTATGAAAAACAGCTTGCAATAGTGCAACCCATTTGCATATTTCAAATAACAGCAGCTCCTGACATTCTCATCCGCCGCTGTGTTCAAAAGCAGGTGGAAGTTGCTCTATCAACTCCGCGATCTAATTACTTTAATACAGCTTTACGTGGGTTTTAAGTGGTCATCAGGCATTAATAACCAACAACACTTTAGTCTCAAATTCCGTGTCGGTACACGCCATTATCACCCATTTATCGTTGGGAGGGATATTAAATCTAGTGTAACTCGGGAAGGTAATTATTTTTTCCAATCGCCAACTTTTTATGTGAGAGGTGCTCTAGTCCTTGCATTTATATCCGTTTCAGGAAATGATGAGGAATATATGGATTGCATTTAGTAAAGGGTAACCAGCGCAATTACAGTGTTTTCAAAATCGTGCGACTTCTTCTTTTCTGTGAAAAATTCTAAATGAATGCATGGTATTGAAATTTACACAGTTATTTTCCTTTAAAGTCAACAATTTTTTGGTGGAAAAGCAAAAACTATTTCTAACTACCTACTATGGAAATTTGTTTAGGTAAGATGAAGATGCACGATTCTGAAGACATTGTAATTGCGCTGGTACCCTCTTGCTCAATGCAATCCGTATTTAGGCTCGCAAAATCACGTGGTGGAAAATCCAAAAGTCTAGTATTTATGTACTTCATTTCGTTAGAAAGAAAATAGAGGGCGAAGCATGAAAGTAATGCACACACATAAGGCTTCAGGCGCGAAATGTTTAAATCATATTGTCCTCCCGAACACGTGAAGAAATAACTACATCTTCTTCGGAATTTTAGGGGGGGGGGGGGGTTGCGGCTATGAATGGACACATGTAAATGGACCCGCAAAAGCCTAAACTTCCCCTTACCGGATTTTTTTTAGACAGGACAGAGCAGAACATCCATTGTATAATATTTTAAAAGGCGTTCTCACGCTTATAGTGTTTCTGAACCACGATCTTCAGTCCGCTAAAACTCAAGTTTAGTTCGAAGTTCCTCGGCGTTCTTGTTCTCTAATGGTCGCTAGACACCATTCTATAATCTAGTATCGGTAGCTCGTATCTGAATTTTTCAAAACTAAATTTGCTTTTCGGGTTTACGGTCAAAAAATTATGAATTCTCTAGTCTGAAATGTGCTTTGGTTCGGAGATAATGAAATATACCAATTTCTTCAGCTTTCATGCGACAATTGGGGGCATTCAAGTTGAAATGAGCCACATGCGATAGACTTAAAGTACATCGATGCTCCATTTATTTCTTCGAAGTGCAATGAATAATTTAAACATTTCAGTGCATGAGAATCATCAATCGAGAGGTGGTACGTATTTTAAAAGGCCCCCCACGCGCTATGATCAGCTCATTTTACGAATGACAGTATCATCAGAGCAAAACCTGCCCCATCGAGTTGCACCGCGCCTTTATCGCGTGTCACTGGCATCTCAATTGAATAACGCCTAACCTCTGAAAGGGCGCAAATGCTTTGAAATCCCTATGGTGTTGACGCTTTTCTTCAAGCACTTGTTCAATCGCACCGCTTCGGTTCGAGTCTCCAAAAGCACAGAAAGCTCGTGCGCTTTGAAAGTTCTTACCGACCTAGGATTCCACGGCTCAAGACGTGGAATTGCTTATGACAAACCGTAATCTAACCCTGCGATTGATGTTTTACTTACTCGTGCTCAGCCCAACCCACTACGTTGAAAACATTTCCTTGAATGAGTTCGTTGAGCTGATCGCCCGAAGAGTCATCATTTATTGAGTTTTTGCATGTGCCAACTTACTCACTGGGTTTAATGGACTTACTTGCACCTAAGTTCCGCCTGAAATTCGCACATCAGGTGATCAATACATGAATATTACTCTATGGATCGTATTCCATACATCGAACAGGCGTTCCATTGATGAGATCGTATCTATGTATGGTTCAACATGTAAACATAGCTTCAAAAGTGAATCGAGTATTCTATAGGAACGGGTTTTGGTGGTCGATTTTTGATTCTTATGTATGAGCCCTACGTGGCAATAAAAAATGAAATAGTAAGGAATTTCCTCTTTATCATATTTTCTAACGTAAATCCTAAAATTTTTGTTTGAGATTGTGTTCTGTTGTTTTGAACCAAATGATATCTCGAACAACTATCGAATACGATCCATTTTAAAAAATCATAAGAATAATGCGTAACGCATAACAGAGGGATGCATTCGGACGAACAACAAATGTCCAGAGAGTATAGAAAGTCTAAAGAGCGTAACTACATTTCAATGTTGCCAAATTTCCCCCCGAAAATTAGAGTAAACCCTGGAGATTTAAGGGCATTTCCAGCTGAAAATTTTACTGATTTTCTTTTGAACCAAAACTGATCAATTACTTTCTTGTAAAAAAATGTATTTTTTTAATCAATTCCGCAACTTGGAATTGAGTTACGTTTATTAGTCCAAGAAACGACGAGATATACATGGCGACACGAGCTACACGAGTCTTAATTAGGCAAAACTTGACATGAGACTAAAAGACATTCATCACGGCTAGTGACGGAGCATGAATGATTAATTATCGATATTTCCCCATTTGAAGCTATGGTAAAAATCGACCATTAAGCTGCAGTTCGTTGCGAACATCGATCCTATTCCATTAGTTAAACAGCAGATCAATCGATATATCGCAAAGCATGCCACGCGACCGGTCATGACGGAGTGCATCAACAGTTAAAGCGTCATGAATCGTCGTACAGTGGATCTAGTCAATGGGAGAGGTCGGACAAAATTCGGAAACTTTTAAAACTTATAACTCAGTTCATACAAAACTTTGAGGTTTTAAAAAAGGTTCCATTGGTTTCTCCGTGCAATCGTCTTTTAATTACACCCTTAAATATTTAAAATGTGACTAATTAAACATAAAAATTTGCAATTTCAGTTAAAATTTCGTGTCCGACCTCTCTGATTGACTCGATCCACCTAGAGTCCCTTTATACTGAGAGTCAAGACAACACCCCCTCATGGAGTCACAAACGGGAATAAAGATCACAGAAATGGAACGTTTTTCGTAATCTTTGAACGGCCCGTTCTCAAATTCCTTTCTCCGTTCCTTCTCTCATTCTGTTTGTTCCTTGCCGAACCCGCAATTCCTCGGTCCATTCCAGATTATAATCTTTGCAGTTGGTGAAAATGTAATCTTTATTCCCGTTTGTGACACTGTGAGGGCCTAAAATACGGGAGCCAATCAGAAATGGATTCACATTGTCTTGACTCTCAGTACAAAGGGACTCTAGATCCACCGTGCGTTGGTAGTAAAATGACCACTGACACTGGGAGTTTTTTGTAATCTTTGATCGGGCCATTCTCAAATTCCTTTCTCCGTTCCCTCTCTCATTCCGTTTGTTCCTTGCCGAACCCGTGACTCCCTGGTCCATTCCAGATTATAATCTTTGGAATCGGTGAAAATGTAATCTTTATTCCCGTTTGGTACACTGTGAAGGCCTAAAATACGGGAACCAATCAGAAATGGATTCACATTGTCTTGACTCTCGGTATGAAGGGACTCTAGATCCACCGTGCGTTGGTAGTAAAATGACTACTGTCACCGGGAGGAGCGATAAATCTCGAGCGGGAACGTGTTAACTGGGAACTAATCGCGACAAGCCTAAATCCAATATTAATCCGTGTTTATAACCGTTACGTGAGCCCTAAACGAGAGGATTATCAGCGTCATCCTGTGCATTGGTTCTTTAATATCCTGCAATTTATTAAATGATATGGAATTAGCCGCGGCTCGGATTCCACGTTTATGGCATGTTGCGCGAGTGGCTCCTTGGCCATGTTTATCACTCGGCCCGCTCCGCGATTCCGATCAAGGTCACGGATCCCTTTTTAGTCCGTTTATTTGCCCACCAACACGGCAATAAGGTCCTCCTTCTTACAACGCTTACAACAGTTGGACGTATTTCTGTCGAACAGAACTATGTGCATATTGACGTGAGCCCTGTAACGCATGTACTCTTATGGGCCTCAGGGCTCATGTCGCAATGCACGTAGTTCCGTTTGGCAGAAATACGTCCAGTTATACCCTCGCCCCATCCGCGTTTTCTGCTCCGAGGCCTTGCCACATGCTGCCGTGCTAAGGGAAAACGCCGTATGTACCTTCAGGCGTTGCCAAATTTCCTTCGATAAAAGCGAATTTACTGAGAAAATCGTGAATGTTTGTTTCCAAAATTTTCACAAAATTTTGTATGCAATTTAATCTAAGATAAGTATCTGAAATTTTCAAGAAAAAGTATGCATATATTTTGTCAAAAATACATGTTTTATCGAGAGAAATTTGGCAACGCTTGAAGGCTCATACGACGTTTTTCCTTGGCACGGCAGAATGGGTCCCCGGCCTGATTTTGAAATCGATAGACAAAGCTACGTACGGGGAGGATAAAGTGAAAATGGAGCGATCCTATTCGTCGAAACGGGCGGTTGTGATAGACTTGGGGGATAATGATGAACTAACTATAATTAGAGCCCCTTTATACTGAAAGTTAAAACAGTGTGAATCCATCTCTGATTGGTTCCCGTATTTGAGGCCTTCACAGTGTCACAAACGGGAATAAAGATTACATTTTCACCAATTGCAAATATTATCAACTGGGATGGACCGGGGAATTAGGGATACGGCAAGGAAAAAACGGAATGAGAGAGGGAACGGAGACACGAATTCGGGAATGGGTTGATCAAAGATTTCAAAAATCGTCAGATTCGTGTAATCTTTATTCCCGTTTGTGACATCCATAAGCCGCATGTCTCAACTCTCTCTATAAAGGGACTCAATCTATAATGCCTCCCGTGGATTGCCGTTAGTTTCACCTCCATTGTCCATTTCAACTACCCGCTTCCACCAACAGAATCGCTTCATTTCCTCTTGGTCCTCTTCCCCCATAGCTTCATATCATGCTGCACTTTCCAAGGATAGGATGAGCTCTTACTGCTTTACTGACCAGTGGCGTGGCGTGCTTTGCGATCTATCGATATTCCCCCATTTGAAACTGTGGTAAAGAATCGATGATTAAGGTGTTCGCTACGAACACCCTGTTTATCGATACTTTTCCATAGGTTCAAATGACCGATCAATCGATGTATCGCCAAGCACGCCACGCCACTGCTACTGACAGAAATGACGCCGACCATTCTCAGCTCACATGCTCTCTCACAACTCAAGTTTTTGTAAATGAGACGAAAAGTACTGTTTGAGCGAAATTCAGTTCTTTCAAATTGGATCCGCCGAATTTTGAAGAAAACTCGTCTATTATCGTTACTCTCGAACACGGTAGCACTAATTATCAACGTTCTGCAATCCCTTATGCAAATAGGATCGACCTAATATAACCAACCCGCTGAAAAGCTCAATGACGAAGCGCGAATGATCGATTTTCGATATGTTCCCATTTGAAGCTATGACAAAGAATCGATTATTGGTGTTTGTTGCGAACATCCTGGTTATCGATCCTTTTACATAGATTTAAATGGCGGATTAATCGATATATCGCAAAGCGCGCCACGCCACTGGAAAAGCTTAATGGTCGATTTCACCCTGCTGCAGCTTAACTTCGATTTGTGACAAGGTCTCTCTCATCAAAGTATTCAAAGTTTCATAAAGTCCCTCAGTTCCTCGAGATTGGCATGCAAAGCGTAATGAGAAATCCTATTCATGGAGTATGCGACAATTGCAGGGTAAATCTTTAATGCGGAGCTAGACTCGGAGGAAAGTTTTGTTGATCTCCGAAAAGTTGTGCAGACTGATTATGAACTAACGAACGAATCGTCAACTGTCGATATTTTCCCATTTGAAGCTATGATAAAGAATCGATTTTTAAGGTATACCTGATAATCGATCCTCTCCCGTAGGTTTAAATGGCAGATCAATCGATTAATGCAATGCATGCCGCGCCACTGCGAGTGCACTACTAACGCTGACGCCTTTTCATACAGCTTTAATTACTGCGTCAAAAATGTAAGCATTCGTGACTCCTTATAATTCCTGAGGAAGAACGCCGCGCCGTGTCAGTCTTTGCCTTCAGACATTGCCGACTTTCTCATAGAATAATACAAATTTTGTCGAAAACTTGTGAATATTTTCCTGTCAATTCGCATGCAGAACATTTTATTTTCACTTCAACATAGAAGGAAGCTAGAAATTCACTGGGGAAAAAAACACATTGGATCTAGAGCCCAGACTCTTGAAAACATTCACTAGAAAAAATACTCTTGATTCAATCAGACTTTTGCTTAAGTCAAAAGGAAATCCGCTCAAATTAAGAGGTTTGGTTCTTGATTTAAGCTTAAATCTAATTGTATCAAGAGTATATTTTCTTGTCGATGTTTTTAAGAGTCTGGACTCTAGATTCAAAGTGTTTTTTTTTTTCCAGTGTTTCTATGTAAAATTCGTGACCCTAGAATTCTGCCGATCCAAGAATCCCGTATCAGCATTCAAAAGTTGCCGATAGTGTTATAAAATCATCCTTTTAAAGTTTAGTAAAATTTACTATGGGGCAAGATTTGTGATCCTCGAATGGTTTCCTGCGCAGAAAGATGCTTTCTTGTCTACATCAGAAAATGGAGGCCGTTCGGCTAAGGCAATATTGCAACAATGTGGCGACGAAAATCGTTCCTAATTATTTCCTATTTTGTTTTCCCACTTTTAAAAACTTTCAAGTCGATGTATGTTAAGCGCGCCGCTTTATAGAGTACAATATACATAACATAAATCTTTCTAAACTGCTATCTGGAAGGTCCAAGTTTTATCCAAAATCCAACAAACATGAATAATGAAAATTTATCTTCCACTATAAATAGTTATACAATATAAATATGTGTCGTAATATGACCTCACACACGTATCTCATCGTTTTGGAAGTGCATCAGGAAGTAATTTCGATGAACTGCTGACTCGGCTATCTCATACAGCTCTTAGAAACTTTAAAATCCTCAACACCGCGTTGTAAAGTCGACCGTTTGTCCCTGTCCTAGTGTAATCCCATGAAATTATAAAATTTTCGGTTACACCGAAGTTTGTCAACCTAACCTATCACAAATTCGCTTTAAAGTATCTTAAGGCATTGCGGTGTAGGTAAGATTACTGCACGAAAGATAAATCTCAGCTACTCCTCGGGATAGCATACGTGAAAGTTTTAGAATCCAGATTTATGGTATATTTTAATGCGCGAGTTTAAACTTCCTTGCGGTTTTCTCCGATAAACTTTAGGTCTTTTGCTGCATCCCGCATAAACATGGGATTGGTGACGGTAACGAATAACTGAGCGTTCAGACTAATGACAAAACTCCTCGTATGCCATAAAACGTGACGTGAGACGACCGATCACGTGCATAATCTCTGCTTATTTTTCGATACTTCGACCTTTTAGCGTCAGTAAAACTTATTTGGTCGCGACACGTGCACAAAGCTGGTTTTGTTAAATGACGAGCCATTTAGTAAAATTTTGAAGACCTATCAAGTTTTACATGTTTCATAAAAGAAATTCGGCCATTCACTGGAAAAAAACACATTGGATCTAGAGTCCAGACTCTTGAAAACATTGAGAAGAAAAAATACTCTTGATTCAATCGGATTTTTGTATGAATCAACAAAACGAAATCCGCTTAAATTAAGAGGCTTGGTTCTTGATTTAAGCTAGATTCTGATTGAATCAAGAGTACTTTTTCTTGTCGATGTTTTTAAGAGTCTGGACTCTAGATCCAATGGATTTTTTTTCCAGTGTTGGAAAAGTTAAATTGAGGACCACTTTTTTTGATGAAAAGAAAATTTACACATCATTTTACACAGACCGTTAATAGAATAATCTATAATTTGTATACGCGATTTCGTGATGAATGTTTAGTATCTTCTGAAAACTTTGTCAAGCAATTGTAAACGCATAACTAACGATGAACTACAGACTCTCTGCCCGATCATTTGGCTAAACGTTCGATTTGACTATCATATGGGAACTGTGACTATCAGTTTTTCCTAAAGATTTTAATAAAAAAAAAAAAAAAAAAAAAAAAAAAAAAAAAACGGAAAATAAAGGCTGTTGCGTTAATGATACAAACGGAAGATAGGTGGAGATCCTTTGAGGTTTAAAAGTCGGCTACTGGACGCAACGTTGCGTCGCGTCGTTGATTACAACGTGTGAATACAACTATTCGTGCTCAATGGATGTGCGTGTTGCCTATCACAAAATTGAAGGCGTTTTTGCTTGCGTTGGCCCTAAGTGCAGTTCTCCACCTCAAATATTTTTTGGTTGAATTATTCTGGTTATCTTTGTGTATTTATGTTACGCTATGGACTAAATATGTATTAAAACACTGTTAGTGATCGTATGTTTGACTATGTTCCGATGTCTCCGTTGCTTTCCCCTCAGCCATGAACGTAAAAACAGTCTTACAGATTCTTTTCATTCAATTCAAGTTCCGTAGACAGCGGGGACTTGAACTAAATTGAAGATGGTAACGACACAAATAAACCTATACTGCTAAGCTTAGGAAACACGTTAACATTCAAATATTGCTACATTTCCACCAATTAAATATGAAATTTTGAGGAAAGATATGATCATTTTTCCTTGAAATTTTTAGATAATTTAGATCAAACTGCATCTGAAATTATGTAAAAAATTAAAAAAAAAAATATTCACAGGTTTCCCGGGACTTTGTGTTTTATGGAAGGAAAAATAACGACGTCTAAAGGCTAAAACGGTGCTCCACCTCAGCACGATAGTAGATGATGAGCTATGATGATATGATGAGATATGATGATGAAATGATGATAAATGATAAGATGCGAGCTAAAGATGCATATCGACGTTGAAAGTACCAGACCACGTATCTCGTTTGCGGTGTTTAAAAATCTCCACCCACATTACATTTTTTTGAAGGAGATCAAATCAATGCCATTCTTTACAATTTTCACAGATTTTTCTCAACACGAAGAGGAAAAATCACTGAGGTTTTCGCTAATTAACGTTGAGTAGTTTTCCATTTAAAAAATAAAGTATAGCAGGAAGTCTGCGACGCCGCAAACCGAGATACGTGGTTTGGTAGTTTCACCGTCGATATCTAAAGCGCACCACTGCAGTTAAGTCCGTTTGATGCTGAATTAAATCTCAGGTTGGCCCGAGATTTTTGAGACACGAGTGAATAGAGGCTTTCACTCAATTTGAAACATTACACAATTATTCAAACATCTTTGGCGTTGTCCGTGGACCCGAGGGGCAAGAGGAGCTACCGGAGGATTAAAACGTCTAAATACGGGTGCAGCTGATTCGGACCAAATAACAGACTGGTTGCCTGTGTCTGTATGTGTGAGTGTGTGTGTGTGTGTGTCAATGCAGCTATGAAAGACAAATAGAACGACCTAAATATAAGGCTAGCAGTTAAATAACCGCACCGACCACGTCTCTGTTGATCAGAAACCGAAGCACGATTGCATTTCATACAACAAGTTGCTTTATGGAGCCATTCACTCTCCAACTTTTAAAATCAACACGACTCGACATTGTATACAACCGATGTTGCCAGATTTAAACCCCCAAGTGAACGGCCTGGAAAACGGACATGCGTTGCTGAGGAAAAATGGAAACCGACTCGAGATTCGATGCGCGAGCAGAGGTGGAAAATTTCATGAAATTTATTCGCAAACTTTTGGGGAAATTTTTTGAAGATTAATTCAGAAGGCCAAGAAACGCCCAGAAACAGTGATTATATTTGTTGAAATGCTTGTTGTTGCCTGTTGAATGTTGAAACCCCAAGCCTAAAACATTCACACATTGCAAATGTTTAGTTTAGAGGTTAGGATGGGGCTTTTCTCCCTGAACCTACAAAGGGGACCCTACCCCTTCATCTAGAGCACCTCAGTAGCCACATCAGCTATTGCCAATAACAACGGCATTTTATTTCTTACGAGCGAACGTTTGTGCGGATTCCTTTGAAAATGTTTAGGAATTTGCTTTGTATTATGGAGAAAATTTACTGTTTGCACAAAAATCCGCACAACCGTTTTCATGTAAAAAATTAAAATTACCCAGTTAAATTTGGCAATAGCTAATATGGCTTGGTTCCTTTCTGTTTAACGCGGTCCATTTAAAGCTATAGTAAAGAATCGATTATAAATGTGTTCGTTGCGAACACCTTGTTTATCGATCCTTTTCAATAGGTTTAAATGGTAGATCAATCAATCAATAAATCGCAAAGTACGCCACGCCGTTGACATTGACGTTGGCTTTCGAACGCTCTGCTTCTGTTAGTCGAGAAAAACAAATTACAGACCTTGCTGTCTCGCATTTCTATTCATGATATACATTTTAGGTCATTTCGAAAAATTTCAATGCTGATTGGACTTTTGCTTTTCTCGCACAAAGTGGCAACAGGTTGCTAAGCGATCGCGAGAACCTGTTGTGCAGAAGCCCTTTGCTCATCCTCCGATAAGACAATTTATAATGCATTGCGTTTGCAGCCTTGTCAATTACTATACTTGTTACTGAGCTAATCATTAGAAACTGAGTGACTGAAAAATTATCCAGAGAGAGGAGGGCTTGTAAAATGTGCAAATGCCCCACTCAGGGCATAAAACCCATGTTATGGAGGTTGTCTTGGTATGGACGAGAAGCTTTACAAATTTCATCAATTACGGGTCAAGCGACAGAATTTACCTCAAAACCCGGAACCTTCGTCTTTCGAGTGAAAATAAAATTATTGGGATACTATAAAAGAGAAACAACGAAAAAACAAAAAACGAAACAAAATATGAAACGTAAGGGCATCTTTTACTTTTATAGATCTAATAATCGGACGCATTTTGCTGTATTTTATTTTTTTTTATTTTTTAAACAAAAAAAATATGCCTTGAAAATTTTACGCCGAAAAAAATTTCATAATTTTTAGAAAATATCACGAAAAATCTGGAACGTCTTATGAATTTTAGCATGAAAACTGCTTTTGACCTCTTGTTGAAATGTTTACACTTCGTACAGATCAAAAATGGAAAAAAATAATATGCCAACGAAAATACATTGAAGGTGTATTTCGCAACTAAGACTGTGAAATGCTACTCAAAAACTAGAGAATCACAAGCAAGTTATACAACTTTGCATTGAAGGCGAAAAAGTAATAGAAAACTTGAGGGATTCAAGGAAATATCTCTCAGATTTTACTTCGTGTATAAACTCTGGTGTGCCGAAACTCATTCATTGCGTTTATTTTTCAGGAGCTCATAAAATTACTGAGAATGTTACGTGATGATTTACGTGTGATTTATTTCATGTTTCAGGGGTATTTTTGCATCGGTGAGGAGGTGCAAGTCATTAGAAACTGGTGAAGTTTTCGCAGCTAAATTCTCAAGTCGGACGAGATACGGCGAAGATTGTAGCGCGGAAATCCACCACGAAATTGCCCTTCTCTCTCTGTGTTCTCCATCACCTAGGATCATCCGCCTTCATGATGTGTTCCAAACTCCTTCAGTCATCATCATCGTTATGGAATTGTAAGTTTCATTTACATCCTTCTCTATTTAAATGAAATTTAAAAATTAGTATAGGAAAATAATACATTAGTTAAACTCAAACCGGTGAATTTAAGAACGAAAGACTAGTGACCGCATAAACTACGAATTAGGTATATTCTAGCAGTCAAAATGCTAATATCAGATAGATGACTGGTAAATTCCTCATTATTTTTGATGGTGAATTTGCAGAAATGCGTACCTATTTTGGTCTCCAGTGTTGCAGATTTCCTTTCATAAACTTAATTTTCTACTTGAAAAAGTACTAAGCGTCATTTCTTGAGAACTTTTTTTTATTTTTCTTCTCTACGAGAAGAATATTCTATGAAAACTATGTCAAGGGATGATGTTTGTTCAGTCTTCTTATAAAAAAATTTGGGCGCAGAAATTTTGAAACAGTGCGACTGAGGTACGCATTTTTGCGGTTTCATCGTCAATTTGATGCGTATTTAATATCGATGCATGGTGAAAGTATACCAAACCTTGTACCTAAATTTGCACTGTTGCAAATTTTCTGTCATACTTTATTTCCCGGAAGGGGGTCTGATCATCGTTTTTGCACGAAATTTTGTTTGAAATTCCTTCGTCCTTTCAACAAATTTCGGGCGGAAATATTGAAAAACGAAGAGAGGGGGTACAAGATATTTTCAAATTTGATCCTGAAGAAAACGGCCCCTCGAAAACGCTCGGCTGTTCGCTGTTAGCGCTGGCAGTTTGACAACGACACGAACTCGGGATGAATCACGTGAACAAAGAAGGGTTGTCGCCCCGCCAAACGCTGATGTGAAACATTTGGAGCTTCTCCAGACTCAAAGCTCATGAGTTGAAGAACATAACCGGTAAATCTCTGAGCGCGGTAATTATATTAACGTGAGAAGGGTTCGAATCAAGGGTGGCGGAAAATAAGGCGCGCAGTACCTACATTCACCGTTCAGCAAAATGCATTTTGCCCAATTTGCGGTCGTTTGTTTCGCAAAAAAGCCCTGAATAAATTACTTTGAGGAATTACTGCAACGTTCATTGCTTAACTGCTGTGAAATGGGATATTTATCTCCTTGCATGTTCTTCATTCTTGACTACCGGAAACAATTCAGGAACGCTGACTTTAAAATCAGGGTCGAGCAGAGCATTAAACAAAGCTGGAGCCAAGAAAGGATACCGCGTGGAGGACCAAGAGATATGGCTCCGGCTGAATTTTTACTTTCTCGCTCCCCTTGCGGCTAGAGGAAAAATTGTCATCCCAAAAGTACCCCCCCCACAGAAAAAATAAATTGAAATTTCAACATTTATAGGAATTTTAAGGTGCCTACGGCCCAACCCCCCCCCCCCCCCCCCATACTTGAAAAAGTGTGTATCGAACGGCGTACTCTATTGCTGTGCACAGCCAAAATCTTTTCGTTCAATTTCATTCAAAATTGCAGGTCAAGTGATTTTTTTTTCTTTTGTTCTTTTTTTTATTGATTGATTGTGATGTTCTTTACGACCTCCTGAGCGAAGTGAGATTTTAAATCCCCCCAACGCTTAAAATCCTCTATGCTCAATTCGAATAAAATTGAAGAATCAGATTGGGAGGCACTAAAGTTCACATACATTTATTGAGACGCCGCACAAACGGAAATTTTTTCACGTTTGATTATTTTCAAATTTCACTTTAAGAACCTTCCTAGAAATGATGATAAATCGCGCATTTTATTAGTTATGTTACTTTAAGCATGACAATACTGCCTCTATCGACAAGAAGAGCAAGGGAGTAAAAATCGTATTGTTCTGCTACTGTCTAGTCGTCCCATTGGTCGTTTCCCGGGAAGAAAGGACGTAACTTCATTCCAAGGTTGCAAAATGGACCTAAATTCAGCTTTTTCCAAGAATGTAACTGTGTAATTTTCTTCCAAAATTTGTCTGATTTTTGCATGAAACCAGTTAAAAAATGAGTGGTGTTTTCAGTCAGAAATGGCCGAAGATCCTCCTCGTGAAAACGCAATTTGCAAGGGGAACTTTGATAACATTGAAATATAGTTGCGTTTACTCCCTGGAAAAAAAAAACACATTGGATCTAGAGTCCAGACTCTTGAAAACATTGACAAGGAAAAATACTCTTGATTCAATCGGATTTTTGCTTGAATCAAAACGAAATCCGCTTAAATTAAGAGGCTGCTTGGTTCTTGATTTAAGCTAGATTCTGATGATAGATTGTCGATGTTTTTAAGAGTCTGGACTCTAGATCCAATGTGTTTTTTTTCCAGTGCTCGTGGGGAATATGACAATCTGTGAGTATGCCGAAAAAAAGGATCCCGAAAAATTCGACGCGTTCCAATCCGGATCATTGGACATAACGTCGTCCATACGCACTTTTTCCCGCGCTTTTCAAACTACGGACAAAGAAAAATCTTCCGGACCCCTTCGCGTGGGCTCCTCCGTTGTTTCGCGTGCCGGGAAAGTTTTTATGGACGAGAGGCGAGAGAATTTTACACACTCAACCCTGTCAACCCTGGGAAATGAGCCGTTTAACGAGTATTCCGATCCCCGAAGGCGCAAGGAGCAAGAGGAGATAAAACCTTTCCAGCTTATTGATAAATAGACGTGCCGCCTCCATAGGCATATCTCTTGAAAAACGGGAAAAAAGAGGCGGGCATCAGTGGCGAAGCGCAAATACGATAATCGATATTTCCCCGTTTGAAGTCATGGTAAAGAATCGATTATTATGGTGTACGTTACGAACGCCCTGTTTATCGATATTTTTCCACGGGTTTAAAAGGTAGATAAATCGATATATCGCAAAGCACGCCGCGTCCTCGGGGGAAAGTTTTCTCGGCCGGGGTAAATGATCTGGAAGAGTGCACGGTGAGAAAGTTAAATTAACCTGAAACAATCCGCCGTGAATGTGATTAAATTCGAGCGTGTAGTTTGTGCGACCGCCCGGCCGGGTCCTAACTCCACACGTCCTCGTCCCGCGGGTTTCAAACGTGAAATGGACGTATTTCTATCAAACGGAACTATGTGCATTAAGACATGAGCCCTGAGACCCATAAGAATATGTGCATAGCAGGGCTCACGTCATAATGCACATAGTTCCGTTTGATAGAAATACGTCAAATTCATTTACGGCGCCTTGACCGATGGAGTCGCTCAAAGTTTCAGGTAAAATTGAATCTTGCGGTGGATGGAGGTGGAGTGACATTGCGCTGTCTCTTAAACGAAATAACGTGACGAAGTTTCAACGTTGCAATATTTTCATTCACGAATTGGACGATTTTTTGTTAAAGCCCTGAATAGACGATCAAATTCCAAACCGATTCCGATCAAAGTAGACATGGTGATGACTGATGGTCACCATCTACCGTCAAATTTTGACGGGCCGCACTTATTTGTTCGAAGTAAGATCAGGATGGAGTGCCACCATTCATCATCTCCTGCCACAGGAAACATTTCTGCCAAGTTTTCATTTTAAAATGGAGCAAATTAATGAGTCTAAGACTGATGACTCCCGACACTTTGATGGTAATTGGTTTGGGGAATTTGATCGTCTATCGAGGCCTAATAAGAAACTATGTGCTTGAATACTGCGTGTAACATAGTTATTCTTAGCATAAATACGTCAAATTGGTCAGTTGCGCTGGTCATTTAATCGCGTTTTGATGCTTGATTCTTGTAGATCAGCTAAGAATAATAAGATCTGTCAAAACAGTAACCCTCTACGTTCAATATTAACCGAGATGTCGCCCTTTGAAAAGTCAGGCTTTTGACGTCATCCACCGCGGTAGTGACACTCTTGATGTCTTCCACCTTGCTTCCACCCGAGTTTCACGTTGAGTAACCAGTGCAAATGTGCGTAAAATCGACTGAACTCGAAGTATTGTAGGATCTTATATGCATCCACGCCAACTGAACGACCGCACTGCTTTTAGCGCAATGCGAGAAGTATTCATGCAGTCTTGTAGGCGCTAATATACGGCTGACGCCGACCGCACTGTTTGGCGCAATGCGTGAAGTATTTTCACAGTCTTACAGGCGCTAATATCTTCATTCGAGTTTCACGTTGAGTAACCAGTGCAAATGTGCGTCACTAATGAAAACAAGGTGGAGGGGACCGAGGGTGTCAATGCCGCGGTAGATGACGTCAAAACCCCGACTTTTCAAAGGGCGATACCTCGGTTAATATTGGAAGTAGAAGGTTGCTTTTCGGATGGATCTTATTATTTTTAGCTGAGCTACTAGAATTAAGCATTGAATCACAATTCTAAGACCAGCGCAACTGATCCATCGTAACTTTACCAGGTACTTTTTGTGCGTTTCTAATTCATAATTTCACTGATCCTTCTTCTGATTGCACGCGAAAATCGGCAACTTTTAGACGTATATTTATGCTCAACTAAGGGGGTAAAATAGTGCTAAGTCCACACAATTTTGTAAGGAATACAATTCCATTGATAAAAAAAAACACCCGGAAAATTCTGACTATTTATTCCTCAATTTTCAGACAATTTTGTTCGCATTTTAATCCAGAATAATTGAAAATTTTAAGGAAAAATACGCATAACTCTCCTCAAGTATAGATATTTTATCGTGGGGGATTTGGCAACGTCTAAGGTCCATGCGGCGTTTTTCTTTGGCAAGAAAGAGTAGGAAGGACCATCGAAGGCACCATCGGGACGGCGTAGGGGGCCGAAGGAGGACCCCCCAATTTGCTTTTATTTATTTATTTATTTTTATTTTTTTTCACAGATTGCAAGTTTCTAACACTTGGTCTCGCTCTAAAATCTTAAAGGGAATTTTATAAAAGTGTGTATCAAGTCGAGGCCATCAATATTTAGACAAATCCGATAAATCCCTCATCCCTCAACTTCGAATCGACCTTTCCGATGGGGGGGGGGGGGGGGGGGGGTATCGTAATTTTTCCATGTGTGCCCCCACATCGACGGTTCAGCATCGGATTCCCGTCGAGTGATACGTGATACGACCCTCAGGGCTAGCAATATCGCGGCCCGAAAACTGACGCCCTGTGGAAAAACGCCGTATGAATATTAGAGTGTTGCCGAATTTCCCCCGATAAAATACGTATTTTCGAAGAAGGTTACAAGAGTTTCATGTTAAAGCTCCAGGAAAATTAACTTGAATTACGAACGAAATATTCGAAAATAATTAAAGAAAAAAAATGCTCAGGGAGTTCTTAGAAATGTTGCCTTCCATGAATGGAAATTCGGGAACTTCCGACGGCTCATACGGCGTTCTGTGTAAGAAATGAAGGGGGCCCAGGAGCGACAAGTAAGAGCTGACAATACTGCCGTGTTAAGGAAAAGCGCCGTATGAACATTCGAGAGTTGCCAAATTGTCTCCGATAAGATGTTAATTTTCAAGGAGCGTTATGAATGTTCTTCCTTTAAATTTTCAGAAACTGTAGATTGAATTGCGAATGAAATTCTGTGAAAAACTGGGAGGAAAATTTCCGCTAGTTTTCCAGGAAATTCGCATTTTATTGAAGGCAATTTGGCAACGCCTGGAGGTTCATACGGCGTTTTACCTTAGCACGGCAGAGCTGACAATAAGACGGTGGGGGCTTTATCGGAGCTGTTAACTTTTATAGTGCAGATGTTGAGCGAGATAAATAGGTTTTTGGTTGCGCGGTGCGTCCGTGCGATTGGACATCATCTCAGCTGGCCCGAGTCAAAACCGCGCAACCATACGATCACTTGTCTACGCGGATTCGCGTTTTCTACGCGGTAAGGTAGATTCCGAGTCCGTAAAATAGGTCAACCGGAGCCAAGCAGCTCGGCATCCCTTCGGCCCTGACGCGTTTGTCCCTTACACAGTTACACCCTTCATTCCTACGAGCCTCACTCTGGTCTAGACGAGACGCTGCGAGTTAAAATAATATTATCCATGGCGAAGTTTCCATTCTCGTTCCCTTGTCCATTTTATCGAGCATCGGTTTCCGGGGGAATCTTTTTTGCTCGCCCCTTTCAATGCCTACGTTGCCACCTATGATTTATGTACAAAAAATTGCATCGACGGCAAAAGTGCGATGTTTCAAAATTTTCGCTCCTGTTTTATTTTTTCAAAGAGGAACAAGTACCCGTATATCGTCACTTTCGGGCCAAAGTATCACAAGCGCCATGCAACGTTTCAAAATTTCCGGGCCCATTTCATTTTTTTACGGAGAATTGTTGGTTGTATCTGTTTGAGAGTTTCCCTAAATTTTATTGTCACCACAAAGAAAATTCAGTGGTATTTTCGGACAGTTTTGTTGAACAATTTATCTGTAAAAAAATAAAACGGCAGCGGAAATTTTTAAACGTCCTATGGCGTTTGTGATACTTTGGGTGGAAGGTGAAGATATAGCTTGAATATATGTATACCGTATAATCTGGTAACAGAGAAGAAAAATCAAGGAAGTTATTCAGAAACTACGTTAACAAGTTTCCCAAAGATAAAGTAAAGAATAACGGGAAGTCTGCAACGTCGAAGATACGAAGTTTCTCACTGTGGCCAGAGATGTATCGATGATACAACTGCTTATTACGGTTTTAAAATAAATTTGACAACGGGCAGACCCCCTGTTTTCCATAAAAAAGGCTCAGTTATTTTTTTATTAATTTATTTTAGTAATAAATCCTCTAACTTAACTAAAAGGGTGTTAAGTTACGAGTACTATTACTCCGACCTTTTTCAAATTTAGATTCATTTGTTTCTCATTTTTGGTGAATTTTTTGGCAAAAAAACTCGGAAAAAATAGTATAGTCGTCGAAACCAGCGGCTGGTTGAAATCAACAAAGAAAATGAGTTTTTTGACAGTTACGTTAGTTACTCGGTAGTTACGATAACTACCCTCTTAGTTGTGTCCTCTACCGCAGTAGTTATCAAAACTACCGTAAGGTAGCTGGCGCATTTTTAAACCAGCCGCTGGTTGTGACTACCTACTGTTTTCCGTGAAACTCACTCTCTGGCAACCCTGTCATTCCCTACGGCGATTTGTGATTTCCTTCTCTGCATGCAAACCGGACTTGTTCCGGTCTGTTTCAGCTTTTTCATAGCTGTAACCTCCCTCTCTTGATTGCTTTATCAGGATCTCTCACTTTTCTTATACATCCCGTCTCTTTTATCCTCCTCGCCACTGACTTTGTTGTTTTCTTTATCCGTGGAGATAGTGTCGCTCAAAGCGTCTACTCATTGTGGGACTATTTTTCTAACCGATATTGCCCATTATTATTATTTTCTTTTCCCTTTATTCTCATCCTTTACTCTTCACGTCTAATCGAATTTTTATTTTCTCTCTGAAAAAGCGATTTTCCTCGAGATTTCTTTCATTTTTCTATTCCTTCGCCCTGTAGAGAACGATAAGTGCAATTCAAGTCTGTTTTAAATCTTTAAAAATAGTCAGCCAAAGAAAAAGACGACTTTTTGCAAATAATACTTACAAATAAGTCTTATTCTTCCCCTTTTTTCCACCAAATTTGCATGAAATTACATTATCCACATGGCTCACTATAGTAGGCGTTGAAGGCTTTAAATGGAGCTTACAATGGTGTTCGTCAAATTTACTTCCAAATACACCATTGAAATTTCATTCCAAATAAGTTGTAAGAAAGATGCAATTATCGCACGAAGTCAGCAGCGACTTCACAACAAGATTGTAGTATTGTACTTCATGACAAAATAAATTAGATTTTTCCGGTCGAAAATAAAAAGTTTTGAGGATGCTCCGATTCAAATGGGAATGAAGATGCGATACTGAGGACTCTCTGTAGGAAACATTAAAAAATTAGTGCGTTAATCCTTCTTGCCCCTTCCTCACCTGAACAAACGAATGAAATATTATGGAAAAATAACGAAGGGGTTAGTATAAAAATCCGTTTTTAATTGTTCGATCAAAATGTCTAATTAATACCTGCAATAAAAATGAATTGTGGGCACCCATTACAGTGCAAATAAAAATTCATAAAAGGCGCCCAAGTCTAGGTATAGCTCAAGTATTTGGGTTACCCGGTTTGCATTTTTTACAGCGTGAGAAACCGGTGGGCGCACAATAGATAAAAACAAGAGAGGCGTTGAAATGGCTGCGCGCTCTTCAAAATTCATAATCTAAAAGCCCGTCGCGTCGGGTAGCAGCAATAAAATGTAGAGTAGGTGGAAAATGAAAAACGAGGGTGAATAATGCAATTTTCTAATTTCTATCGCAAACTGCTCTCGCGTGACTGTAAAGATTCATTAAGCCCCCCACACCCTCTACCTTTTTTTTAGTGCCTGTATACATACACTTGTACGCATTCCTCTCCTGAGAGTTCAGCGTTTACATGTAGCTTTCAGAAAAAAAGAGAAGAAAACATGTAAAACGCTGGAGTTACAAATTGATCGATGATTCCAACGCGAGGGGCGAACAAATTTTAACTCCTTCATTTGAATTTATACTTGGCTTTTCGGTCTTTTTTTCTTGCGAGAAGAAACAAGAGGAATAAATTTATCCGAGCAATGTTGGCAGAATTTAAACATTCAGCACGTAGGTACCTGATATTTGCAATTTTACATGCGTTATAATTTAAAGTCATGAAAAAAACAATCAGAATAACGCGTTTTGCGTGTTAATTGAAATTCGTGAAAGAAAAGTCTTGCCTTCGCACGTTTGAGGTTTTATTTTTTGTTCAGTGCACGTATACATTTGGACGTATTTCTGACATGCCGGAATCACACGCTAAATTTGGCAGCTGAATGTGGACGTCAACAGTCATCGCTCAACGGCTGAAATTTCGCGAATTCGAGTTATTTCCATTCAGATGTGTATCAAATCTATTCGAATAGTTCGGACAAATCCGACATAATACGATGGTCGCTGAGAATCGTTGCTGAATTTTGCGCGTGAAATTCAGGCATCGGCCCGATGACTTCCACATTCAGCTCCCACATTCAGCGTGTGATTGCGGCAATAAACGGAACCAGGGACGGGTGGGAGAGAAGGGGTGTGCTCCTTAGTCGAGGACAGTAAAAATGAATGGGAATTATAAAGCGCCAATGACGTCAGCAGCGACGAAACCCTCGTTCGTCGTCCATTTTAACTCATGAGCCCCGTCCACAATGTTCCTTTACCATGTCCACGGCTCATGAGTGCTGCATTCAGTTGGCGTTTAGTTCCGTTTGGCAGAATGGTGAATCTCGCTTTTCCATTTCCGTAAAAGAAATCACAATCATTTTAACATTGTTTCTTATGCAGATTTCTATAGCACACCCCATATTTTCCAGTCGTCTATGGTTCTGTTCGGCAGAAATAAGTTCATTTCGGACTACGAGTCCATCCTCAGCACTAAATCACACTAAACTCACACAGCACTAAAGCAAACTAAAATCACACAGCACTAAATCACACTAAAATCACACAGCACTAAATCCAAGATTTTCCCGTGAAATTGGTGATTTGGTTCAGGGGATGGACTCGTAGTCCGAAATGTAGGTACCGGTACATACACTGAACAAAAAATAAATAAATAAAAAAAACCAATCGTGTAAAGGCGAGACTTTTCTTTTATTAATTTCAAAAGTCAACACCTTACTAAAAATGAATTTATGACGTTTCCGACTTGTAAACTTCCCCTCGCTTTAGAGCTATTAAATTACCGGAAAATTCACATCTCATTAAGCTAAAAATATTGGGCCCAGCCTAATTCGAAAATTCGAGGAAACCCTCGGCCAATGAACAGCGACCTCTCCCTTGCACCTGAAAGTAGGGATGCCACGCCGTCAGACTTAAAAAACAATCCCTGTGTTCTTCTTAGCGAAGAGCGCCAGCAAAAAAATGAATGGCTTGAATGACTGTGACCACGAAGGAAGCGCCTTCAAACGATACGCTGGGCCAAAAAGTATTCACACCCACGAATCTCACTTTTAAAACGCCCCCGCCCTAGGTAAGCATTCCGTTCTCCTTATCAATCAGTGGCGTGGCGTGCTTTGCGATACATCGATTGTTATGCCAGTTAAACCTATGGAAAAGGATCGATGAACAGGGTGTTCGCAGCGAACACCTTAATAATCGATTCTTTACCATAGGTTTAAATGGCATACCAATCGATACATCGCAATTTACGCCACGCCACTGTTATCAATGGGCAAATTGTATCGATAAGTATTCGAGGTATGCTGCCGTGCTAAGGAGGAATGCCACACGAACTATAAGATGTTGCCAATAAATTTTGTTTGATAAAATAAGACTTTTCTGAAAAACATGTAAATATTTCTCTTCTTGTCTCTGTAAAATTTTCAAAGAATTCGATTCGTAATTTCATCAAGCGTACATCGGAACATTTCGAAGAAAATTATTCATGATTTTCTCGAAAACACTTATTTTCTTGGAAGAAATTTGGCAACGTTAGAATGCTCATACGACGTTTTCCTTATCACGGAAGTATTACTAACACTATATGTCTAAAACACGTGGAAACGAGATTTTGAATTTTACTTCTCGTTTTAAAGGACAGACTGACTCCTAAAACTCAAAGTTGATTATTGATACAACAGGAGATGAGGCTTGACAAAGAAATGCTATCCTGAGATCAGTGGCGTGGCGTGCTTTGCGATATATCGATTGTTATGCTATTTAAACCTATGGTAAAGAATCGATTATTAAGGTGTTCGTGCGAACACCCTGATAATCGATCCTTTTCCACAAGTTTAAATGGCAGATCAATCGATATATCGCAAAGCACGCCACGCCTCTGCCTGAGATGTCACCAATAAGTCGTAAACTCTTCCAACTTCAACATAAAACCGCGTTAAGCCGAGAGAGACCAAGTCACGTCGAATATTGCCATATTTAATTGGGCAATTTAATTTGTTACATGAGAACGGTTGTGCATGTGCGGATTCCTTTGAAGAGTTTAGGAAAATTTGCTTCGTCCTATACAGAAAATTCACTGTTTGCAAAAAAAATCCGCATAAACGTTCCCTTGTAAAGAATTACAATGCCCAGGTTTTGGAAGTAGCTGATGTTGCTTGGTTCCTCTCTGCTAAAAGCGGTCCAATTATAAACTTATATGCAGTAAACTATGAAGAGTATTTCTCAGCATGAAGAGAACCGAGACGATAATCCAGGGGGTTTCCGCAGGAAAATTTCGAAATAAGGCCAAACTCCAGGATAAGAGCAAAAATAATCATAATTCGGATGAGTGCTCCCTTTTGACTCGTTCTTGCTACCTTCTCAATATAAATAACAAATCAAATGCAAACTCGAATCCATGGCACAAAAAGAAATGGGCTGATTTCATTTCCGCCCTGAGACGCAGTGGTAAGAAAAAAATACGACGAGGTTCTGACATAACATTACCCTATTGTATGATGTTCTCTTTATTTGAAAGAGGTGATGAATATCTAAATATCATTCTCATTGAAGAGAGATCCGTGTATGCTCATCAAAGTGGGAAGTGGGTACATAATACTTTGAATAATAAATTCAAACATTTCCCTAATGCAAGTCCTTCTTGATTTGAATAATCTTTCGCAAAAGAAAGATACCTACTTGGTTATGAAAATGAAGTTATTTACACGGCAGGCACCCTTTATTCATTCCTTTACATCCGCTTTTCCCCGAGATTGCCAGATTTGGGCAATTTTTATGAAAGTAAATGACACGCTTTTTAAGAAAAACCTTGCAAACTTTGGTGTAATAATGCTGCCTTTTAAAAAACTATAGCGGCCATAATAAAGGTTCTCAAGGCTCGCGTTAAATATCGGGATGGGCAAAGACATATAGAAGAAAAAATCAGTAAGAAACGTGGCCCAAACTGTAAGTAACAATGAGGTTAAATTAGTTCTGGATCCACACTATTTTGTGGGGAAAACAAGGCCAAAAAAGTTCACAAATTTCAATTACAGTCTAAAATTTTTAGCTCTAATCGGTGAATGCAATTTTTGAACTTTTTGGCCTTGTTCTTGGCCAGTAAAACTGTGTAGACTAAGCGCTGCTTTTACCACCCTACTACAAAAAAATACATTTTTAGAGAAGAGAGGTATTAAAAATGTACATTGCCAATCTACTTATTGAAAGGACACCTCATATTGATGCAATAAAATTGGAATAAGGTGCAATTTTTCTTGGCACTAAAAATTGTCTATCTTTCTGATACACATACTGAAAAAAGAAATTCGATCATGTGAATCGATCGTTGGTGCTTTGGTGTTCCATATCATCCCAAGTATTTGTTTCCTCAAACTGAACTTTCGGTTCGCGTAACCGATCGTTCGACACATATGATCAAACTTTGTTCGTCAGTTCGCTTTACCGCACAAGTTCGGTTACACGAATCGGAAAGTTCAGTTACACGGATCGAAAGTTCGGCTACGCGAACCGAAAGTTCGGTTACACGAACCGAATTAGTTGGGATGATATGAAACACCGAACTTCGGTACATACTACCAAATTTTCTTTTCAGTGCCTGAAGCTCATCTCACTGATACTTGAAAATCAGGTTTTATTGACCGAATGATGTAAAAATATTGAAATCTAATATTGTTAAAAAAAAAATACAATCATATCATATACACTGGAAGAAAGACACATTGGATCTAAAGTCCAGACTCTTGGAAACATCGACAAGAAAAAATACTCTGTATTCAATCAGATTCAAACTTAAATCAAGAACCAAGCCTCTCAATTTGAGCGGATTTCCTTTTGATTTAAGCTTAAATCTGATTGAATCAAGAGTCCTTTTTCTTGTCAATGTTTTCAAGAGTCTGGACTCTAGCTCCAATGTGTCTTTTTTTTCCAGTGTAAAATCGCAAAACTTTATTGCAGAACTTTCATAGCACTGTTTCATTTTGGTCTCTCTCGACTTTTCCCCACGATCCAGGTAAGGAATGTGGGATGTGGGTGAGTTGTCCCCCCCCCCTCGACTCACCCTCGCATCCCGCATCTCAACCGAAGCAAACTCGCGATACAAAGCAAGTCCAGGTCGATACGATTGTTAACAACGTCACGTGATCGGGACACGATTCCCCACGTGGACGCGTCTAGATCAAAAGGAACCACGTCCAACGCGACACGAGCCTTGTAACGCACGCACCCTTATGGATCCCGGGGCTCACGTCAGTGTGGGTATGGATGCTATAGATCCAAACGCGTGCACGTGTACGTACATGCACTTGTGAGTCTTGTAAGTCTAATCGACATTTGTCGGGTTGTCCGCAGCGCTCCGGGTGGCGATCTCCAGACGATAATCGACGACAACCTGGTGCCTTTCGAATCGGATGTAGTCAAGTTTGTCCAGCATGTCGTCGAAGGCCTCGCTTATCTTCATCAAAGAAAAATTGCTCACCTTGACATTAAGGTAAGAACCTAGTTTCCTAGCTTTCCCACCGGGTTTGCAGGTACCGTGCGGTGGCCTGGCGAGCCTGGCGATATATTGATTGATCTGCCGTTTAAACCTATGGAAAAGGATCGATAAACAGCGTGTCGTGGCGTGAATGATCGATTATCGATATCTCGCCATTTGAAGCTATGGTAAAGAATCGATTCCTAAGGCGTCCGCTGCGAACACCCTGATAATCGATTTTTTTTCATAGGTTTGAGTGGCGTATCAATCGATAAATCGCAAAGCACGCCACGCCACTGATAAACAGGGTATATCTTAATAATCGATTCTTTACCATGGTTTCAAATCGGGAAACATCGATGATCGATTTTTCACGCCTCACCACTGGTCTCGTGGTCCTGTATCTGTCGATATTGCGATGAGGATACAAGTCGTCCCCCTCCGACGTAAGGGTGTACCTTGATTTCCACATGAGCCCTGTTTTACATATAAATCTAGGCTTTCTGGGGCTCATACGGAAATCAAGTTACGCCCTAACGTCAGAGGAGCGACGACAAGCGAGCAGCTTGTTTCGTGTCACAGGACAAGCCTCTTGTGTGCTATAAGAAAAAAACGCCGTATAAACATGGCGTGTTGCCAAATTTCCCCCTGTGAGACAGTCATTTTTTAGGAAATGTATGAATATTGTACCTTGAAATTTTCATACCTTGTAGATTAAATTGCGACTGAAATTCTCTGAAAAATTGGTAGAGAAGTGTACTCAAGTTTCCTTGAAAATTCGTATTTTGTCAAAGGAGATTTGGCAACGTCTGAAGGTTTATACGGCGTTCTTCCTTAGCACAGCAGTCTTGGTTACCACCTCGAGACGGCACACGAAGCGTGCCCCCTTCAATATACTGATTTAGTGACTAAGATATTCGATACATTCGATGGTCCCACCCAGAAGAAATAGACTGTTACGATATCGGTCATTTTGTTGTGTTTTTTACAAGTGGCATAATTTATTGGCAATATAGCGAATAAATTCGTCACAATTTGCCTGCATTAGAAAATACAATTTCTGGCGCATTTTAGAAAAAAACATATGCGCCATTATTTTCCCCGAGCAGATAGGAGTGTTTATGTATGAGCTAGAAATTTTAGTCCCGTCTTAGTTTCCGAATGTAGTCCAAATAACCTACTATCTGAAAATAAACACGGGACGCTATAGTGGTCTATTTAACAAGAGAGATACAAATAAATGAATACGTTTTTGTACCAGTGGCGTGGCATGAATTGCGATGTATCGATTGTTATGCTATTTAACCCTAGTCTGCCTGAGAGGGGTCAGATTGACCCCACGGGAGTTTCAACTCTTTGCCATTTCTCGTGGTATGCACGGAATTTTTTGTCCTTCACAAATAGGTCTACAAAAACATCTAGGAACACGATTTTGAAGGGGGGAAAAAAAGAAGAAAAATGTGCATGAGAGATCAAAAAATTCACGAGTACCCCTAGAAAGCTTGAGCGGGGTCAGATATCCGTATAACATATATTTTACCATTTAGCATCACAAAAGCTTACTTTGAAGGTGTATTCATTTTTCTCTTTTTAATTTTTTTCAGAAACTTATAAAACAAGCAAAATTTTTCAGATTTTTTTCGTTTTCAGTATTTAGTAGCCCTATGAATATTTTTTGACATGCTGAGAACAACTTGGCAACATGTGTATGATAAAATGGTTGCATACCCTGCGCCGTGTTTTTTAAAACTTAGATATGCTTTATGGTTAAGGCCTGTAAGTTTAGTGCACTGATATTAACTAAAAACATGAAAAAAACATAGCTAACTAATTGATTTTCAGCTGGGGTCAAATTGACCCCGCTCAGGCTTTCTCGTTGGTTCAGAGGCTCAGGCAGACTAGGATCAATCCTATGGTAAAGAGTCGATTATTAAGATGTTCGCTGCGAACACCCTGTTTATCGATCCTTTTCCATAGGTTTAAATGGCATAACAATCGATAAATCGCAAAGCACGCCACGCCACTGGTATGGCACCGCTCAAAATCAAGGATGAGCCCGTGAAAGTTTGAAATCCATTCTTTGCATCTGTTTTTTCTCCAAAATTGGGTCGTTCTCGAGAGGAACGATTGGCAAACAAATTCGATCTGGAAGATCACAATCATGGTCAAACAGATGTTGAACATGTATCTGATATCGTAATATTGTTTATTTTGGCACGAGATCTGATGCAATTGTCCGGGTGAATTTAGTAGGTTGTCTCTCATTTCCTGTGTGCTTTAGGTTTTTTTTAAAATACTTCAGTTTCAAACATGTTTTCGACGTGAGATTCTATCGTAGATGTCCTCACAGTTTCGATGATGAACATTAGGTACTAAATCACGGTCAATTTACGCTTGCACCCAATTATATATAATCGGATAAAAAATTGCAATTTCATCGCATAAAGTTACAACAAAATCGTGGTTTTATCGACGGGGATTTATCGCAATATTATCGAACAAAAATTCGTGATAAATTGAGATAAAGTTTCAATTTTATTGACTGTGAAATTGCAACAAGATTGAGGATAGTCGCTCAAGTGTTAATGATCCTAGCGATTTTATTTCCAAAAAATCCTGAAAATCGCGACTTAATTTCAAATAATCGAGACTTTTCCGTTGAAAAATGCTAATTGCGTCCGGGATATGCCACGGTGGCTTATTTAAAAAAGACACTTGCTGAAAAGGCACCGTCAGACGGAGGAAGTTAGCTATGACATTCTCGTGAAAAGAAAAGCGTGAATTAAAAGTGAGTCGGAGCACGGCTTGAGCAATCAGTTTTAATAACTTTTGAGAATGCTGTCAGCGGAGTCTGCCGCAGTTGTTGAGCCGCTGCGCCGTACATTTCTGCCGTCCTGAGGCAAAACGCCGTATGTACATTCGAGAGTTGCCAAATTTCCTCCGAATATAATGTTATTTTTGGAAGGAAGTTATGCATATTTTTCCCAGAAATCGTCAGATATTTTAGATTTAACTGCGAACAATGTTGCCTGAAAAATTGGAGGAAAAATACTCATAACTTCCTTCCAAAAATCACATTTTATCGGAGGAAATTTGGCAACGCCTGTAGGCTCATACGGCGTTCTTCCTCAGCACGGCGGATTTGACAGCTGAAATTAATGCTTGGCAGCGGGCAAGTTGACGCTAATTCTTACTCGAGGCGAATAAATCTGCTCCCTCGCAAAATAACGCCGAGGAGTTGACAAAAGCCGAGTGATGGAGGAGCACGGGCTCCAGCCTTCCCGAGCAACTTATCAATCTGACCAAGAGCTAGAGCCAGCTCTCGCGTTTAGCCCGGCGAAAATATGATCCTATTTATAAAATAGTTACTTTTAACCCTTCCGGATGGAAAATATTCGTCTATTACGATGCTAGAAGTTGGTTCCACATACTACCTACTTTCCTTGTCGTAGTTACAATGTCCCTTATTTATGGTACCAATGCTTCGTGGTGAAAAAAAGTCTCTTGGATTAAAAGTCCAGACTTTTAAAACAATTAACAAGAAAAAATGGGTGCTTATAGTGGGATGGTTCCAGGTCCTACACCCTCTTTCCTACATAGTCGTAGCTACAACGTTACTTTTGTGGTAACGATACTACACAATGGAAAAAAAGTCTCTTGGATCCAGAGTCCGGACTCTAAACGAAGACAAGAAAGAATAGTCCTAGTTGGTTCGTTCTACTTCCTACCTACTTTCTTAGTCGTACTTAAAATGTTAATTTTAAGGTAACGATGCTTCGCGCTGGAAAAAAAAAGTCTCTTGGATCCAGAGTGTAGGCTCTTATAAAATTGTCTGGATTCCATCGGATTTTTGCTTGAATCAAGAGCCAATTAAGCCTCTTACCTTAAGCGGATTTCCTTTTGATTCAAGCAAAAATCCAATGAAATCAAGAGTAGTTTTTCTTGTCAAATTTTTTAAGAGTCTGGATACAGGATCCAGGAGACTTTTTTTCCGGTGCGGTCCCAGAGCGAAAATGAGTTTTGACGGCTTTGCCGCATTCCACTGTATAAAATACGCAAGCTCATGATTTTACTTTTTTTCTAGTTCTGTAGGGGAGCGCTGCAATGACGCTTTAAATTTAGGGGGCGGCAAATTTTGCAATTTTTTTAAATGTAGGTATGAAAAAAATCGGATTCAGAAAAAAAAATTATCAATGAGAGAAGGAATAAAATCTCCCTTTCCTGAGAGTATAGTAATTTCTAATTTTGTCGTTTTTCGGTGACACAAGAGACAGCATCTTTAATTAGTCGAGTTAAGAGAGGAACTGAACAAGCAATTTGGCCTGGAGCTCAGCACAGAGAGGAATGATGACGAGGACTTGAGATGAAAAGGACAAGCCCTCGGCGCAGCGGTCGGCATGTAACACATATTAGCGCCTCCTACAAGACTGCATGAATACTTCACTCATTGCGCCAAACACAGTGCAGTCAGGAGCGGTTGGCGTGAAACGCATAGCGCCTACAAGACTCCAGGAATACTTTACGCATTGCGCCAAACACAAAGCGATCAGCGCGGCGCAGCGGCGGAAGTTAAAATTACTAAACCACATTTATGTTTGTTCCTTCATAATTTTTTCGTTCATTTCTTATGAATGGAGGACCTTGTCCACACAAAGATAGGTTTATGGAGCTTAACTTTCGCGTCAAGTTCCGTGAAATTTTGCTAGTAGTGTTGACAGGGCTTTCGCATTTTTTGGAATTTCACCGAAGAACATTGAAATTGTAATGCAATAAATTGCAATTTCTTTTAAATAATTTCGTTCCACCGTGCTGTTTGGGTAAGATAGTTCATGGCCGCATTCTTTCCAGACGATCCGAACGACTATAAGTTTGATTCCCTTCACATTGAGAGTAAAGACCATGCATATCAATTTTTGATTGGCTCCCGTATTTTAGGCCTCCACAGTGTCACAAACACTGAAAAAAAAAAAGAATCTTAAATTTTCCGCCAAGAAGTATTTTTTCCTAGATCAAGACTTTTGCTGCTCAATATAAACTACTTTCTTGCTTGACCCAAACATTATTTTTCTTGTATCATGAAAAATTCAGCTTAAATCAAGATAAAAAAAAAAAAAAAAATTATTGGCGGCAAATTCAAGAATGATCATGCTTGAGCCATACGCACCTTTTTTCAGTGAACGGGAATAAATATTACATTTTCACCAGTTGCAAAGATCATAAACTGGAATGGACCGGGAAATGGGGGGTACGACAAGGAACAAATGGAATGAGAGAGGGAGCGAAGACAAGAATTCGGGAATGGGTTGATCAAAGATTACAAAAAACGTCCGATTTGTATAATCTTCATTCCGGTTTGTTACATTCATAAGCCGCGTTGCCTCAACTCTCTCTGTAAAGGGACTCTAGACTAAGCTACCGCACACAACAACACGATTCGTTGTCACATTGACGCAGCAATTACCTCGTTAGAAGAGGAACATACGCAATGAGCTCGGTCCCGACGCAGTTATAAGAAACGAGAGTAGGTAGATGAGTAATCGCTTTCCTCCTTTGGTGAGCTTTAAAACAGTCAGGAACTTCGCCGTAAATTCCTAATGATACTCACATATGGCCGGCTCGCTTCATAGGAAGAAACGGCCAACCACCTACGAAATTACCTTAACTCTGACCTTACTGTTCTTTCCAAGTCGAAGTTTACGCACTATAGTTTTGACTGAAATTGTGAATGAGTCACAGAGGGACTTCGACCAATAAATCAACCGGACACGCACAGTAGACTGATCTACCGAACGTATGGTCGGGTTCTCGAGTAAGCTGGTTTCTTTTTTCCTTCTTTTTTTCGTGCCCCTCTTCCCCTCCCCCCTCGATACAAAATTTCATACTGGGCCTGTTGCAAACTTCGGCTAGAGCTAGGAGGAAAATTATTTTTAATAGTAAATAGCTCAAAAATCACGATAAGCGCATCAGGAAAGTCTGAAATACACTCCCAACTTCACAATCTATGTAAGAAATGTGCGTTTTTTAGGCTTCCCGCTTCAAAAATGCTACTATACTGCACGGGTGAACATTCCGTAAGAGGAGTCGTTCCATCCAACTCTTGCGCCAAAGGATGGCTACACAATATTCAGCACGGCAGACGCTTCCGCACGCAATTCATTAGGAAACACTATGGTCTTCATCAACGCAAGAAAAAGGTAAACATAAATACGCCAGTTGATAAAAATCTCGTCTTTGTCACATGTGTTTTGACAGGTTGGCGTCGGTCATGTTGGATATTGCGTAGCAACCTAGTGGGCAAGGGTTGGATGGAACGGCTTCCTCTTACAAAATGTTCACCTGTGCCGTGGTATCATATTTTAAAACGGCAAGGTAACAAAATTGCAAATTTCTAAGATTGTGAATTTCGTAGTGTAATTTAGACTTTCCCAATGCGCTCAACGTGATTTTTAAGCCATTTTCTGTGAGAGGGTACTACTCTTTTTAATCCAGCCGAAGTTTAGAACAGGCCCGGCCCATTAGGAATTTCTGGCTCACAATCAGGTTAGGAACAAAATATGTGGCATTAGTTTTCCTACGCACATAAGTGTTTTTACGGGATGAGCCAGAAATTGTAGTTTCCCATTGCATTATGTAGTTTAGATATCTTCGGTCGCGTTATGTATTATCTGACAATGGACAGTCTGGCTCACGATCAGTTTAGGAGCAACGTATGTAACATAGTTATCCTGTACACATGAGTGTTTTTACGGATGTACCCAGGAATTGTAGTTCCCAATTGCACAATGTAGTTTAGATATATCGTCTTTGGTCGCGTTATGTATTATCTTACAATGGACAGGTCCGGCTTACGATCAGTTTAGGAAGAACGTATGTACCATTAGTTCTCCTATGCATATAGGTGTTTTTAAGGATGAATAAGAAATTTGAGTTCCCAATTGCATAATGTAGTCCAAATATATCATCTCTGGTCGCGTTACGTGTTGTCCAACAACTTGCGGTGAGTTCCCACCGTGCGACGTAGTGCCGCGAGACGAAGCTTGATCTTGAAACAATAATATTTTTGATAAAGTCGAGTGGAAAAAAAGTTGGACGTTTGGACAGAGGGGACCTTCACCAAGTTCGTAAACCTTGGTCATGAGTAATTTCGTCGGGTTAGGGCAGGCGGGCATAAAATCTACGCGCTCATTTAAATACTATAGCGAGTCAATTATCGTCCTTTTTTCTTACTTTATTCCCAGCTCCAAGCCAAAAACTGACAAATGAAACCGCGTTCTCTGCCCACGTCATGTGGGCTCCTCGCAGCCGAGCCGGCGCCATACCGGCGTCATCGCTGTTTTTCACTGCCAACTTGTTGTACCTGTACGCGTCGTCCTTAACTGAAATCCTAACACCAAAAGAGCGGTTTCCTACACTGCCGTGCTAAGGAAGAACGCCGGATGAACCTTCAGATGTTGCCATGTTTCATTCAATAGAAAACGAATTTACTTGGAAAATTGTGAATATTTTACGTCTAATTTTAGACGAATTTGTTAACGATTTAATCTAAAACATCTGAAAATTTCAAGGAGAAATATGCATAAATTTCCGCAAAAATAAACATTTTATCGAAGGAAATTTGGCAACTCTCGAATGTTTACACGGCGTTTTTCCTTAGCATGGCAGTACAGTATATTATGCAAGTTTTAGCGAAGGTAGTTCAGAAAAACCAGTAGAGAGGAAGAAATAGGAAAAATATCTCTGTCAGTTTTGGGGTTCAATAATATTAATTTTCGGTTTTAAATGCTTAACAATTTATAGTGCTTTCGAGAACATTGGGTCAAAGTTTACAGCATGGGTGGATCCAGGGGGGGGGGGGGGTATAGGGGCATGCGCTTGCTGCCCTCTGCTCGGCCAAAAGGAAGAAAAGAGAAGGAAGAAAGAATGAAGGAGCGGAGGGAAGAGGAAGGGCAAATATTCTCGACGAAATTGACTCAAACTGCTACATACTTCAAAAATTCAAAAATTTTCTGGTGGAGACCCCAGGAGCCCCCGCCCCTCCGTTCGAGGTGTCTTATACCTACGCATGTAAGTAACATGCGTTCAACCACCTTGAAAGATTAATTGCTAAAAAAATGAATTTTCTAATCTGCTATGCCTAAATGTCCCCTCTCGAAAAGAACTACGTTTCAACGTTTCTTAAGGGAGAACCCCATTTTTTAGGATGTCACCTTGCTGGATCTCCCATCCTTCATCGTGCTGATGGATAATTGGACTACATTTTGCAGTTATGAACTTTAATTTCTGGTTAATTCGTAAAACCACTTATGTGCATAAAGAAATAAAAAGTATACACGTTATCTCTAAACTGAGCCATAATTTACAGTTCCTAATTGGAAAATGTAATCCAATTGTAAATTCGGAGCCCATTGTGTCCCACTATCCTGGATCTTCTTGTTTCCCGGTCTCTGAACACAGCTTGCGCCTGTGTTAACCACAAGATCCTGACTTGGTTCACTTCCTACAGGGCTGCTCAGGGAGAGGTTGAGGTCCCGAAAATAAACGACCTTACAAGAGCCTGCGAGAGGTCTCCTGGCGCGAGCGTCGAAGAGTTATTAATCGATCCCCGGATCGTTTACGACGGAGAGTGCTCTTTAATAAGAGCCTTTGAATGGGAGAGCTCTCGCTAATGAAGTGTGACCAGGGCTCCCGACCCCGCGAGCAAGAGGACTTCCGGACCGTCCACCGCCTAGTCCGCCGCGCTGTGGGAGAACATCGTATGCGCCTTTGGACGATGCCACATCTCCTCTGGCAAATCACGAATTTTCGGGAAAATTGATTGATATTAATTTTTAGATTTTCAGAGAGTTTTGTTCGCGATTTGATTTAAATAGTCTGAAATTTTGAAGGAGATCTATATCAGGGTGTCTAGTATATTTTAATTTTGAAAATTCCTGATATTTTCCTGATTTTTTCTGATATTTTAAAAAAAATCCCTGCGTTTTTTTTTTTGAAAACTCCTGATATTTTCCTGATTTTTCTTTGAGAAATTATCGGAAACAAAGACGGCGCGACGACTTTTGGCACGGTAGGCAAAAAGCAGTAAGACTTCTCCGCAGAGGAGATTCGCGTGAGAAAAATTCCTGATGAAACATCCGATTTTTCCGATTTTCCTGATACTTTCCTGATTTTTTCCTGATCGGCCAAAATTCCTGATATTTTCCGATTTTTTTCTGATGCTAAACACCCTGCATACGTAACTTTCTGTAAAAATAAACACTTTTGGAGGAGATTTGGCAACTTTCGAGTGTTCATCGCGGCGTTTTGTCTTAGCGCGGGAGCCGTGACCACTCCACGCGGCGTATAAATCAAATTTTCGAGTGACCAGACAAGTTCTTCGAGGGGATGAATTGCCTGGCGAGACCAGCGCCGGCTCGATAAGCCCTCCACGAATTTATCGAGACTCTCGCAGGGCCCGGAAAATCCAGGCTTGCCAATTTCCTCCGACCTCTCGAGAACCTGAATTGGACGTATTTATGCTGAAGGTAACCGTGGACGTATAAGGTGATTCGTGCGCACACTGCGGTCTGCGCGCCGCGCAGCGCAGACCGCAGTGTGTTGGACGCAATGCGTGAAGTATTCACGCAGTCTTGTAGGCGCTATGCGTTTCACGCTGACCGCACTGTGTTTGGCGCAATGCGTGAAGTATTCACGCAGTCTTGTAGGCGCTATTACTATGCGTTCCACGCTGACCGCAATGACCGCAGTGTGTTTGATGCAATGCGTGAAGTATTCGTGCAGTCTTGTAGGCGCTCATATGTGTTACATGCCGATCGCCGCGCCGAGGGCTTCTCCTTTGCATCTTAAGTCCTCGTTATCATTTCTCTCTATGTCGCGCCGTTCTAGGCCAAATTGCGTGTTTGGTTATTCTCTCGTAACTCGACTTATTGAGGATGCTGTCTCTTGTATCACTAAGAGACGACAATATTAGAAATTACTATACTCTCAGGAAATGAGAGATTTTGTCGCCTTTCTCGTTGTATTTGTTTTTAATCGATTTTTACCTACACTAAAAATGCAAATTTTTGCCGCCTTTAGTTTGCGCATGGCCGCGCCAGTGGCACCCTTAACGGCTGGAAGTAACTGGCTTTTAGGGGATTTTGAGAAATGTTATGTATCCTCTTCACTCAGGGAACCTTTTTGCTAAAATTCCTTAATTTTCCCTGGTTTCCGGTGCCTTTATCGCATTCTCCTGAGTTTCCCAAATTTTGCAGGTTTCCAAGAAAAGGCAACCTTGAAAATGAGAGAGGCCACGAGCTCACAAATTACCGTTTTCCGGACGAAAGAACGCAACTGAATTTCAACGTCGCTAAATTCCCACTCACAATTTGTATCCTCTCAGGAAAATTATTGGACATTTCCAACTGGAAAGTCCACTGATTTTTCTTCTGAAAACACTTAAAAATCTACAAAATTTTGACCAAAAAATCACACTCACATTCTTGTAACGAAAATAACTGTTCCCGCCAATTTTGGAACCCTGGAATGGCCGATGCGTTCCTTCGTCTGGAAGACGACGCGATTTCGTTTTTCCTTTAACATATGGACCTATCTCTGTTTCCACGTGGGCCCTGTTCTCCGTATGAATCCACGCTTTCCGGGGTTCATGTGGAGTGGAAATAGGGGTGCTCCCTTGCGTCAGCGAAGCGACGATGTAACGCTGTTGGAAGTGTCTTGTTCATGAATCATGTTCGCCCCGCGCCGTGTATCATTGTTTTCCGCATGAGTGCTAGAGCTACCCGACTTGAAACTCCGCTAAACGACGCGCAATGGGGTGAGTCAACGGAGAATTCGGACAAAATTTAGAAACTGTAAAAGCTTATAACTTTCATTTTTACAAAACTTCGAGGTCTTAAAAGTGGTCCCATTGGTTTTCTCGTAAAATTTACTTCCAAAAGCACCCCTTAAATTTCAAAATTCGACGAAACAATCATCAAAATTTGCGGTTTTAGTCAAATATTTTATGACAGACTTTTCTGATTGACTAG